>NC_028640.1:58159267-58207166 GCF_001406875.1 Solanum pennellii
AAAAAAAAAAGAAAAGTTACCCCGTGCCCCCCGGGCACCCCCCTCCACCAACCTACCCCCTAAGATTATTTTGTTTTTCAAAAATAAAAAAAAAATTGATTTAAAAAAAAAATATCCCCCCTCCCCCGACCCTCACCTTCCACCAACCGACTCCTAAATTTTTTTATTTTCCAAAAAAAATTTTTTGTTACATTTTCACTTACATGGGCAGAATTTGAATTCTCATGTTAACCCATTTTGTCCATATTTGTATGAGTTTAAATAGGTTGAAGATCATATTAACCCTTTAAGAAAATGAAAGAAAATATGAGTGATCCATTTAATTTAATATGGGCAAAATGGTTTCATTTCACTTATATGGACTGAAATTGTCAAACCTCTACACTACAATAAAAATCAACTTTTAGCGACATTAAATATTGACACTAATAAAGAGTGCTGAAGTTTTTACCGGCATTAGTTAAGTATCATTAAAACCAACGTTGCTAAAGGCTTTAGGGACATATACAAAGAGTGACAATTACTGCTAAAAATACATATTTAGTGGCTATTAAGAATTAAATATCGCTAATGTCATTTTTGTTGTAGTACTATGTTTAATCAGCATAGAAAAATCATAAAATTAATTCATATTCATTTATTAAAAAATTGACTTTTAAGAGAACACTAAATAAGTTGCAATGATAAACTAGTTATATTCATTTATTAAAAAGTTGACTTTCAAGAGAACACTAAATAAGTTGCAATGACAAACTAGTTATCATACAAAATAATTTGAGCATAGTATAAAATTAATTTTAGTAGAAAACTTACTCTTTTATATCCAGGAAGTAGATGAGGAGGAATTTTGTAGAGATCTTCATCCACAGGTTTAGGGTTAGTGGGCCGCTGGGCTGTCTGTCTTTGAGGCCCACTTGTTTTCTCTACTTTTCCACCACACCTCTTCTTAATTATTGCTGCTCCTTTTGTCTGTATTATTTACAAATATTATATTAATTACTTCATATTCGTTTCTTTCATAATATTCGTAAATAAATTGATATGCCTACCTTTTTTACGTACAATTTTGTTTTTGGAATGATTGTATAAAAGACCATCAAATATGTCGTCATTATAAACAGTACGTCCTTTTGATTTGACAGAATATAAAATTTAAAAAATAAAAAGAAAATTTTAAATTTTATAAGATTAAATTAAAGATTTATGTAATCATTAAATTTAATGATCTTATACTTGTTGTTTAGAATATTTTAAATTTTAGGATAAATTTTAGGAATCATTTAGTTAATACGAAATCACAATCTTTCCTTCTTAGATTTGTAATTACATCAATCGTTTAAAAAGTAATACAAATTAAATACATTAATATGTAGCTCAGATACATTATAACATATACCGAATACATAAAAATTAACTCGGATAAATTATAGAATGAACCCGACGCATAATTAATGTAGCTTGGATACATTAATTACTGACTCAGATATATTAATATATAGCTCGAATACATTAAAGAAATACGAAATTTCAAATTCTTTTAAAAATGTATGAAAATTAAAAATAAGAAAAACATAATACATATTTTTAAATATTTTTTCTTAAATTTTATATCCTCAAATATACATACAACTTTGCTTTAAAAGAGTAATATATCAAAATACATAGTCAAATAATGTGATTGATTATATTTAATGTACGAGTTATTACATAACATCCGATCTGCAACAATCTTATTTCAAATTTTTTTGTAATCTTTTATAATTTTTGTATACAAAGTAGAAAATGGTAAATTTTAATGCCAACAAAATTAAATTCTTATTTGATTGAGACAAGTTTAAATGTAGAACTGTCAATATGAGCTATCCCACTCCATCCGAGCTAAATGTCAGGTCGGGTTAATCCATTTTTTATGTGGAACAGAAAACGTTCGGCCTAACCTATAAGTACGTGGGCTACAGGATTGCTGGGTCATAAATATCAACAAAACAATATTACATGGTGTTAATGTTACTACTTGTTAATCAAATCCACAAATAAAATTATTTTTATAATATTTATCAATTTTTTTCTAAAAGTAAAAGTATAAATATCTAAATAGAAATAATAACTTAATTGTTTTGAGTTTGTACTCACTTTAAATTTACATCTTAATATTGTATTATATTATTTAATTAATTTTTATTGACCCACAGACAGACTCTATCGATATTTCTCAAGCCCCTCAAATCAACAGATTTATTCAGACAAAATATCCTTTTCTTAAATGAGCTCCAAAAATCTTAATTCACTCTCTTAAATCTCGAATTAAGCCAAATCGACCCAACAAACCTAACCTATATTAACGGCTCTATTTAAACGTAAAGAAATCTAAACATACCTAAATTGAGAAATAGTTAAACAAAATGACAATATGTTACTTTTCTTTTCACGAAAAAAGAAGGATATGCAAGTACTATAGCATTAATATTAGAATACCATATCACATGATAGACAGTTGGTGAAGATGTACATATATATTTGAATAATTGGCACTATGCATAAAAACACATCTCATTCCAAGTTCGAGGCAAATAATATTGCTAAAGTCAAGCATCAATATTTGACTTCCAAGTCCAATGTTGAAATGGGGTTGAGTTTCTTGGGATTTTTGCTACTTCCAATGACTCTTTTTGGTTCAGTATTCAAAGAAATTCCATTTTATTATTTTGACATAATAGTTGTTCTCTATGTTACTTGATTAAATTATTAGGTATACAATGTCAACATACTATCATGACTATATCATGTATTTCTTTCTTGTGGTCCATATATTGGTCCAAATATTAGTCACATCTAAAAACTATATTTGTTGTGTTTTTGACTTTTAATAAGAACAAGAAATTATTTTATTCATTTTTCCCTTTTAGCTTATTCCTTTCATTTTTGAGCAATTATTTAATTTTAATTTTTCAATTGATACACGTTTGATACATTGTAGGTATCTTTTTTAGCTTCTTGAATTCGTTTCAAATAAAAAATACAAATAAACTGATATAGCTTCTTGAATTCGTTTCAAATAAAAAATACAAACAAACTGATATAGCTTTTTGAATTCGTTTCAAATAAAAAGTACAAACAAACTGATAGAAGAGAAAATACTTTTCTCTTAATATATCTTTATTTAGTATCTCAACATAGTATGAAATATTAATCAAGTTTATTATTTAATTGAGATAATGGTAAATATAGAAAAGTATTTTAATTGTAAGGCTATTAAATATCTATCTTAGAAGTATGCAGAACCCCTCCAAAACAAATAATATATGGACTGAAGAAAGCTTTTGGGGTTTGGTGTTTAAATACTATATATATAACTTTGTCAATGATACTAACAAAACCTTTAATAAAATTAAAATTAGTGTAAAAAATATATATGAAGGTTTTGTTTTCCACAAACGTCTAAACTAAATCTTTAACATCATCCGCTCTTTACAAATACAAATAAAGCGTAAATACAAATACACACACCAAAGAAATCTAAGTTATCATCAAGACCTCTTGTCCAAGGGGTGTCAATCTTACATTTTTCTATTGAAAAATTAACGGAAGGAAAGAAGTATCGAAAACACTTTGAATTTGATGCAAATTAATAGTTTATTTTAAATTATTGATAGCCTTAAAAATACGTCTCTTTTTGACTGACTAAACTTATAAGATACACCTCTAGCAAAGTGATAGCAAATTTTAGTAGGAGCAACAAACTCCTCTAAACGTGATGAGAATTTAAGGATATATTTCATCGATGTTACAAAATCATATATAAAGTAGTTTGAGGATGAAATTAATAATTTCACCCTATATCTATTTTTATGAGTATAAATTTTGACTCAGCCACGACATATCCAAAGATGCTAAAAGGGCAAAAATATACTAACCTTTGTGTGAGGAAGATTATTAGGGATAGCATAAAATTGAGTTTTGTGGAAATAGAGTTGTTGTGAAGAAGAATGATGAATCAAGCCAGCTTGTCTAGCAGATTCAAAATACTGAGTAATTGGCAGCTCATTTGCTTTATCCCAATCTCCAAATACTGGAATTTGAACTCCACTTGATCTTCTACATGACTCCTACATTAATATTTCTACATCAACAAAATGCTTTTATAGAAAATAAAATTATTGCATATAGAGAAGATGAACTTACCATTTCTATCATCACCATACAATGAATATAATATGGGGAAACAATTTCTTCTTCTTCAACTCTTGTCAGCTACAAGATGAAGTTTAGTTTGTTGGTTGTGTGAGTGGGACATGCCATGAGGAGCTACCTATCTATATATAATTCCTCTATTTTAATTTACTTTGACTATTGTTACTTTTAAGTAGTTTCTCCGTTTTATTTTGTGTCATTATTTGATATCACATGATATTTTTTTTTATAAAAAAAATATCTTATAAATTTCTGGTTTAAGATAGTTCTTTTTTTTTAATTTTTTTTTTGAATATTTGAATAATTATAAATCATTTCATGAAAGGTATAAGAAGAATGTAAAATTAAATTGTTTTTGAAACGGATGAAAAAGAAAGAAATAAAATGACACAAATGAATTTTTTAATATTTCATTTATTCCTAAATACTTGTCATTTTGACAAATCAAGAAATGACAGAAAAAATGTATCTATTATATCCTCAATTAATTACTTTGGAAAATATAGAACTTCTTAATTAATAGAAGTAAAATGATAAATTCACTACGTCAATTATTTTTTTCTTAATAGGTGTTCAATACAAAAGTGGACAAGTAATTAACGACAGACATCATATCTCAATTTATATAATATCGTTTGACTTGATGCAATTTTTTTTAAAAAAATTGTGATCTAAAAATAAATCTAAAAGATTTTTTGTAGTTGTAAATAATTTTATCAAGGTTAAAAGAGAAATTTAAAATTAAATGATCTCTAATTACATAAATATAGTATTTTTTGGGATAAACTAAAATAGATATATGTGCCACTATATTGGGACTATGAAAATGATACTAGGGTTGGTACGATTTTTTTTTTTTATTTGCTAAAAATAAATAAATTATAATTTTAAGCATAAGGTCAAATATAAAGAAAGAGAAGGAGTAGATTTCAAATAAGGTTGGTAGTAGTACCATCTACATTTAAAATATCAAGTAAATGTTTCCCACCTTTACGAGAAAGTAATGAAAACAGCCTCCACCAAACGTTCCACTTTCAATATACCTATTTATTGAAAATAGAACTTTGAAATGTACTATGACATGGATTATACCTTTCTTTTTCACTATGAAAATTTAGTGAACTTCATTTATTTATTTTTGACACAGTTTCAATTTTCTTTTTAATTTGCTAAAAATAAATAAATTAAAACAGGAAAAACAATAGAATTGATTGAAAAGTGGTTACAGAAGTATGTTGGAAAAAGAGATTGATTAATAATGTAAAAAGACAAAAGATTTTAAAAAAACAAAAAGTTAAAAAAAAAAAAGGACAAAGAGAGTTGTCAGTGTTTAACGTGCATGTGAACAGTGGGGGAGTTGACAATATTTATATATGTCCTCGGTGCACCCATACTGGAGATGATCTGATCAGCGGCTTAGCCACGTGATGTTTGATTAGATATCTTTCGTTAAAAAAAAATATTATATATAAATAATATAATATATAAAAATAATTGAATAATATATTTTATATATTTTTAAAATAATAAATTATTATTTTTAAAAATTATTTATAAAATTTTTAACTTCACTACTAAATTTAATCTATCTGTTCAACTTTTCAACACTAATTTCAGATACACGCAACAACACACAAAAAGGCACCGTTTGTTGCGCCTAAAAGCTAGTAAGAAAGGCTATATTGTTGACCTAATTAAAAACAACACTTTTGACAATATAGTGTGTTTGGTTTGGTTGAAAATGTTTTTCATGTTTAATGATTTTTCAGCATTTGATAAGTAAATAAAGAAATATTATTTTAAAAATATTTATATATAAATAATCTAATTAAATACATAGTTTATAGGATTATTGAATATTGTTTTACTAATTTTTTGAAAGTGCAGTCACATGTAAACAAACACATATTACATCAAAATAAAGCCACAATCTAAAATTTTACATGTTACAATTGTTCGTTCCAAAACTTTTAGAAAAAGAAACCTTCAAACAATCTCCGCACAAACTTAAGTGGAATTGGAAAAGGAACAAGGATAAGAAGCAAAAGAAATGTCTGCAAGATGTTATGGAGGCGAATAAAGACGGGGGATTCAGGGTGAGATGGTCAAGGGAGAAGGTTGGGCTGGTGGGCGGGTAGGGAAGAAATAATTAAATCAATCCCCGTATGAGTTAATTTAAAAAAATAGTTTTTTATAAGATAAAACATTTTTAACTTCTAAGTTGAAAAATGAAAATTAGGGGAGTACTTAGGGGAGTACCTACTATTAACTTTTAATTTTCTTTAAGGTTATTTTAACTTATTTAAGTTACTATAATTTTTTCAAACGCTTTCAAAAGTTAAAAATGTGGTAAAAGTTTATTTAACAGACTTATAAACTAAATCCGAACAAGTTGTCATTCTGCAATTTATTTTTCCTACTTCTATTAAATAAGGTTTTTTTTTAAAAAAAATTTTCAAATAATTTGATTAACCAAACATAAAAAAATTTCGTCCACACCAAAAACACAAATATGACTTTTTCAAATGCCAACTCACTAATTCTAGTTCAATACATGATCTATGGTCCAATTGATTGCACATGTTTTCAGTTTCACACTGGTCAACCTGCGGAATGTGGTATGAAAAGAAATATTTTTCAAAAAGAAATCAATTTTCTCATGATTAATTGCTACGAATGAAAAATATGTTCGGAGCGAAAACATTTTTTTTTTTGAAAATTATTAAAATAGCTTCTATGGTAAAATCATTGTATAGGAAGATGAAAACTTTTGTGCTTACATACATAAGCACTTCTTCTAGCTCTTACACACAGGGGCGAACCCACCTGCACTTATGAGGGTGCATGTGCACCTAGTAACTTTTTTTTAAAAAATCGTATGTATATGTATTGACAGTTGATAAAATGAAAAGATGTTAAATTGTGCACCTTAATAACCAACAGTTGCTCTGGGTACACTGGTAGAATGCGCGAATTCTTTGCGCAGTTTGATTCCCAGCGGAAGCAACAATGTTTTTGCTTTAAATTTTGAAGCATTTTCTCTGAGAAAATTATCTAAATGGTCCCTAATATATGGGGTTGCCTTATTTTGATCCTTAATATATTTTGCATGATCCATATAGTCCTTAATGCATTATAAAAAGTACTCAATTTGATCTTTTCCCTTAAAGTAAAAAGTCATCAAAATTTGTGTGTTAGTTTAAACCTGAGTTCCACTGAAAAATAAATTCAAAAACTTTTTCGTTCCCCTTCTAAGCCATAGCCGAAAAGCTTGTCCAATTTTCTACTTCTTCATCATAATCAAATTTCACTTTCTTAGAAATTCCAAAAAATATACATTAAAAAGTGATTTGTGGGAAAAAATCAACCCCAAATTAAAACTCGTTTTTGCCGCCTCATTTGGCCCCACCCCCTTTCTTAACTACCCTTTTTTGTAATCCGGTTTCATTCCTCTCTAATTGAATCTAAAAACAAATAATTTTCCCTACCACAATTTTTAACAATATAAAAGGCTTCAAAATTAAAGTCATACTCCTATTATCTCTGTGTAAATTGGTAAGTTTTTCTTTATAAGTTATTTTTTTTTACAATAATTTGTTGTTGATTCTTGTGCTTTGAGATGGATAGATTTTTGAGAAAAATAGTTCTTCTCAACCAAGAGTTAGTTTCAAAGACATGGTATAAGGGTTCATTTTCTAGATAATTGGAGTATAATATGAAAAAAAAAAAGATGTTGTATTTTGCTTATGTTGTTAACGTTACACTTGTGCTACTCCTAGCCTTACCATTGAGTCACTCATAGTAGTGCACCCCCTATCTTTAAATTCTGGTTCGCCTCTGCTTACACACTTTAGAAGAGAACCAGTGTTGTCGTTTAACTTGACTTCAAATTTGGATTTGGCTATAATAATTCTCAAAGCCTTCACTTGATTTCAGAAACCAAAAAATCTTAAATACTTCATCCCTTGTTTTGTGCATCATTTTCAAAAGAAAAATACAAGTGTCTAGTGTGATTTTGCTCTACCATTCGGATTCGCGAGAAATCTGTAATTTGCATTGCCACTTCAACAGAAATATTTTTACGTTTTAAGTTGGAAGATGTAATCTGAATCCTCGACAACTATGAGAAGATTATATTTCCAAAATAAAACGCAAACAAGTTATGCGCTCGAAATAATTTTTCTTCTTTTGCATTTCTGTTAAAGTGTTGTTGTGCCCCATTATTCTTGCGAAGACGGATTTTAATATGTGACAACTCTTTTAGGTGGTTTAGATGAGAAGAGTTCTCATATAACATATTAAGATGCGTTAGGACACCATTCTAAACTAATTTATCTATAACTTATGTTTAACTAGTCTACATCATAGAGATCGGGTACAATTCAAGTTACCTCTTAAAAACGCTTTTTAAGGTCCACAAATGTGGGTCTCTTTGCTTGATTCATTTATGTGGGGAATCAAGTGATAAAGATAAAAGTTTAGTTTACTAAGCCAAAAATAGATGATCAAGTGTAATACCTGAGTTCGAACATACGAATACTTAGTACTTAGCCTAAAACCCATCCTGAAATTCTAGTACCAGGTTCCACGAGCCATGGATGGTGTCCGTTCCATTAGTTCAAAGAGATTGTTTCATGTCTTAGTTCCATGAAGAATCTTCATGAGTCATAGAGCATGATACGAGCCGTGGAAGGCCCTCCTGAGATTAATCCTATAGAGGTTTTCATTTAGCATGAGTTCCACAAGCCGCTCCACAATCAACAAAATGGATTCTTGAATGAAATAAAAAAGTTGTCTAAATTTTCTGAGTTCCACGAAAGGCGTCCATGGGTCGTGGATCACTTCACGAGTTGTGGATGGTCCTCAAGGGCTCAACCTGACATAATTTTTTTGAAGTTATTTACATCTCTTCTTTATTTCCTATGTCTTAACCTCGACATTTTAGCATCATTTTCGGAAGTATATCATGCTATTCCCTTATATTTCTCCCATTTTCTCCCCAAACTTGCTTAGGGTTTAGGGTTTAGGATTTAGAGTTTAGGGTTTAGGGTTTAGAAAAACTCAAAAAGAGAAAAATCAAGGGCTTCAAGCTTCTCAATCAAACTCATTTCAAGAACTCTTGTTCTTTTAGGATATGAGACTACCATTATGAGGAACTAAGGCATTCCTAATACCCTGTATTTACAACTTCAGTGAGTAAGATCAAAGCTAGGTCTGTTATCCTATCACGATCCAAGAGTATCTCATAGAAGTGACATGGTGCCTAGAGCCATGAGTGGTCCCAAACTAACCACATGACATAGCATGACACTAAGATATCATATGCAACTAAACCAACATTCAAATTCAAAATAAAGTATCAAATGGCTAAACATGTAAAATAGAGAAAATCTAAATACAACGACTCATGATTGGAAATACTAATGTCTGAAATAGACTCTAACATAAGTGAGCCGCTAAGACAAATCCCTAGGTTGCTTAAAAGTCTGAAATGAAAGTAAGGCCCGAATGAACTTATGAAATCATAAGTGGTATGTCTCCAAACCATAAGGACTCACTAAAGTGCTGTAAGACTAATAAGATTTTGTACTAACCAAGCGCTTGATGAGATGTGTCAGATGCTATTGTCACGCCCCGAGCCTACACCCGGGACGTGACCTGCACCCAATGACCATTGCTGGCCTTGAGAGGACCTTGACCTGACTTACTTATCTCATCAGAAAACTTATATATAAGAAATATTTCTCATAAAAATAACTTCAAATAGATATCTGGGCCAAAATGACACTTAAGTCTCACATACAATATATGAAATGCAATTAAAGAGAGACTCAAAAACTTAAACTGTCTGACTGTCTATAAAGCCTCTATCATACTAAGATGGATGTTAGGACATACACCACAACATCCTATAAGTAAAGACTAGAAAGCAATCACTACAAAAAAAAACCCAAATTACCAACAAATTTTACTAACAACTTAAGCTGGTTAGTATTATTACTAACAAATTATCAACATATTTCTAACTGACTTATATTTTAAAACATAACAACGAAATTCTAAAAAGTTACCAATCAAAATCTTACTAACTAAGTATTTTAGATAGTAAATACGGCGGGAAAAAATGACGCCAAATTTAGCAACATTCTATTAATGGATTACCAACTGAAATATTACTAACGTACACATTTTGTTGGTAATAATACCAACGAAGTATATATTGGTTGGTAAATATGACCAAAAATTGTTTATATAATTTATTAACATATTACCAATGAATTACTAACCAAATATTTACCAACGACTGGATTGTGTTGCTAAATTTACCAACCAAATATAAATATGTTGGTAAAAGTAACAAAATGTAATTTGTTGGTAAACTTGCCAACCAATATCCAATTTGTTGGAAATTTTGCCGATAAATAAATATTGTAGTTAGTAAATTACTACAATCATTAAAATAGTTGGTAATATACCAACCGATCATTAATTAATTGGTAAAATTTTACCAATATATTAATTATTAGTTGGTAATATTGCATATGAATGTTTAGTT
The DNA here is from genome assembly GCF_001406875.1 of Solanum pennellii. Classification (NCBI taxonomy): domain Eukaryota; kingdom Viridiplantae; phylum Streptophyta; class Magnoliopsida; order Solanales; family Solanaceae; genus Solanum; species Solanum pennellii. The sequence continues at coordinate 58,170,015 of NC_028640.1, forward strand.
GAATAGTAACTATTAATTACTAATTTATATTTGAATAGTTGATAAATTTATTCATTGAAGTTAAATCTTTTGGTCAATCTACGTCTAATGTTGAGGCTTTCATATTCAGTTTGTGTCGTTAGACGTTTTAACTTTTAACTTTTAGTCAAAACTTGCCTTTGGTCAATTTTTTTTTATAAACGTGCTCAGATTAAAACTATGTCAGTTTCATTAGTTTTGAAAGACCATGTCATTTTTTATCTAACAGGAAGGTTTCAAGTTTTGAGGTTCTCATTTTTTGTTTGTGCCGTTGATGTACCGTGGTTTCACGGTACTTTCAATGCTTTTGCCTTAAGTTTCGTGTGTGTCTAAGACCTTTTTGTAGTAGCTTTAATGTATTTTTCTCTTTGTTTGCAGGAAAACTGTCCAGAATGAAAACGCAGGAAGAACTTTGCTGAAATTGCAGAAGTGATGACCTACGGAGCTATCGATGGTCCGTAGGTGGCAACCGTCGTCTGAAGAAAATGCTGCTGAAGGAAGATCGGGAAATTCTGACCAAGTGTGGGCCTACGGAAGCTATCAATGGACCTTCATCTCCACGATGGACCGTCCTGCACATTCGTCATTGCTAACAGAAAGTAGCCCAGTACCCGTCTGAAAAGATTCTAAGTGTGGAGAAACGGAAGCCATCGATGGACCGTTGTGCACTCAATGGACCGTCATCCTAGTCCGTCGATGGTAACAATGAGTTGGAGAATAAAGCAGCTGAAAAAGATTCTAAGTGTGGAACGAGAAGAGGCCTTGATGGTCCGTCGTGGCCTCGACGGTCCGTCGGTCCGATTGTCGACTCAGACGCGTTTTTGGACAGATTTTCCTTAAATAGATTTCCTTTTTACGTTAGGACTTTGGTATTTTTCACTTTTATTATCCTAGTTGTTGAACTTGTGATTTTGGGAAATATTCTACTTTACGGAATCATTTGTTGCAAGACTTAGATTTATTCAAGTAATTTTCTGGATTTTCTTCAATCTCATCAAAGTAAGTACATGAATTCTTGTCTAATCAGTATGAATTGTGTGATTGTTAACATGTGTAACTAAATCCATAACTAGGGTTGTGAGAACCATGAGTAAATAACAAGGTAAAAACTAAGTAAAATAACAATTCTAGAATAGTGTCTTGTATGTATTGATAATTCCTTCCTTTAGAAGTCTTTTTAAAGAGTGCACGCGTTAGAACTCGCCTTGTTGCTACTTGCCGGACCAAGGAGGTAGATAATAAGAAAAGAATTATCAACGTAGATTTAGTATACACTATCTAATAGGCTAGTGTCGATTGGTGCGAAGTAACAACTAAGCTATACATCGATTATGATGCTAAATATGAGGTAAAAGTAAGGTGTAGTAAACCATACACACGTAGCCGGACGAAGGTGCTGAGTGAAATTCCCTAGTTGCCGGACCAAGGAATTAGGGATACATAACTTATCACTTTGCATGCAAGATACTAGGAGAGGATTGTTATAGCTAGAATTACCGCGTTATGAACCTGTGGGGAACACTTATGCCCTAGTTACTCTCATCACTTGATAAATATCAAATATTCGTACTTGCTACTTGTTTACTTAGGAATGTTTAATTCCTTTGTTATTTAAAACCCCCCTTTTAATACCTGTTTTCGGAAAGGACTTGATTAAATAGAAGTAATTGTAGGTTAAAGTTAAGTCTAACTCATTTTCCTTGTGGGATCGACCCCAACCTCATAGTTGGGTTCTTTACTTGATACGACCTCTTATACTTCTTTTCAAGAAGTAAATTTAAGCGTATCAGCCGTTAGGTGTTTTAAATCTTTGTTTTGGCCAAAATCTGACTTTGGTCAATATTTTTGTGAACATGCTCAGATGAAAATTTCGTCAGCATAATTAACTCCAAAGGTCATTTTTATCTAACAGGATGATTGGTTTGGATATTTAGGCTTTCATTTTTAGTGTGTGCCATTAGGTGTTTTAACTTATAAATTTTAGCCAAAATTTAATTTTGGTCAATATATTTGATAAACGTGTTCAGATTAAAATTTTGTTAGTGCAGTTAGATTTGGCAGGTCATTTTTTATGTAATAAGACAGGGCGTTCGGGTTTTTAGGCTTCCGTTTTTAGCTTGTGTCATTAGACATTTTGACTTTTAAGTTTTGGCCAAAAGAAACTTTCGTCTATATGTTTGGTAATCATGCTAGAATTGAATTTTTTTCACCGCCTTTAGCCATACAAGTTAATTTTTGATTTCATAGGATGGTTGGTTCAGGTTTTGAGACTTTTACTTTCAGTTCGTATCGTGAAGCATTTTAACTTTTTGCTAAAATCAGAATCGATTTTATTGAGAAACATGCTCAAATATGAATTTCGTAATAGCTTTGGAAGGTTATTTCTCATCTTATAGGGAGGATGATTTGGATTTTTAGCTTTTCATATTCAGTTTATACCTTAGGTGTTTTAACTTTTAACTTTTGGCCAAAATTTAATTTTGCGTAATATTTTTTGTGAACGTGCTCTAATGAGAATTTTATCAGCGTGATAAGCTTTCGAAAGGTCATTTTTATATTATAGGATGGTTGGTTCAGGTTTTGAGGCTTCCATTTCCACTTTGTGTTGTTAGGCGTTTTAACTTTTAAGATTTGATTAACAATTAGATTTGGTAAATATTTTTGATAAACGTGCCCAAATTAAATTTTTGATATAATGATATGTGTCATATTGATATTCTTAACTTGTTATCATAAATTTTGCATTGTTTCATTCAAATATGATTTCTAAAATCAAGATTAATATTTTTGGATTTATATTAGTGCTCTTAGATTTTTAAACGCAATAAATTAATAAATATTTCACTATTGAATAATCATTTAGTTAATAATATTTTGAACATTTTGTCAATCAATTACTAACCTAAAATTAAACTTGAATGATATATTACCAACAATACAAAATAATCAATTAGAAAAAAAAATAATCATACTAACGTATTTAAACTTTATTACCAGCAAGGGTTGTGGTGGAGCGGTAAGTACTCCCCATTCTTAATCAAGAGGTCTCGAGTTTGATTCCCCCTGGGTACAGAGTTGCATTTGTTAGGGAGTGATTTGCTTTACTCCTATTGGAAAACCCGGCGTGAATCCGGATATAGTCAGGCTCGGACACCGGATGGGAAGTTAAAAAAAGTATTTAATCCAACCAATGCAATTGAATCATGAAGAAGAAAATTTACTAACTTCTTTTGAATTCGTTAGTACATTATGAACGAACTAAAATTAGTTGGTAGGGACATGTTTCGAAATTTTGTAACAACATTTTTTGGGTGTTTACCTATAGATATTTGGTTGGTAAGTTTACTAACAAATTAAAATTAGTTGGTAATATTTAGTGACAAGATTCTTAGCAACGAATTAATATAAGTTGACATTTAGTTGTTAACTCAATTGTACAACTGATTTGATCAATTTACCAACAAATTTTTGTGTTGGTAATTGGGATTCCTTTTGTAGTGAATAAAAGAGTTCTCTAGAATGCAAGGAGATTCACCACTGACTCTGAGAGCTCAAACTGGATCAACGAAGCACTGGATGCTGATCCTGGTTACCTGCGCCTGCATCATAAGACGATGCAGACAAACTGGCATCAGTACATTGAATGTACGAGTATGCGAGTTGAAATGCTAAACAACAACTTAAGCTCGAAAAGAATAGGAAGAAATACTTACCTTGACTCTGCTCAACTCATGAAAAACTTAATATAAAGCAATAATGACACATGCAATATATATAAAGCTAGTAAAATAGTGTAAACAACTTTGTTCTTTAAGGAAAATGCAATAAAAAACTCAACTTTACTTATATATGAAAGTAATATAGTTTCTGTTGGAGATTATCTGACCGACAACCACCACTATAAGCTTAAGTGGTAATACACGTCTTCCCCACGCTGCCAGAATCGCATAGAACTCCTTAACTTAGTAGATCCACTGGCTTAACTTACGTGATCATCTAATAAGTACGATCCGTTAACACCCATGATAGCTACATGGTTTTCATGGAGAATTGAGTTAATATGAACTCTCATCCCCTCATGAATGCTCAATAATACTCTGAAAACATACTTTAGCTCATGCTTTTAAAATAACTTCCTTTCTTTGGGTTGAGATAATTTCTCAACACCTAGCTTTTAAAAAGCTCTCTTGGAATCAATGTTCCCTTTTCTTATTCAAAACACTCTTGGGAAATCTTACTTTCCTCTTAACATAAATGTGAATACATTTATAAAATTTTAGGGAGTATCTTGTTCCCTTATAACTTTTGGGTAATGAAAACAACTCTTTACTCTTTACTAAGCAATCAACTATTAGGGAATACTTAGTTCCCATATATTTCTTGAAGGAAATACTTCAACTTTTCCTCTTTACTTTAACTTGGAACTTGAGCCTTAAAACGAAGTTAAAACTTTTTATAAAGACTCTTGAAAATCTTTAAGAACTTTGCTTTGGACTAGCTTCTTAACTTCCTTGACTTTGATCTTAGCTTTCCTTGAATGAATTATGAATTCAACGTTATGATTCATATTTTTGGTGATTTCTAGGTGTTTAGGAATCATTTAAAGAAATTATGATAACTGGAGGGTGTTTGTATACCTTAGAAGGACTTAACTAGGTTAAACTAAAAAAATTGGGCGGAAGACGCCGACTCCGGTGCATTCGGGGCGCGCCGCGCCAGGCCTCAGTGATAGATGTCAGTTTCTGGCGCACTGCAGGCGTGACACGCCTGGCTTTGCCCAGGTGCGTCTGATGAATTTTTCAACTCATTTTTTATCTCCAAATCCCCTAACTCTTTCACCAAACACTTGGGACCGTTGTTACCCTCAATACCCACTGGATTCAACTCGGAAATAACCCGGATAAATAAAAATCAAACAACAACAGGCATCCAACAATTCAATCAACGAGAATTCGACATTTTTCTTCAAGAACGTCACCTTTTAAATATAAGCAACTCATAAACCGCTGAATTGAAACGAATTGATATGTGAGTGAAATAACCCAAAACAAAAGATCTCACATATCTTGATAGGGATCAAACCCCACGAAATCCACTCGTAGTTCTTGACGTTCTCTGTGAATTCTTGACTTTTCACCATTCTCTTCTTCTTTTCTCTATTCTCCCAGCCCTAACCGTGAATTTGATTTTCCAAAACTGAGTTAAGGATTATTCTTACCCCAAATAAACCCTTAAATTGAATTAGTAAAATAAGTGGTGAAAAAACTAGTTTGCCCTTCCTTAAATCCAGAATTTGACTTTCCTTGCTGTGACAACCCAACTTCCAATAGACATATCTCCCTCATACCATATCGAAAATGCTCAAACTTGGCGGCGTTGGAAAGATATCTCCAAGGGATTTTCAATAATATCAAGAACTACCTCTAACTCATCCTGATCAAGGAGTTATGGCCGTTTTAAAATGACCAAAACTCACTTTCGTAACTTGGACAATTTTCCAAAATTTTCCTTTTCTTTTCAAAAATGAATAGTTTTAGTTTCTTTAGCTTATTCCTAGCTAATTCAAATATGTGAGATGTTACACCTATATTATTAAACAATATAGGCAGAAAAGTATGCGGTCAATACTCAAATATACTAAATAAGGGGAAATGCATACATTTGACATAATTACTTGATAAATCTGTAAGACATTATAATGTAATTACCAAGTAAACGTAACATGAAAACTAATAATCTGATTTTGAAAACATAACACAAGGCCATGCAATATTCTGAAAATTATAACATAAGTGGGATATACCATTAACCGATATAAACCATGTTATCTACAACATGTATTTCAGTGTTCTTCTTCAAAATCAAAAAGAGAGTGTCCTACTTACCAACATAAGGACCATGAGTCTGAGCTAAGGTGGATCCACTTGCTAAAGACCATATAGACTAAGTCCTATAAAGGCACATAGTTCTCGGACTTAGGAATTTCTACTAAAAGTCCACGGACGCTAAACAAAAATCTTCATCTCAAAAGTTGACTCGGTGCTAAGTATACTCTAAAAAAACATGCATAAACATAGAAACAATACGAATATGGTAATACTAAACCATTCATGTAAACTTTTATAATATGAGCAGCTCCTTAAAAATTGTGATAACATACATAATCTGAGAGACAATTTATCTGAAGGTACCAAAATCAGGATAATCATATAAACAGAATGATACTTTATATGTGGAAGATATCATAATTATGATCAAAAAAATACTTGCATGTTATTGGTTCAATAAAATATCATCAAAATCATTGCTTATAATCAATTCATTCATAGTAACATCATCCATGAAGGAGAAACTAAAATTCAATCAGAATCCATAAGATATCACGAAACCCAAAATGTGATAAGATCATATTTTGATAAATTAGGATTTCTTTGTAACTCAATAGGTGATGAAGTACCAATTTATGAAGCTTCCATATACTTTGATAGAAGTCATTGGTTGTTTGAGATCTTGAAACGCTAGATTGCTTGAAGGAGAGGAGTTGAGAGACATAAAATTGGAATTTTGGAGAATGAGAGGGTATGGGGTGGTTAGAGGTCTTAGAAATAAGCTATACTCTTCAAAATAAGCCCAAAATGAAATAATATAGAAATTTAAAGTGTGAAAGGACCCATTTAACCCTAAGAATAACTATCGAATTAGTAACCACGGGATCATCCACGTACAAAATCCTATAACCTTATACAGTTCGTGAAATGGTCAATAGAAGATAAGAGGAAAAATTTGAAGATTTGAAGTCATCATTTCATAGATCCTTCTATGTTCAGTCTGGTCCTTTAATTCTCTCATCCTATTCAAATCTTTTTGAGTCGTAAAACCTCCTTTCAACCCAGTAAATGTAGTCCAATATCCTAAAATTAGTAGTTTGATCTACATATCCATCCACAGTCAGTGGAATCATCCACAAGTCGTAAAATCATATTTCTTGTCAACATCAAAAAAACTTGTTTAAAATGTTTCACAACATGGTCAACGGTCCGTGAAATTTTATATGTACCATACAACCATCTGGAAACCTGAGTTAGAGTTTTCCAAAATTTGAGGTTTCTTCAATGTAATACTCCAAAAGTCTAAGACGTGTTCTAGAGACTAACGTAGGTGTAAAGAGTTTTAGACACTGTTTAAGGTCATAAATAATGAATATATATCATTTATGAAGTTTAGGAATCAAAACGTCAAGGAACGTCCATGACGTTTGAAAACTAGGTTAATGAGGTGCTAACGTGCCTTAGCCTATTTGACTAAGTTTTAGGAGTTAGAAAATGATGAATTTTGATAAAAGAGTGTCCAACGCGTATTAGGGTTAGTTTATAGTCAAAACTACTGGGTACGACACCCCAAGGACCAACCAAGGTCCCTTGAGGAGGACCCTTGCAATTTGGCAAAAAGCTGCCTAAAGGTAGTGTGCAGAAACGAGTGTCAACGACGGATCGTGGGCCAATTGACGGGGCGTCGATGTCCACCGTCGATGAAGACTTATTCAAATACATGGGAGGACTGTTTTGGGCAGTCTCTGACCAAAACAATGGACCAACATGACGGTTGGTCCCTTGGCCGTCGATTGACAAACGGGGCATCGACGTGGTCTCATCTGTGTGACCACTAGTTTTGCTGCTCATTTTTAGTTGGGTTAATTTAATTAATTAGGGGTTAAGGGTGGTCTAATTAAGTTAGTTAACAACCTATATAAAGGCCATAAGCTAAATAAACTAACCTAAGCCCTCATAATTCCCAAAACCCAAATAGCTCCTCCTTCTCTCTTCTTTCTCTCTCCCAAGTTGAAGAACACCATAGAAGGAAAGTTCAAGAGGGTTATAGGGATGCTAAAGACCAAATTTTCTTCATAAAACTTCATCAATAAACAAGGTATGGGATCCCTTTAACCTTTGGGACATCTTTCCCCAAAGGGTTCCATCAAATTTGATTTCAAAAGTATGAAATTCAAGTGGGTTTTCATCCAATACGAAATTGATCTTGTGAATTTCTTTGTTTATCATTTATTTTGGATATTATGAGTATATTAACATGTATTATTACTCAATTATGGTTTTTCTTGATATATTAGTCTCAATTTTAGAAGATGACATTTCCCCTTAACCTTAGGTTGTGATCTTGAATTGAATTGTGTAGTATTGATTCAATTGGCTTGGTTAGTGAGTAGATTGTGATATATTGTAGTCCTACCATGCTAGTTATTGAGTAACTGATTTAGGTTGTTGTGACGACCGGGGTCTAGACCCTAGCCGAAACCGGCGTCATTGACCTCTTAGAGGTCGCAGACAAGCCTACTTATGTCGTCATATTACATTCGTTTGGTTAATTTTAGCGGAAAATTTGAAACTTTTGATTTTGTTTGAAGTGTACATAGACTTCATAGTTATAACATGCACACTCTTATAAAGAAGTTCATTTCTCATGTGTATCAACCAACTAATAAAGAATCATTCAATCTTCAAATAAATACTCCACTAGCTTGAACCTATTACTAAGTTCGAAACATAATGGCAGGCATCCTCTAATGCATGAGGACTTGGAATGCATGAGGACCTACCAAGTCCGGATGAAAAGCTCTGATGTCCGAACAGCTGCAACGAATGTCTTCAACGTCCTGCTGAACGTTCGCCTAAAATAGTATAATGTATGAGATTAGTACACACTTGTACTAAGTATGGGTTTATTCAAGTACACAGGAAGGACATGTATGATTAAGAAGATATCTCTACTAACGATATGAATTATGGAAAGCCAAGTCAGTTGGACTTGCTAAATCAGATTAGGAAAGTCATGCTATGAGAGTAACACGCATCATCATTCTTTTCATATTGCACACAACACACAACTATTTCATATAGCACGCACATATATCACATATCATTCATTATATACCATGAGACCTTGGAATCACATATTTAACAGTAGGACTTCTCAAGTGAAGGCTTAACATATGAGACCTCAACTTGGGAGCCTTATTTAACAAACACAAAGTCTGCTTCTTTCATTCATACGTACGTCACATTATTCATTTCATTCATTCGTAGGCTCATGTAAACTATATCTATACCTAGGATGAAGTTTAAGACTCTCATCGGGATCATGAAGTGCAATGACCAAGAATGACCTACTGTCATTACCTGAATCTGATTTCACCTCCTGATTGTCTTGCATATACATATTCAGTATCATTCATTTCATTATCTTTCATTCATTGAGGAACTTCGACTTTAACCGACATAGATAATGTGATCATCATGAAATCCGGTGTCTTTCCCACACCGAAAAGAGGTAGAGTCACTGGCCAAGGTAAAACCAAAACATCCTTAGCTCGCTTAGGTGGAAAACCACTAGCTAGTTCCCTATGTTGGCAGCATAGTTCAAAGACTAGGAGAATTAGGGAGACTCATACCTACCTTGGTGGACAGTCTCATCTAATGAGAATTACGTAAACCTTCGCCCTTCCCGAAAGAAGTCATCACCACTCATATCTAGCCTATCGGTGCTCCGTTTAAAGTTCCTATTTACATTCTACTCGTACATCATCAAAGCTTGCTTCTATCATGAGGTAGTCATATCTCACTAGATTATTTATCATCTCTTCTTTACGTATTAAGTTTGAATTGGCCTTATACTTACATATAGAGTGTGGTTGAGACTTGTCTCTTAACATTCAATATTCTCTTAGGTGAGTACTTTTGGTGACATTATATTGGCGTAGGTACAACTTGTCTCACTTGCACTAGCCTCATATTGTGGTGCCACCCTGTTCTTTCTTAACATCTTTTTGTTTCATCTTTACTCACCTTTCATTATTTGTTCATCGGATAGTATATACATGCTCTTTTGGAATTTACATGGAGGGACATTGATTTTAGGCGTAGATACGACTTGTCTCACTTGTACTAGCCTATCCTCATGTAGCCACTCTTTCTTTGCTTATTCATCATTAAGCATAAATATACTCTCTTAGAAATTTTATTTAGTGACATTGATTTTTAGGCGTAGGTGCAGCTTGTCTCACTATTCATTTTAGCCTCTTATCATGTTGTCACTATTTTCATTAGCTTTAGCATATTAGCTTTTCATAATTACTCACCCCATTACGTGAATGTGCATTTTGTCATATGTTAATGTACTTGGACTTAAAGTTTGTTTCACACTCTTACTTAACCCCCCTGGAGTCACATCAATTCATCACATACATCTTAGGTTCACTTACTTTTAAACGTACGCTGGACTTATGAATCCATATGTACAAGCAATGAGGCTTCATTCATAATTCGTCTAAGTGACTCATACTTACATAAGATTATGTGGTACAAGACTTATACATCTTGTAAGTATGCCAAAGTCTCGAGTTCGATTCCTATGGGCAACATTCATTAAATATTTATTCATGTAAGAATTATGTATCAATACCAAATTCGGCAAGGGGACCCGGTTTCGAATACCTTGAGCAAAACTTAGTCTCATATTAAATATTTGATTTATATTTTTCAGCTTGGAGACTTGAGGTCGAATCCCAACACCTACACTTCTTTTTCCTTTCTTTTTCTTACCTCTCTTTTTTGATAGAGACCAAGAGGATGTGGGATCGATCCCCCACAACCTCATTTTATTTTTCTTTAATTTTTCTCCTAGCTTTCTCACCTATCCGAGAGGTTGTGGGTTCGATTACCACACCCCTTATTTATTTTTCATTTTTGTCCTATCTCCCTCACCTATCCAAGAGGTTGTAGGTTCTATCCCCACATACCTCATTTTTTTTGATTATTTTCTTCTTTCATTCTTGCACTTGAGCCTTACCCCATTTCGGATCCCCCTTACCTTATTTTTATCATTGTCTTGCATATGGTGAGGTCTTGGGTTCAATCCCTAATGACCTCACATCTTAATTTTTTTTTAAAATTTCAGCATCTCACTTGTTGCTTAGTCGAGACCAAACTGGAAATTTGGTCATGTTTTTAGTCCATTTTTTCATCATTTGTACGTTAGATCCTTAGGTAATTCTCTGGATATTTCGTACATTGTTATGTGCATCTTTTCCAAGTAATCTTATACAAAAAACACAAGGCTTTAACATGCCATTTTCATGCTCGAAAACATGCCCAAGAACACAACTACACACACATTGCACATATTTTCATCATCACATAAATCCGAACATACATACATGTACATAATCATCACGAAAACACATTATATTCCTAATTTCTACCAGCAAACATACCCAACATACAACAATCAATGGGAGCTAGTGACAGGAACATGCAAAGGGGAACATTCCTAGTTTTCTAATTAGAATTCGACTGAATCTTAGGGTTCTCTTTAGAAAGGGATCAAGAGGAAGAAAACCCATACCTTTTGTCGAACAACACCCTCCAAATCTTCTCCAATGGCAGCCAACTCCACGATACCAAAGCCTCACCACCAAACTTCAAGCACAACCCGCCAAGAACAATGTTTTTGCTTTTCGTTTTTAGTTTAGTTTTTCTTTGAGTTATTGTGTGCAAGTTCTTCAAGTGATGAAATTTGTTTGTTTTGTTCTTTTTGCTGATAAATAACGTCAGAAGAGAGTGGAGAAAGTCGTGAGAATGAGAGTGGAGAGATATGAGAGTAAGTGTAGGAGTTTTAGTTGAAGACTTAGTCAAACTAGGACTCCTTTTTATTTATTAATTAAAAATATGATTTTAAGGTTTAGGTGAAATTAATCATCATTCCCTTACTTAAATCAGATAATTAATATTAATTAATTCAAGTTAAAGCCTAACTCACGAAAATGAGTCAATTCGGGTTAATCCTACCCGAATTTTGTCACTCCTTATATTCGTTAATTAATTAATTGAATATTTAGGGTAATTAAAATACTACCCTTAGACTTGAAAATACCGTGTTACCCTTAGACCCTCCAAACTGATGATTACCCCTTTCAAGTACGGTTAAGACTCATCCGGGTGAATCTTAATATTAGGGTGCCCTACATGGCTGGACCCATCCTTGCCTAGCTCAACTAACTCACTAAGTTGGTTGGCTTGGCTGATGCATATGTTCAGAGGTTAGGTTCCACACGCATCAATCCGTGTGAACCTGGTCTAATCTAGGCATTGTTAAGCATTACTTAGTATACTCAATTTCGGGTAGTTACAGTTGTGAAGTAGTATATGAATTTGACATCAGTCGCTAATATTAATCTATGAAGTGGTGATGGATTTTTGTATAGTGATTCAATTGACTTCATCACCATGTTGGTTACTATTATGTTATGGTATTATACCCATTATTAGGTTGAATTGAGGAGTTGATGGTAAGACCTTGATAATGACATTATGAGACTATGGTAAGTCTTGTGATCTCAATCTTTACTTCAATTATGGTTACTTGTGATTAATTGATGATGTTGTATTGAAGTATACCTTATATTTAGATTGATAGGGTTGATATAATGTTGAATTAAAATGTCTTAACTATGGTTTGTGAGGTGTTGTCTTAGATGAAAATGTTATAAGGATGGTGATAACTTACCAATGTGCCTTATCATGAATGATTATGTAAATGTGCTAACCTCACATGTATGAATTGTAATGAAAGGAAAATACTCATGCAATTCTTATTGAGCTATGATGATTATGATTATATAAGGGATAGAATCTATGACCTACATTAATCTATGATGATTAATAAAGACATTTCAAAAGGGACGCTAACTTAGCACCAAATGAACTAGTGTGAGGAGTGTCCCTTCCCACATAGGGAAGGTAGGATCACTAATGAACTCATGAGATTGGAGACTATAATGCATGTAGCATAAAGAGGGTTCCAACTATATCTCCTAGTTCTTTAACTATGCTGCCCCCCATAGGAATACTGGCTAGTGGATCCACATAGTTGCTATGTTTATGTTTTGGTACTACCCTGAAAAGTAGTATGCCTTCTTTCGGTGTAGGGCTCTATGACAATGAATTACACATTAGCTCATGCGGTCAATGTCATTTAAGGCAAGATGTTACCAAAAGGTAAAATGAACTAAAGAAATGGACTCTAACTAGGATAACCTAAAGGGTTTAGCTTAGTCTAGGTAGGGGTATGGGACTCTACCTAAACATTGCACTAGTTAGCCTTGAGGGAAATCTTAGGAGGATGTTCTTGTATATGTATATGCTTATAATTATTCATGATATGTATGTGATGATCTTGCATACTGATGATACTACATGATGATTGGTTTCACTTATGAACATGTGTTGGTCTCCATTGCTAAAGTATGATGATATGTACTCTTGATGATATGCGATGCAAAGTTGGACATTGGTTATGGATCTTGTTGGGTTTAATTGATTGAGTAAGGTTATGAGGATTTGCTTAGTCATAGCACTAGTTTACTTAATAAGGGTTCACGAGTAATTGTCTTACTTTGGTTATGTTGTAATGAACTCTTATCCGTACTTGTTGTTTTATAACTTGATGATAGAGTTGTCTTGATTATGTGCTCAATTATGTGGTATGCGTGTTGGCTTGAATAGACTTAATATTGTTGGTCTTGTTAGGTACATGATCTTGACTTAATAAATATGTCTTATTGATTGGTGTGGTCTTCTTTAATGTGCATAGGGATTTCAAAGTAAATTGCATACTTGAATGAAATGTCCCCTTTTTGCATGATTTTATGATATGTGTGCATATGGTCTCATACTTAGTACATGTGATGTGCTAACCCATTTTCTCCCTTTTCCCCAACATTTTAGATTCCGATCGTTGAAGGGATTTTGAGACGACTTTGAAGGAAGACTTGGAATTCTCACTCATCCAAGTTTGGTAGGTCCTCACTTTCCGAGGGCAATTCCACTATCAATCTTATGATGTTGTTCTAATTATAAGACTTTTAGTTCTTTCCTTTTAATTGAGTACTAAAGATTGTATAGCCTATATGTGGCTCTTATTGTTTTATTGTATGGGCTATGCCCAATTGTTATATTCATGTTTAGATGGTTATGAGATGAGATATCCGTTTAAGACTATGTATCTATATGCAATAAATGTAGAAGACTATGTAATATTCTTATATGAAGGGTCTATGTATACTCGATATGAATATATTACGTGTATGTAAACCTCAAGATAGATATAGAAAAGTTCTAATTTTTTCACATTTTTAACCTATGAATGTAATAATGTAAGCTAAGAGGCTAGTCTTAGTCCTCAAAGAGGACGACGACGCCAATTACGTCTAGGGGGTGCTCCCCAGATGTGACATTCATGGGTGGCTTCCATAGACCATGAAATTATATACGGTCCCTGAACTTCCCTCGTTAAATTAAATTGTTGAAGACTTCGACAAATTTTTTTTGAAATTTTTCAACTTTATCTGAGTTATTTACTTTTGAGGTGTTACAATATCACCCCTTTGGAAAAATTCATCCTTGAATAAAGTTTAAGTAGGCATGAAAAGATAAGGGGAAAAATCTACGACCCAACATGAACGCAAGAACAGATAAATGGAAGGAGTGACTGACTCTGAACTAAAATATGAAGTTTAAAACTGATTTCATGAGCATGTATGCATAGGGAAACATGAGGATATCTGAAACGTATGAATCCAAAGAGTATAATGAGGAACTCATACCTCATGCTAAAACTTAATAAAAAAGGAAAGAGATAGCGGTACTTGGACTATCGGTTTCAGCCTCCCTAGTAGCACTCTCAACAAACTAATTTCTTCAAACGACTTTCAATGAAGTAACTTCTTTATTTATTAACTTACAAACATGTAATTAGGAATCTCAACATAGAACTCTTTATAAGAGAGACTTTGCTTCGCACAGACACTCTCTAAAGGCGCAATTGTTGTTGTCTCACCAATTCACCATTCAGTAAAGACACATGAAACATCGGATTTACCAATGCCGAATCTGAAGGCAAATCCAATTCATAATCCATATTACTGAAACACCTCAAAATCTGATATGGTCTATATCATGGGGACAAATATTCCTTCTCTTACGAATAGTTCGTTCAGCCTGGCCATATGTTTGTGGGTGAAAAACTATGCTAAGCTTAACTTGAGTACCAAGAACTATCTGAAATGATCACTAAAACTAAGAGGTGAACTCGGTACCTCGGTCAGAAATGCATAGTGTGAAACTTAACCATCTCTTGAATATAAATCCAAGCATAGTTCTCACATGAATAAGAAGTATTCGATGTAAAACCACCCAAATAGAATCATTTTGTTGATGAGTGCGGGGAAAATCCATTATGAAGTGTAACACACCACTATTTGAAATAACTAGAAATAACTAAAATTTCAAAGAAACTATTTTTGGAAATAATAAAACGGAAAAGGGCCTAAAATACCCTTGAAGTATTGAAAATGGTACAAAATTACCCTTCATCCACCTATTGGCTCCAAACTGCCCTTTTCATCCACCTATTGACCTCAAAATATCCTTGTCATCCACCTTTGGGTTTAAACTTGACCACTTCTTTAATTGTTTTAAAATTAAAATCTTTAAATATTTTTTAAAATTGAGACGTAAAAATAATTAAGATGAACACAGTCAGACTTTTAAGTTTATCGATAATTTTTATTTAGACACTTGAATGTATGATAATTTACTTCTATATATATTTTCTCCTCAAATATTTAAAAACTATTTAAGTAGCTTTTCTGTTGTTGCATTAATAATGTGATGGGTTTATTAATTTGGAGGGGTTTAATTAGTAATGGGTGGGTAGTGGATTGATTTATAAATTATACTAATAAGTAAAATTATAACAAATAGTTAAGCGCCACGTAATTAAAAAAATATTTAAATAGTTTTAATATAAAACCATTAAATAAGTAGTCAATTTTGAACCAAAAGGTGGATGACAAGGGTATTTTAGACCCAATAGGTGGGTGGGAAGGGTATTTTGGTGCCAGTAGGTGTATGGATGATAATTTTGTACCATTTCCAATACTTTGAGGGTATTTTAGGCCCTTTTCCGATAATAAAATTTGGAAAGTTTGACAAGTTAAGCTAAATGAGTTTTGGGTCAATTTCAAACGATCATAACTCCTAGCACATAATGATTTAGGTGCACTGCAATATATTTTAGGAAATATCTATATATTATCTTTCCAACGCCACCAAATTTTCTACTTTTTGAGTTTGTTAAGGGATATATACCCATTTGAAGTCGGGCTATTGATATAAGAAAAGTCAAAAGCAAGATTTTAGAAGGGTATTATGGTCTTTTCACTACCTAATCAATTAAATATGGTTTTAGTAAATTAGTTGGGGGTCTAAACTGAGTTAGTTATATTTACACACTCAAATTTCACGCTAGAGATTTTAGAGAAAGAACTCAAGAAGAGAAAATTCAAGTGTTCTTGGAGATTTCTTGTTGAATTGAAGTCGTTTCGCCAAGGTTGATCCCTAAAGAGGTATGTGAGACTTTCATAGCGTTGGGTTCGTTCACCATCACATCAATCATGTTTATTTCAGTGAAATTCATTCTAGATAGTTGAAAGTATGATGTTCTTGAATTATGTTCTTGAAATTGTCTTTCTTTCCTAAGTTTAGATAGATTGATGAGTTCTTGAGGAAATTCTGTCGAGACTGAGTATCTGAATATAAAGAGGAATTGAGAAAAAGAATCGAATTTAGGCAAACCGCAGTTAGAAAATGAATAAGGAAATAGTTGTTCCTTAGAATTAGACCTTTTTTCATAGCATCGCGGAACGGTCACGGACCCTTTTGCCTCAAAATTTATTTCATGACCAAATTCAAATGCATCTCCGTGTCGCGGACTTGCTTCTAGACGATTATTTTTGATCGTTTCTCATGTTTAACTATCTAAAAACGCTCCTAAACATCATGAGAACTTTCCTATCACAAATCACAATTCTTAAATCCATGAATACTAATTGAAGGAAAGTTAAGAGCCAAGTCTAGAGAGTTTTTAGAGTCCTTACAAAAGTCTTTTGTAAATGATTTGAACTTGTTTTAAGACTTGAGTTTTGATTTAAGTAAGACTAACAAATGAAGTTCATTTATTGAAAAAGAGTATATAAGAACAAAGTATTCTCAAAGAGTAAATGTTTTTACATTTAAACAAAAGAGAGAAAACACCAATTTCCAAAAGAGCTTTCGAGATAGTTTTTGAGTAAATATCTCAAACAATAGAAAGATTTATTATTTTTAAACATATGATTTGAGTATTTTAGGAGTAGTATTGAGTGCTGATGTGGGGACGATTTCATAACAACTTAATGTCTCCATAAACCATGTAGCCAACATAGGTAGAAAAGGCTCATACTTTCTAGATGATTCCTTAATGATTTTTACCATATACTAGTGGAGCCACTTAGTTGAGGCGTTCTATATCTCGGCAAGTTATATAAATGTTTTGACAGCATGGGTGAGACGGTATACCATCATATAGCTAATAATGCTGGTTGTCGGTTAGAGAAATCCACAAAATTATATTACTTTACTATATGATTAAATTTGAGTAGCTATTTACTATTTAAATGGTTTATATAAACTGCACTTTTACTATTGTTTAAATATTCATTTGAGTTGAGGAACCATGAGTAGAGTAAAGTTAATGTAAGTGTGATTTTAATTCCGAGTTTATGTCGTGTTTAGTTTTCCCTCGCATGATCGTACATTTAATGTATTGATTCCATTTGGCCTGTA
Source organism: Solanum pennellii (assembly GCF_001406875.1). Taxonomy (NCBI): domain Eukaryota; kingdom Viridiplantae; phylum Streptophyta; class Magnoliopsida; order Solanales; family Solanaceae; genus Solanum; species Solanum pennellii. The sequence continues at coordinate 58,187,768 of NC_028640.1, forward strand.
TCGTTTTATGATGAGATACAGGTAACCAGGATCAACATCCAATGCCTCGTTAATGTAGTTGAGCAATCAGAGTCAGTTTGTGAGCCTCATTGCTTTACGAAGGATCCCATTTCTATATTGGTTTTAGTATTTCAGCTGTTAGGATGATCAGAGATCTTGTCCCTACATCTTTTATAGTTTTAGAGGCTTCACAGATGGATAAATATAGTTCATTAGCCTTTCCTTTTTCAATTGTTAATGTTAATACATTGATTTGCCATTTTTGCGAGCCGAATGTTTCTTTTAAGACATTCTAAGTTATTGCATGAGTTACCTTTTGAGTTTGTTTCTTATTATTTAAAGTCTTCTGTTAAGAGTTAAGCGAGGCCAAGAGATCACTTTGGGCCAATAATGGTTCTTGAAAGCCAATCCCGCCAAGGGTGTAGGCCCATATTCAAATCTTCCCACTTTCAAGTAGGAATATCATTATCTCGAGTTTCTGCTGCTTAGTTTTCACTTGTTGTCAATTTGGACACCTAACCACAAACAAACTTCTGACTGAGCTAATATGTGAACATCAAGAACCAATTCTTTTTTCCCACTCTTAATATGAGCAACATTCTTTATAGACAATCTACAAAGAGCATCTAGAACCACATTCACCTTACTCGGATGGTAAATGACACTCATGTCATTATCCTTCAACAACTAGAACCATGTCCTTTGGCGAAGATTCAAATTGTTTTGTCTAAATACATATTTAAAACTTTGTATTATCGATGAACACATCCACAGGAACACCATAAAGATAGCGTCTCCATAGTTTCAAGGTAAAATCCAGCGACGCTAACTCTAAATTGTGAGGCGGGTAATTCTTCTCATGAACCTTAAGTTACCTAGAAGCATATGCTACGACACTACCGTTTTCATACACATAACCAATACCAATTCTAGAGGCATAACAATACATAACAATACCATATGAACCATCCAATAAAGTCAAAATTGGGCTTGATGTAAATCAAGTCTTCAGCTCATGAAAACACTTTTTACAAACTTTGAAATTTCACTTTCTTTCGCGTCAAGGTAGTTAAAAGATGAAAATCCTTTCATAGAACGTCTATATCAACTGGTTAAATCCAAGAAACTGTTAACATCCGACGGAGAGAGAGGTCTAGCCCAATTCTTAACTGTCCTTGTCTTCATAGGATCAATTGAATACCTTCTTTATGACTAATGGCTAAGAAATGATACCGACCTCAATCAATATTCACACTTAATTAACTTAACAAACAACTAACAGTCCTTGAGAACTTGCAAGATAATCCTCAAATAATTGACATGTTGATCTTCACCTTGAGAATAGATTACGATGCCATCTATGAGCACAATAATAAATATATCTGGATTTTTCTTGAACACCATATTCATGTAATTTAGAAAATTTACAGGAGCATTCGTTAGTCCAAAAGACATAAAAAAGAATTTATGGTGACCATGCCGAGTTATGAGGTTGTCTTTGAAATGTTACATTCTCTAATCTTGAGCTGGTGAGAGTCTGATATGTGGTCAGTCTTTGAAAAGAAACTTACACCTTGAATGTCATGACCCAAAGTATCCCTAGGTGTGACATGGTGAATATGATTCTGAGAGACCCTAAACGAGTCACTTGACATAAACATGATGTAACAATCTACAATTGAAGAGATATAGTTAATATTAAGTCTCAAAGAAGATGACATAAAAGATACCAATAGAGTGCATAAGAGAATACGTGGAATACTGTAGACACATAATCTTTGATCGAACTTAAGGTTTCACACAAATATTGTTAAAAATTTCAAAATAAATATTTGTAAAATTATGTTATTTTAGTGAAGTTTGTTTTAAAATATTTGAAAGCTACAAAAAATGGTGTCACACTTGAAGGTACATTTTTTTTTCAACTTATTCAAAGGAAATGAAAATTTACAAAATATATGTTTTCTTTTAATTAAGATTTAATAAATAGCTGAGTGATTTTCAATATTTTCTGAAATACATTTTTTTTCTAGCTATTTAAATTTCCTTATATCTTTATCATTTCAAAATAGTTAGTTAATACTTTTATTATTATTTTTGTGTGTAAATTATTTTAAAAATAAAGACATGAACCTAATGGATCGAGGACGATCTACTCTATTTTAAAGGGGGGAGGATCGTTGTACCAAATCAAGGTGGATTGCGCAAAGACTTAATGAAAGAGGCGCATCATTCTGCTTTGGCTGGACATCCAGGTGTTGAAAGGATGTTAGCTTTACTGTCTCGTGTTTAGTTTTGGCCAAATGGAAGATGATATAGAGGTATACGTCAGGATTTGTCATGTTTGTCAAGTTGACAAGACTGAATGTAAGAAGGAAGCAGGTTTGTTACAACCTTTGCCTGTTCCTGAAAGGCCGTGGCTATCAGTAAGCATGGATTACATTTATGGATTTCCTAAGGTAGATGTCAAAGCATTTATCATGGTGGTAGTTGACAGGTTTTCGAAATATTTTGTTTTTGTTGCTGCACCTGAACTATGTTCGTCTGAAGTTGCCGCTGATTTGTTCTACAAATATGTGTTTAAGTATTTTGGTGTTCCGGCTGACATCGTGAGTGATAGAGATACAAGGTTCACTGGTAGGTTTTGGACAACTATGTTCAATATGATGGGGACTGAGTTAAAATTTTCTACTGCGAATCATCCACAAACAAATGGGCAGAGAGAAAGAATTAATCACTTGTTGGAAGAATACTTGAGGCACTATGTGACAGCAAGTCAATGGAATTCGGTAACATTGTTAGACACTGCGCAGTTCTGCTATAAACAGCACAAGTCGTCTGCAACAGAAATGAGCCTTTTTGAAATTGTTTTAGGCAAACAACCTATGGCGCCACTAGATGTTGCCAAATCTAAAAATCAGGGAAAATGTCAAGCATCATACAGGGTTGCAAGGGAAAGACTTGAAATGTTATCTGAAGCACAGGATAGCTTGCGCAAGGCTCAGCGGCGCATGAAGAAGTATGCTGATCAACATCGTCGCTCAGTTGAGTTCAATGGGGGTGACAAAGTGTTACTGAAACTTACTCCACAAATCTGGAAACAGATTGTAGAATAGACATTGGGGTTTGATTCCTAAATATGATGGTCCATTTGAAGTGGTGAAACGTGTGGGCGAAGTTGCTTATAGATTAAAGTCGCCAGAAAGGTTGAAAATTCATCCCACTTTCCATGTGAGTTTCTTGAAACCTTACTTTGCAGATGCAGATGATCCGGACGTAAACAGGTCAAAGAGGGCTCCTCCATCAGTACCTACACAATAAGATGCTGAAATTGAGAAGATCCTTGATCACCGGGTTTTGGGCACAAGTAAGAAGAATACTAAGACAGAATCTTGGTTCACTGGAAAGGCAAGAGTGCAGCTGATGCATTTTGGTAGAAGGCGAAAGACTTATGGCAGTTTGATGCTCAAATAGAGGACTATCTTAAAACAGTCTCGATGAGGACATCGAGTTCAAGTGGTGCGGGTGGTCTGATAGACCCGTAAACTACTTGATCTAACTATGTGCAGACATGTCAAGGACTTTGGCATTGGTCTTGACATGAATGGGGGCAAAACAGTGCAACACAGGTTCAAGGTGCTTGGGTGTTGGCAAGGCAACTTGAACATGCAAGGCTTACGTGCGGGCTAGAGTTATCGGCAAGGCAACATGTTGGCTTGACAAGGCAAAGTTGTGAAGACTTGACGATGGCAAAAACAAAGGCATTTCACGTGAATTGCTGAAATAAAACTAAGTGCTGAAGGGCAGCTAAAATATTCTAAAGTATTAGAAGATTGTTGAAATATTCAAAGTGTTGGAATGTAGCCTGAAATATTCAAAGTGTTAGAATATTAATATTTCGTATTAGATTCTTCTGTTAGAAATATAGCTGTTGGAAACTTAGTTTGAATCCTGTGATGACAAGTGTCGGACATGTGTCATTTGTAACTGCCGCATGTAACTACCATGTGCAAAAATTTTGTAAGGGTGGAAATTTCATTTAAGGCTATGGAGTGTGTTTCTGGCCTTAGACAAATTCGTGAAGCCTTCCCTTTGTATTAATTATAAGATTAATAAAGGTTGGGACGAGTTCCTGTACATTCTGTCTGTTGTTTAACTTTGCTGCTTAAGTATTTCTATACTTAGTCAAATTTGTGGGAGTAAGATAGGCTGAGTGTTGCAGGCGTTTGCAAGACTGCCTAGGGTGGTGTTCGGTAAAAATAAATCGACCCTCTTTCAATTAGTATTACTTTCTTTTTTTTGGTGTAGTGATGACTAATTCTTAAGTGATATCGTTAATGATAGCTTTTATTAGCTTTAATTTGTCTAATGTTATAGTTGTTTGGCGTGAATATAGTATATTATATCCTTGGTACATTTTTTTTGGTGTCAAATTTGTTCATCAAAATGATATAGTAAGAAGTGTTTAAAAGTAAGATGTCAGACAAATTTAGGCATGTTGAAATCTTGTTTTAATTAATAATAAAATTATGCATTTTTTTTATTTTTTTTGAAACAATTAAAAAATATTTAAGGATGCGGCTACATATTTTGATTAAATTAATTTTAATAATTATCTCTCATTAGAGAGAATTTTAGAAAAAAATCTTAGTGAGAATTTGGGGATTTTATGAAGTAATTGAGAGTAAAGGGGTCTTAAAGGATTTAACCTGGTTATAGAGTCAAAACAACGTAATTTAGGAGTTGGGTGGGTTGAAAAAGACCAAAAACACGCACAATTAAAATTATTGAACTGACTATGATTTGAACCCATGGTCCATAAAACTTATTACGGCACGGACTGATCAACCATAGAATCAATTTCAAAAACCCGACATTGACTTTACTTTCCATGAGACCTTTCTAGTCCGCCTAAATTCGGTCCATAAAGCCCATCCGTAGAACACTAGTTCAAGTTTCAAAATTTTACCAAGTCAAGATCAGTTCTAAAAGACAACCAAGTGACTGGTATAACCAAGTACAACCCGTCAAAACCTTCCGTGGGGCTGAGGTCATAAACCAAATCTCCGATTAAGAGCCATCTACGACTCGTCCAAGTTCGTATGGTTTGCCCTGTCAACTCATAGGTCAAACTTCAAAAACTTAAAATTGCCGAACTCAACTCATGTTTTACAACTCACCTTCTACACCCATAGAACCTTTTATAGTCCGTAGATGGGACTGGCACACCATTGTATCTGCACTTTTTTCCTTTTTAACTTTTCAATTTTCGAGCTGTTACACAACATGAACTGTTTGTTACTCTTGTCCCCATGAGTTTAAAATCTTCACGACACCCTAAAAATGTTTGTTAGGTTGAAAATCTTTAAAGAGACAGTCTAGGAAAAATTTAGGACACACACTAAAACATCACTGCTTCATAACTAAGTTATAACTTGATTCTCCTCACTGGGGTACGTAGGCGCTTAAAGTTGCATTATAAGTTCTATCACATGAAATCCAAAAAAATACATATTCCCACTTAATTTTCTCACGTGAAAATTAAAGCTATCACTACTCTTTCACCAAACTCCAGACTTACACTAATTATTTAAGGCTCAATGGGGACCCCCCCCCCCCTATGAAATTAAATTTTCTCCAACATAATTCAAAATATTCAAATTCTTTATGTATGCAAGATAAAATCTTCAAATTCTTTATGCCTAGAAATTAGGGTCTCAAATTAGACTAGTATGGAAATTGAAGTCTCCAAACCTTACAAGGATGTGAATTAAGTCTTTAAATTCTCCATATGTTTATGAACTAAACACTTCAAATTCTCCATGTATTTTTGTTGAAGTTTTCAGATTATTCAAGTCTGCAAGTTGAAGTATTCAAATCCTCCAACTCGGCTAGTCAAAGTCTTCAAATCTTATAAATATGCATGTAGAAATCTTCAAAATTCTCAAAATATGAAAGTTAAAGTCCTCTGATCTTCCTAATCTTCAAATTGAAGTTTAAGAACCATGTTTGGAAGTCAAATTCTCTCTAGTCGTTGAGTCTGAAGGTGGAAGTCTACAATCCGTACCTTTAAACTTAACTTTCTCAAGGCAGGGACTACTATTTATCTCTTTGTGCCATGAAATTACCTTTAAATTTATCTTTCTTGGTATGGAGACGAGTATCCATCTCTTTGCGCCGGAAGATTACCTTAAATTTAGTTTTCTTAAGGACAGAATGAAATTTTCCCTTTGCATCTTAAGCCAAAAACTTGTTGCGATCAAATCGCACACGCAAGTGCACATGACCGTACAATCAATATAGTGATTCTTTTTGAGAATCGGGTATCGTACCCACAGGGACTTACAATTAGAACTTATAAATTCTCCTAGTGTGCAGTTCAACACAAATGTATTTTCCAGATTTCAAGAGTTGTTTATTATCTACTTCTACCTTTAAATGAAATATAACTAGTACGATTCAATTTCATGAGTTTCGAAAACACCGATTTAGGAAAGGTCCAGGGATGCAACTTTTTACAGGAATCATGCAATCAATATCATTTAAATGGGTAATTATTAACTATCGAATCACTGAATCACATGGTTAGATATATGATCATGTTATCCGGACCTCTAATCGCCTACAATATTTAACACCCTATCTACATCGATTAGTGGGGATAGAATGAGCTGAGCATTCAATTATCTTTCTGTATAGTAACCCAATCAAGGTCCCTAGGTATATCCCATTCTTAGAGACGACTCAACTCTTGCTATTTAGAGTTCAACAATCTCCTTATACCCCACGTTCTATCCTCTTATTCCTCTCCTGAGTTCAATTTGGAAAATATATTTATTTCTATGGTGATCAAGCGTGAAATACAAAATAAGAACATAAGAGAGATTTATGTGATAGACCCAAAACCAAACTTAAGAGATTGCATTCATCCTATAGCCCCAACCCTAGAACTAAGGTATTTAGCTACTCATAATCCAATATTCAATCTTACAATGATCATGAATCATCAACAAGAATTGAAAGGAAAGAGATAGAGATTAACCCTAAAAACTCCACAAACACAGTTCTCTAGTTGTCCTCGTTCAAAATTAGAAAAAGAATAAAATAAAAAAAAACTATTTATAATAAAAGTCAAAACGGCCAATTTTGGGCCTCGGGCGCGTGACGTGCGACAACATCTTGATTCTCGTTCAAGATTTTTTACCTTCTGCGTGATGCGCGATCAACACAAGAAATTCTGCCTAGAATGTAATTCTCCTAATTAATAATATGCTCCTTTTCTGCGACACAGAGGTTGCACTCAAATGCCTTGGCGCATTTTCTTCATCTTCTTCCTTGCTCTCTTTTGACTCGAATCTTTGGTCTTGCATCATTTGTCCTTTATTGCACATGTTTCTCCCGTTAAGGTTACCTATACAACTAATCATATTGGTTAGATCATAAATATACAATTTACTCTATATGACTCTAAATACACACAAAATGAATTTAAACTAGGCAAAAATGTGGACATACTTAACATTATGAGCATATAAATATGCCCAAGATCACTACCCCACATTTAAAGCTTTGTTCGTCCTCGAACAACTAGTCACTACTCCTAGACCTGGACTCACTACATTGAATTGTGCATCTACTATAAACTTGTAGAAGATTTGGTCACCCTTCATAATAGCATGTTTTCAACCATAATATTCATGTCTCCTGTATATGACTTGACAACTTTTTGCAACCAACGCTTTTAACAACATAAGCGCTATTCCTTATCACCTAACCTTATACAACAAGTGCCCCTCATGCCAACAAGCAGTCCATACAATCAAGTTACTCTATTAATATCATTTAAGGACTTTTAAAAAAAAACACCCTCACTCAAAAATCAACATCATACATGCATGTACCAAGAACCATAAGTTTGCCCATTATGTACATCTCGACTAATTAGGCGTATCATGCTCAAAATCAAATAGGACTTGTTCTGGTTGTAATGTAGGCTAAGTGTAAGGGAGGATGCATTTCTATGACATTAGTGACTAATTCTCCCTAATACACTGTGTTCTGCTTTTTCCTACTATCACAACTTTTTTTTTTTGCAATACTCTCTCTTCTTCAATACTTTCCACCAATTTCCCCAACCTTTCCTTAAGTTACTTTTCCCCCTTTTCTTCTTTATTATTACTCATATTTTTTTTTTTTTGACATTCAACAACAACAAACTTGACTTTGAGATTTCTCTCTAGTTAAGGTGCACCTTGCCTTTTTTAGGGCCAGGGCCCTCATTGAGGTATTTTAATAAGTTAGCCACCTTTAACTCCGATTTCCCTTTTTTGAGTGCACAATGACCTATGGACCAGAGCCAACAAATTCCTAATCCTGGGGCATTGCTTTACCTTCTCTTTCACTCTTTCCCTACAATCACGCTTTAACACCCTATCTACTTTTTCCTTTGTTTCTACCTTTCGTCCTAACACAGTGCATTAGGGGTTGGGATCAAAACTATGGTGTCGATAAAAGGGATTGGCTAATCATGTGCGTTGGAACAAAATCAAGGCTAAAAGGCTCAATTGGGCTCGACTAGGGATATTATTTTCAAATAGTCTCAATTTTTAAATCATTTTCAAAGAAAGCATGTTATGATATTTCAAGAATAATAATACCTACATTTAGATTCAATAACAACCTGGGAAAGTTCTAGACTCAGAAACATGTCATGGATCTCATAGTGAAGCTCACCACTCATATCTTAAGTTATATCTAGAAGTGATCAAATTCAGTACATAATCACGTTATGCAGAAGGTTTAATTAAGCTTAAGTTGCACATTTAAATCACATATAAACATGTCACTGCATTCATACATCACTTCACTCATGCTTTTCATACAATCTCTTTTCAAAAAGTGAAAGCTTCAACACAACCCAACGTAAGCCTCGAATGACGAAATTGCCTTAATAAGGTCATCATTCATCTGTTATTAGGAAACTTGACTCACTCTATGACTACAGACTTAATCCTACTAAAGAAAATCTTTTTGTCTTTTTGTTCGGTTCAAAGGGACCATCCTTGGCAAAAAAACCGAAAACAACTACCAAGGAACCCTAAATATAAAAAATAAATTGAAAACAATGTTCCAACATACATTATGTACAAATCAGATATGATGTTCACACCCACCACACACTTATACAATAGCACTATCCCCAGTGCATTTCAAAAATTAAACCAAGTTCGAAGGGTAAGGTAAAACAACTCCAAGATCAATCCTCCATGGTGTCATTGTGATCTGCACCATCGCATGCCAATGCTGGGTCAATCTCATCCCCGAAACTGGAGTCCACATCAGAGCCCGTGCACAAATTTTCTTCATCAGTTGGGATGTCATTCACAATAGGCTCCCAGAACTCAGGACCAATTCTAAGTAGTGCGTTAGCTTAATGTGTATCTCATGTGCACCTCTATAATCTCCCAATCAGTAGAAGCATGACCCGCAGTAGTGTAACGAAGCATCTATAGTCCATACATTCTGTCCATGATTAACTCATCCCTCATGTCTTCTCAGCAGTGGTGAGAATTGGGCCTAAATCAATGTGAGGCTCCTTTGTAAGAGTAATGTCCACTCCTACTGAGTGTAGTGGTTCCATGTAATCCAGGATCTCATCCGGCATACCTGCGATACAACACATATTTTAATAAGCCCCCGAATGCATACTTGTGGCATTGATTTGATTATGGCCCCTATGTTGAGATCTGTATCCTTCATTAATGCATACAACACACACACCCGTTCACGAGTGATTTACGTATAGTGCAAGCCCATGATCAGGTAGTTCATCACTACCCTCAACCAAATCTGCGTCTCTCAGTGCCATGTGAGCATACGGAAGAGATTTGTGATATCTCTTGTCGCTATGCTAGGTCCACTAAGCCATGGATTGTAGTCCGCAAAGCAAGTGTCAGATGACCAGGTAAGGAGGTCTGATGTTCAGCAGGGTTAGAACTAGTGGGTCTGTGTCCTTTGAAGTCCCTAAAATATCATTGATGCTCGTTGGTGTGATAGGCACATTTCTACCCCGTACAGTTACTGAATGAAAGCGAGTCTCCGACAACCCATTTGCATAGGACTGACGGACAATGCTGAGGTTGCGTTCGTCAAGCTCAACAAATGCAAAATCCATTCTAAGCTCTCGTATCTGCCTTATGATCCGCGAGAACTCACGATCTAGGCTATCCCTATCAATGCATACATTATAGAAGTAAGAAGCCTCATTATGTTTCTTGTACCAAGTCTTTCCTTCCTTAGATACAACCTTGGCTCCATACCTGGTTGTTTTCCCTTTAGGAGTCGTAGGTGCTACTGGTACGTTTCCACTCCTTGGTTGCTTTTTTTTGGGATGGCTGAGCAATCGCTTTCCCATAATGTTGAGATGTAGACTTTGTTACTTGGAAGATAGAACAAAGTTCAGCCCAAAGCACCACATCAAAAGTCAAGATACAGCTGGTGTGCGCTCACCACCCCACACTTAGTTCAAAGTAGTTCTAACTTAGGTACTCAGACTTCCCAACAAGTTAATTAAAACATATTCAAGCAAGTATGCATATCATGGTGTTAGGACGTGCTACTCCAGAATTCACACTAGCATGGCGAAGAAAGTCTACTCAAAACTTTGACACTTGCTCCAACACGCAACACAATATACACTAATGCAATTTTATTGTTCTAATCAAGAAATCAAAACCTACCAACAAGAACTTATCAAGTGCACCTCCACAATGCCCACACACGTATTTGATCCATTAGAACAACTCAACCATCAACATATCATGTTTCAACTCGAGAAAACTCAATAACGTATAAAGAACACATACTCGGCATAACAATGCAAGACTTCCCCACATGCCAAACATGCTCAATTTGTGAATCTTACTCAAGACTTCAGAATATATCACGGAGAAACAAGACCTAATGCACTTTGGACATCACATTCCGTCTTCCACCCCCACAAAGCAATGTAACCAAATTTTAATAAACCAGCTACCCTAATTAAATTTTCCATCAACCTTCATCATACATAAAGTACTTTCTACTCAAGACTTCAAAACACACCTAATATCATGCATAATGAAAAATGGACTTAACAATTTCAGTCACACACACCTAAAGAAAGCCAATAAACTGCATTCCTTATCTAAACACCTCCATCGCCATCCTTAGTTTGAAAACTACGGTAAGAGGACATACCTGAGCAACGCGGAAGATTGCAAGAAAACAGGGAAGAGAATGGTGGCTTGCTTCGCGACACGAGGTTGATATGAAATCGAGCGAGGGAGAAGAAGGTGGGGAGAACGTGCGATTTGAATTAGAGAGAATGGGGAAATTAGGGAAAATATCGGGGTTAATAGATTGGGGAAAAGTGTCTGGTCGGGTAATATCCTTGTAGAAACGAGTAAAACCCGGTTATTAAGTGAAAGCTTTAGAAATCTCACCTGACCTCGCTATGCGAGGCCAACACGAGGCCTCTAGAATTTTAATTCCATCGAAACCAAAATTTGGATCAAACCTCGCGACGCGGGGCTGAAACTTAGCAACATCAATTTTTGACGTAAACTTATTTATCATTAAACCTAAAATTTGGGGCCTCCTCAAACTCATCTAAGCGAGGCAAGCATTTTCCATGCCTCTGCGACGTGAGGCTGGCACTTAACAACCTAACGCATAAATACCTGCACAATTTCAACAAATAATTAGTTAGTTGGAATCCGATTGTTGCCTCCCATCAAACGCCTTAGTTTCGATCATGGCATGACTTATATTTTTTTATTTTTCTGTATATAACATCATTTTTTATAATTGATAAGAACTAAAACCAAATAAACAAAACCAAATAAATCCTATCTATTACAACGGTTCACGGGTCGCCCCCCGTGCAAAGCCTGAGTTAACGTATTGACACGGACAGTCTCATGACTCACTCGTCATCCAGTGAGTGCTCCGAGATCAAGATACACATCCTTTATGAAATAGTGTTTGACTTGTAGTCCATTACAAGGAAATTAGAATTTTTATCCTTGTTTTGCAATTCTACCGCACCATGTGGAGTCATTCTCTCTACTTCAAATGGAGCACTCCACTTAGATTGAAGTTTTCCTGTGAACAACTTTAATATAGAATTGAAAAGCAACACTAATTGACCAGGTTCAAAGGTGCGTAACACAATATGCTTGTCATGCCACCTCTTGGTCTTCTCCTTGTAAAACTTTGCATTTTCATAAGTATGAAGCCTAAGCTTCTCCAGCTTGTGCAATTGTGTGATCCTTACAGATAACTCAACATCTAGATTCAAATTCTTTATTGCCCAATACTCCTAGTGTTCCAACTCACAAGTAATTGTCATGCTTTTCCAAACACCATTCGATAAGTAAAAGTCCCTTTCAGTGCCTCACCCTATACTTAGCTAAAAGACTAAGCACTGAGTTATTGATACAATGCGTGCCTCCATCATTGATTATGGACCTTGGTGTCCCAAACATGGTAAAGATGTGCTTTTAGATGAATTTCATTACCACTTTGGCATCATTTGTTGGTAATGCAACAACCTCCACTAACTTTGACACGTAATCTGCAACAATTAGGTTGTATTGATTACCCCAGAACGATGGGAATGTCCCCATGAAGTCTATTCCCCACACATCAAAGATCTCCTCCTCTAGAATGTTATTCAACAACATATAATGCCTCCTTGAAATAGTTCCCATACTTTGGCACTGATCACAACATTTGAAAAAAAAGCAACATATTTAAATAAGGTAGGCCAAAGAAATCAGATTGTAATACCTTACATGCCTTTATATTGCCTCCATGATGTTCACCATATGGTGATGCGTGGGAGCTCTCGAATACATGTGTTTCCTCCTTCTCAACTATACACCTTCTCATCATCTGATCCAGACCCTTCCCGAACCAAATAGGGCTCATCCCATATATAGAAGCATGCATCATATTTCAACATTTGTTTCTGGTGTGCTGATGCCCCAGGTGAAAATAAACCACTCACCATAAAGTTCACAATATTCGCATACCACGGAACCTGCGCAATGTCTAAAGCATGCAACTACTCATCAGGAAACTCTTCCCAAAATTTTCCTTCATTGTTCACATGTGAGGAATCCTCCAGTCACCACACATGATCAACTATTTGGTTCTCAGTTCCTTCCGATCTCCGGTTTCCAGATCAAACTCCTTCAGCAGTAGGATCCACCTAATCAGCCTATGATTTTAATCTTTCTTATTGAATAAGTGTCGAATGGCCGCATGATTGGTGTACACTATCACTTTAGTTACCACTTAATATGACCTGAATTTATCAAATGCATACACCAAGGCCAACATCTTTTTCTCAGTCACAATGTAGTTTGATTGAGATGCATAAAATGTTTTTCTTGGATATTTTATGGAGTGTAACACCTTTTCTTTTCTCTGATCAAGCCCTGCTCCTACTGCCACATCACTAACATCGCACATCAGCTTGAAGAGAAGCTCCCAGTTTGGAGCAATAAGAATCGGAGTATCAATCAACTTCTGCTTCAGTAATTCAAAATCCTGCAAGACACAAACTTCATCTCTTTCTCTAATAGGCTGCACATAGATCTTGCAATTTTAGAGAAGTCCTTGATGAACATCCTATAAAATCCAGCATGGACAAGGAAGCTGTGCACACTATTAAAAGATAATGGAGGTGGCAACCTCTTGAACATTTCCACCTAAGATTTGTCTACCTCATGCCCGCTTTTATAGATCTTGTGGCCCAACACAATACCTTCTCGGACAATAAAATGTCACTTCTCCTAGTTCAGCACCAGATTAGTCTCCTCACATCTAGAAAGTACTCTGTCAAGGTTATTTAGGCAAAGATCAAATGACTCACCAAGTTAGTCTCCTCACACCTAGAAAGTACTCTGTCAAGGTTATTTAGGCAAAGATCAAATGACTCACCAAACTCCGAGAAGTTACCCATGAACACTTTAACAAAGTCTTTCACCATGTCAGGAAATATGACCATCATACATTGGTGAAATGTTTCCGGGGCATTACACAAGCCTAATGGCATGCATTTGAATGCATACGTGCCATATGTTCAAGTGAATGTGGTCTTCTCTTTATCTTCAGGTGCAATGACTATCTGATTATACCCTGAATAACCATCAAGGAAACGTAATACTCCTTGCCAACCAACCTATCTAGCATTTGATCAATAAATGGTACTAGATAGTGGTCCTTCCTTGTGGCTTCATTGAGTTTCCTGTAGTACATACATATCCTCCACACAGTTATTCTTCCCTTCTTGGGCACACACTGCACTGGACTTACCCACTTGTTGTCCGATATAGGGTAAGCTATTCTTGCATCCAACCACCTGATTACTTCTATCTTGACAACATTACCCTTCTTCCATGTATATCTTGTGCATACACATAGCGGGAATAATACCATGGATGTTAGGCATTTTCCATCCTAGAGTTGCTTTCCTTCTTTTTAGAATCAGTAATGCAGCCTCTACCTGATCATGTGCCTTAGCATCTCTGTAAATGTTATCACCCACCAACGCTCGCTCCAAAAGATCCTTTGCTGCAATAACTTGGCTTCTGCCTCCAGATCTATCACTGTAATGGCAGACTTCTCCTCATACACACCTGGCATTTTTAAGGCTTTGTACACGTCAAAAACCTCTACTTTATCATGAGCTCTCTAGTAAGCTACCCTGCTGCCACATTTATCATCGCCCTCCCAGTCTCTAAGAAAGGTCTCCCTAAGATAAATGGTACCTTTAGGTCAGGCTCAAAATTCAAAACCACAAAGTCTACTGGAAAATAAGAGATCCAACTTGGACTAACTCATCTTCCACAACACCCTCAGGTCTAGCTACATATCTATCCGCCAATTGCAAAATTATGATAGTTGGTTTAGGACTACCTAACCTTAGCTTTTTATACAAAGAAGTTGGAATCAAATTGATGTTCGCACCCAGATCACACAACCCTCGGGCATGGATGCCCTGCACTATAGTAATTTTCATAGTAAAACTACCTGGATATTTCACAAATACTGTGCATTCAGTGGGCTCGATTTTCTTCTTTAAAAAAAATTTTTGTATATCGTTTCTAATTTATTTCTGAATCTATTTTCTCAACTGCTTTTATTTTATAGTTTTGAAAGTGCTCTTTAAATATTGTTGTTTCTTATCAAGATCTTCAAAGTTCTTGCTCTAAATATCTTAGAAATACAATATGAACACCATGTGGTAGAAACTAAACTCCTAGCTTGGCTCGTAATGTTTGATATTGTGTCTAAGAAAAAGGTTTTTATATATATACTCAACTTGCTACATGAGGGAATAAACTTTGCGACGATAGCTCCATGAACAAACTTTTCTCGCATAAAATTATAATCAACTTCGACCGATTCTTACGATCATGAAACACAAGATTCGCCGTGACATGCAATGCGCTCAAGTTATTTGTGAAGAGAACTATCGAGCGAGGTAAGAACATGCTTATATCCTTCAAAATATATGTAATCCATGTGATTTCTGTAGCAAGAGAAGCGAATGATCGGTATTCTATCTCTGCACTCGATTTGGTTAGTGTATGTTGCTTCATTAATGCCAAAGAGACACAATTTTCTCTTAGGAAGAGGCATAAACTAGTTGTAGAATTCCTTGTCAGAGGACACCCAACCCAATCTGCATCCAAAACCCCACAAGATGCAAAGATGACTTCATCGTGATGCGTAACCCAAGTGGAGAAGAACCTGCAATATAACGTAGGATGAGCTTGACTCCCGACCAATGATTCTCAGTTGTATTCTTCATGAGTTGATACAATAACTTTAAAGCATGAGAAATTTTTGGTGGGGTGAAAGTCAATTACTGTTAGGCGTCAAGAAAACTTCGAAATTTGGTTGCATCAACATTAGAATCAACAGACGAGAGGAGGTTATGTTCTGCGAGATTGGGGTTTGAGGGCTCTTGCACACAACATATTTGTGCGATGAAGATGATCAAAATCATGTTTGGATGAGTAATAAACCATCATTGGAACTAGTAACTTCAATGCCAAGGGAGAAATGGAGGTTCCTCATGTCCTTCATTGCAAACCTTGATTTTAGTTTGTTAATGAGTTCAAGTAAAAGAGAGATGAACTATTGCCAGTTTAAATTATGTCAGCAATGTACAACTGTACCCAAAAGGTACTTTTGGAGGATATTGTTTATTTCCATTTAGAGCTTGCTTGTTTAAGCATACATGTTTTAGGAAGATG
The DNA here is from genome assembly GCF_001406875.1 of Solanum pennellii. NCBI lineage: Eukaryota > Viridiplantae > Streptophyta > Magnoliopsida > Solanales > Solanaceae > Solanum > Solanum pennellii. The sequence continues at coordinate 58,204,081 of NC_028640.1, forward strand.
GAATCTTTGAAGCCTCGTAGTTTTTCCATGAATACCGTTTCCTTGAGATGATCATGTAAGATGCATTTTTATGTTAAGTTTCTTAATTTCCCATTTGAGAGTAGTTTCTTTAGTGAGAACAATGTCGCCTTAACCAGTGGACTGAATGTTTCTTCAAAGTATACTCCCTCTATTTCTTTGTAACCCTTAGCGACTAGTCTTTCCTTGAAGAGTTCCACTTTTCCATTTGTAGTAAGTTTGTCTTAAACACCCATTTTGAACCAACAAATTCATACAAGAAAGACAAGGGATCAACTGCCAAGTGCCACTGGTTCTCAATGCATGCATCTCCTCGGTCGTTGTGCTGTCCAGTGAGGCTTCAATAATGCCTCTTTGACATTATTTTGTTCCTGAAGTCGTTTTTAGCACCTACTCTTAGGGACTTGATAGAATGAAGAGGCATCGTTTGGGCTTAGGTATGGGTAAATATGGTGTGGGTATTACCAGAACTAGGTTGGCGAGTGTAATTTTGTCGAGGTTTCTAGTATATGGGAGTATTGGGACAGGATAGTGGGAATATTTGAAGTGAAAATTATGCTTCCAAGGCTGGTTAATCAATAGAAATATCAGTTCTTGGAGTGGTAGAAAAACCAATAGGTAATGAGGTGCTTGTAGGTATATATGAGGCAGTAGACTTTAAGGTTTGTGGGGAAACTGACAATTGTTCATTGATAGAGAAATATGACACAGTAGCTTGTGATTCACCTGCATGAGATTGAGAGTTAATCTCATTGTTCATATATATCTAGTGGCGGTAGCATGAGGAATTCGCTTGACAATTCCTCAGGTTTGTTTGAGATAAATATATTTACTAGGAGTTAGAGATAACTTAGCTAAAATGGACTCTCTGTACGTGTGTATAAATACACTATGAACTAAAACCTCTGAAGTATTCAATAAGAATTCAAGAGTTCAAACAACTTGCAGTAAACTTGAGAATCTGTTCATACTTAATATTGAGTATGAAAAACTAATTTGAATATGAAAAATCAATTCATTGTATATGTATCTATGTATTTAAGATTAAAAGAGGCTCTAGTCTTGTCATATTTCTCAATAGTTCATCCGACACATCCTTGAACTAATGTCAAAAGTTTATCAATTCTTGTCTTCTTTTTCCTGGTTCACTTTACACATCAAGGTGTAATAAGGTTTTTAAGATCTTTCTGTACTTACAATGACATACCAAATTTGAAATTTGTCTTCAAGAGATTGTAAATAGATCTTTAAGAATTTTTTTTGTTATACCATCAACAATTTTATTAGAGAAAACTTCCAGGAATACTTAATTGACATGTTTAATTTAATATGTACAAACAAATACTAATAATAATAAGTTTGCAAAAACATAAACAACAAAGTTTAAAACATGTATTCAATAACAAAAATTAATAACATAAGTATCAAATAATGACAGTAAAAAACATATGAGATAATGTAACAATAGAATGAAGCAGAAAAGAAAAAATCGAGCCCACTGAATGTAGTGTGTACCGTTAAGGATATTATTTTCCTTTAGTACCCGAGGTTTAAAGTAATAGATTCTATCCAAGATAGAACGATTCTATTCACCAGTATATTGATAAAAGAATATTGGTATAAGTGAGTCACTCAACATGACCAAAATACATGTTTATTTAATTGTGTAAAAGAAGAAGTTCAAAATTTTTCTTATTTTAAAAAGAGAGAAAATCTGTCTCTTTATAACAACAAAGAGTAGTGTGAATAAATGTTTCTTGTGCCTTATCAAAAAGGTCAAAACTCTTCAGAAAAGTTACAATCCTTCAGAAAGGTCACAATCTTTCATAAAAGTTATAACTTATCATAAAAGTCACTATTCTTCATAAAAGTCACAACTTTTCCTGAAAGTCACAACTTTTCATGATAGGAAAATACTAGTTTTGGAAACTAATAAATTAAAAGGAAATCGTGGGTTGTGGTGACGCCACGTAGGCATATATATGATTATGTATAAAAATGAGTAGTGGACAATCTTGGGCTAGAATATGTGCAACAGAAAGAACTTTACTATGTTAAGGTATTGTATGGGTCGCGTCGGAACTACAACTCATTGTTGTTGGTTCTTGGTTTGTAGGCTTGAGGATCTAGGCCAGGAATTGAGGATCAATGTACAAAGGGGTATATGACTCATACAAGTTATGACAGGTCGTGACTCTAGGTTTGTGATTCAACATCAGAAAGGTTGGATTTCCAATAGTTGTTGTACGAGTGACCAGTACAGTCCTTAGTACCTTGAATGCACCACATATAAAGGCCATAGGGTCAATTCGATATTTCTTAGGGTTCATTTAGTCTTTTCCAAATCTTTTAACTCAAATACTACACCATTTTGGGGTTATTTAGAAGACTCTAAAGGGTTCCTAAGGCCCATAACCTCTCTATTCCCTCTTATTCTCCTAAACTCCAATGTAATTCTATCTTAAGTCGGCTTCCCAAGTTTGGGTTTCAAGGATTCAAGTCTTTATTGAAGGTTTCAATAAGGGCTTTGGTTATTGTATGTGGAAAATTCATCAATGGGTTCCTGTTCAACCCATTTTTTTTGTAAACAAGATGATATTTAGAATTTAATATGTATTAGTACAAGTAAATGGTCGAGTATGTCTTGTAACAATTTGGATAGGGATCGAGTTTACATTATACACATTAACACCTTCTATAGTAGAAGACAATTTTTTTAGCCTAACATAAAGAGTTCTTTCTTTATCTGCTTCTATCATATATCATATCATATCATATATTACTAAAAGCATGAACAAAAAAGTTGAAAGTTGAATTACGATTTTACCCTTTCTATAAATTAAATTATTAACTTAAACAACTCTTCACCTTTTCATCTTATCCAATGAATCTTTAGCTATATATATGTATCATGAAAAAATAATTTTTCTTTACCACTTGCCTCGTGTTGATGTGAATCATTAGGCAATTTTCAGGTAACTTTTTTTTTGGTTTTGAAATATTAATATTTGTTGATCCTCATTAGAATGATATTTTATATCATAAATTTTATCTTTACCATTTTAGAT
>NC_028640.1:58209228-58216504 GCF_001406875.1 Solanum pennellii
AAAGAATACTTTATAGAGTAACACATTATAATAATGTAGCTAAATATTTTTGTTACTCTTATGAAAATACTACTTAATGTATTTGATATTCTTAAAAGTTGTTCTACCATTTGTGCTTTCAATTTAATTGCATTGTAGCGATATGTTTATATAAATTCATATAAAGTGTTTGCAAAGAATGTATCACAATTTTTGGGAATTCAAGAAAGAAACAAAAATGGTCAAAATTCTTTCTTTTGTTGGTATGTCTATTGATTCTTCTTCTTCTTTTTCAATTGATTTATGATGTATATAAATAATTTTGTTGTTCCTTTTGACATCATATAAGTTCATTCGGTGACTTTTTCGTATTTCTTAACTTTTTGTATATTTTAATGTAATGTTATTGCTTCACACTATATTTACTTGCTATATATGTGCATGAGTTTATATTTTAGTGATTACATATTTTTATAAGGTATTATAATTTTTGCAGCCTTTTCTTATCACTACATTCTATGATTATATAATATAAATAGATTAAACTCTTATTCATGTTATTTGAAAAATATTGTATTGATTGATATGGAATACACGTGCAAAGCACGTGTTCAGAAACTAGTATTATTATAAGAGGGAATCAAAAAAGTTAAAAGTTGAAATACGATTTTACCCTTATTATAAATTAAAATGTACAAAAATATTTAACTATTACTTTAAATATTAAATTACATTATTTTAATAAAATGTTAATGACTTTTGCACTTCTTTAGAATAATTCTTAATTAAAATATCTAATTTAATTTATTTTCTTGAAATTATTTACCCTGTAAATAGATATATGTATATAGTTTATCTTCTAAATTAATTTATGTTCTTAATTAATATTTGTCTTTAATTTTTGTGACTGTTGACCTTTCAATTTGTAAGTGAATCTTTATATTCCAAAGCTATATTTTTTTCTATAAATACAAATCTTTTAACATTATTTTCGTAGAAAGATTTAAAGTGGTACAATTTTTGTATGTGGAAGACTAGAGAAGCTTTAATCAAGTGAAAAAAATTTAAAGGCAAGAGGATTTGTGTCAAGATTACAAGGCATAATGTGATTATAGGAATGAATAACACTTTAATTACTAGAATATCGAAGGTTGATGTATTTTTTTTTACTTATTTGTCGAGATCAGAACTATGATACGACCTCTCCATTTATGTAGTTGAATATCACTACCATTAACTTGTCTTCCAAAGATTATAACTTTTTTTATGGTCAAAACTTGAATGTTTATTTATTACTATAACTTTGTTTCAATTTGCATTATCAATTAAAAAAAAATAGGAAAAAGATTGTCTTAGAATTTTTCTATTTTTCGTTGGTAGCCTTATGCTAAACTTGCTCCTATATATGATACTTTTTCTTTGTATTTGTAATTTTGTTTTAGGGGTGTATTTTTTGCCTTTGAAAATGAGACAAATACAATCATAAAATAGTGTATAAGGCATGTAAAACAATTAATGGCTACGAAATATTCTAATTTCAAATTATTAATAATTACATGTTTGCATCTTAAATTTTAAATTTTGTAAAGAATCATTCTTGCTTGTGCTTGTGGATAAAATCTATAGTTTTTAGACAATTTTCATTAAAGTTACCATGAGATCCAAATGCCAAAGTCAAAAAAATGCCACACCAAAATGCTTAAGAAGTTAGAAGATCTTTTATCCTTTGACCAAATATTGCTCCTATCAATTTTTTTTTTAAAAAAATGTAAAATACAAAATTTTAATTCTAAGAATACTAATATTCTCATTTTTGGTCTCGATTAAATTAAAATCTGATTTATTTAATTAAACACTAATATTTTATCGTACAATTACATAGTTTAAATACCAATCATTGCATTTTAGATCTTTGGTTATTTCCTTCTAATAAGTTTCTTATTTATAAATTTGAATTACTTAATTGTATTCTACTTAATGAGAAGGAGAATTTCATCTTTTACTAATTAATTAATTTCAAACATTTTATCTTCTTGAAATGTATATCTTGTTTATCTATTAATTTAATTTAAACATTTTTACTCTGTTCTATGAGACAAGAAAGACATTTTAAGAAAGAATTTCAATATTTTTACTCTGTTCTATGAGACAAAAAAGACATTTTAAGGATGTTAATCATAAGATAGTGTGTTTCTATGTTTGTTTTTGCTACTTTAGTTTGTCTTTTGAAACAAATATAAAATTTCTATATCAAAGTTATAATAAAGGAAGGACTAAATGCAAAAAAAGTTCTTCAAGTTAACTATACACTACAAATATTTTTTTAAAAGTTAAATCGTTTGTCATTTTATTCATCGTTATGAAGTAAACGTGCAACGCACGTGTCCATATACTAGTTATACTAATACCATCAATGGAGGAGTTGTCCAATGTACAAGGTAGTTCAAGGGTTTTTATGATTCTTCTATGATTCAATCGATTTCAAGTTTATTATCATGATTTGATCATATTTCAATTCAATGAATTTCCCATGAACTCATGTGCTGTAAGTGATTTTGAAATGAAACCATATTTTGATGATACACATACAATATAATATAAAATATTTATGAATTCAAGGATGCTTTTTATTGAAGTATCAATCATTTTTATGATTAGACCTCATATGAAAATCCCTTATCTATTTGTTTTAATTATGTTTATATGGACTGTTGTTAGCTTAGTGTAAGAATCAAATTTATTTAGTTTCAAAGTGTATTTTAAATTATAACTCTATTAGAAGTTTATTAATGTTGATGAGTTTTATATAAAATAATAGTTTAATTGTGTTATCTTAAAGAGCAAGGGGTCTATATTGTAGAACACTAAAGCCACCTTTAAATGTGAGCTTCAAGGATGATTTTCTGTTTGTCTTCTTTATTGATTTTTGTCCTGTAAATATGAAAATATTATGATGTACCAATAATTAGGTAATTGAAAGGGCAATCATTAATACCATATAAATGAAATGTGATACTTGATTTCAATATTTATTGCTTAATTGAGAGGGGGAAAATTTGGACATAATTATTGCTTCAATTTGACATTCTCCACTTGTCTTCATGGATACATTAATTATATTTGATGTTTAATATTATTGAATGTGATTATTATCATTTGGATCATGGATGGTGATATTAGGGGTATGTTTTCAACCTTTATGAACATGTATATAAGGAATATTAAACCTTTTTCATAATCATGAAATTGAAAATAAAACTTTGTCCATCAATCAACATAGTTGACACTCAACAAGAAACTAGCCATGCCAAGCGAACCAATATATCTTATTACATATGAAATACCAATAGAATATTTTGCTAAGCATCCCATATAATGATGCATCTGATTAATTATGTAGTTTATTAAGAAATCTACCAGCCAATAGAACATCCGTTTTGAACAATGATAGCAAAAAAATGACTCCATGTCCAAAAACATTTAAATATCATTATCCATCTCCAAAAATCCAATGAAGGAGTATCTTATTCAAATAAAAATATAAGAGATTAGGGACATAAAGTAAGTAATAACAAAAAGAAAAAAAGGAGGAAGGAGTTAAGACGCCACCATAATTAGTATTGCTCACCTACATTTGAAATAATAAGTGACTCAAACTAGAACAAAGAAGAACTAGTGTAGGACTTGAGTTTGAATATGCAATAATAGAAAAAAAAACAAAGGCAAGCATAAAGATTAACTAGATCTCTATTCGCTCCTCTTCCTCCACTTTTGGCATAAGTCTTCCCAAATATTTGGTTTACACCACTTGAGAATTTTACCATTTTTGCGACCATTATAGAAGGAGTATGATATTCTGTGTCTTGCCATTCCCTCAAATTTAATTGCATTTTGCTTGTCATGCACGGGAAGCCATACACACTTTTCCTGAATTTATTTTTTTAAAACTCTCACATTAGAAATGAATAATAATACATATATTTTGAATTTAAATAATAAATTCATAATTACCTTAAATTTATTAAAAATTTCGTTCCTAAGTGTTTATGGAATCTCACTCCACGTCACTTATACATCAGTAAAAAACTTTCCCATAGCAGATGAAGGATATCCGCAGTCTCTTGGCGTGGATTGAAAATGCAATATATAATTAAAAAATTAAGAGGTAAAATTCATAACTTAGAAAACTGACATCATTATAAGTTGTAAAAACATATATATCATACGCAAACCCTTCAGGTTCAATGATGAGCCTCTGATGATAATCTATTTCCCTTTGCAGTGGAGGATCTTGACCTTGTGAATCATAGTTGTGTTGTAAGTTCATCGAGGTATAACTCTGCGTGATAGTGTCGTCCAATGTAAACATGAAAGAGACTGGTGAAGACACATCAGTATGACCTTGCAAGTTCAATCATGTTTTTCATAGCGTTATTAAGTTTGAAAAGGGACAAACAAAAACTCATTCAAGATAGTCGGAATGTCATAAAATCTTAAATTAATTGAAAAAAATCAAAGATAAAGTGAAGATGAATATTTCTATAAGGACCTTCTAGCTAACTGTATTTGAGACTTTTGAATCACGTATGCTTCTAGGTAATATCAACAAATAAAAGGGTGCATACAAAATAAATGTATAGTTTGTTCAGGATGATTTAAATAATTATCACTTTATAAGGTGTCTTGTAGATTTTTTCCTTCTATTTTTAAATAAATGTATAGTTTATTCATAATTTATGAGAAAAATAAAAAGAACCATCAACAGATATCTCAAAAAGAAGGAGCCAACAAAATTTGGTTATATGATATTTTTTTGTGAGGCTGTAAAATTAAACTATAACAAATATGACCATAATTTGTGTGTTTGAATTGTCTTTAAAAATGCTTTTGTTAAGAAAATTTATTTTCATTTTTATGACAATTGTTTGATGATATATTTTGTTTTCAAAAACTATTTGAGGCTTTAGAAAAAGAAAAGTATTTTTAAAATTTAGCAATTTCTTTTAGAAGGTATTACCTGCTAATGGATTGACAATTTGATGCGAACCCCGTTTCCTTTCTCCCTCGGCAATTTCTTCCTTCATTAATCATCCCATAAATAAAATATAGATAAATATTATTTGATGCTTATTAAATATAATCAATATAATGTGTATTTGCTTGTAATATTAGTATTAATTCAAACAACAGTTTCATTAGTTGTAAAATTAATAAAAAAAATAAATTATCATATTAATTTGATTGTTTGGAATCAATAGAACTCCAAAAAGAATAGGATATCGTTGCTGCATTGGAGGAACAACTGGCATAGTAACACTTGTGTTGTTTGTGGTGCTTTCTTTTGTGGAATATTTTTCATTGATGACATTATTATTTCATAAATTTCCCGTACAATAAATAGTAAAAAAATATTAACTTCATGTAATTAATTTATCTAGCACAAATATGTACCGTATACGTTTTAAGTCTTCAGATATAGTGATAAAAAGGGGAGAAAGTAAGCTCAATAAAGTAACACCCCTATGAATAATTTCTTACTAATTATATCACGGTAATACTTTTGGATCACCAACAAATCTTTTTTAAAAATCAAACATATGAATTATAATCTGAATAGAGAAAAAATGACCTTCTTAATCAAGAAAAATAATCGATATATTCCAAATTAAGTAAAAAGTTTTAGAAGACAAGCCAACAAATTATTTCAAACTAATTAGGATATATATTGTGTGGATTGAAATTCCAATGTCATATGACAACCTTGTCATGGGTTATAATATGTAAAATAGTTTTACTAACGACCGAAAATAGCCGATATCAAGTAGGGGTGTCAGGGGGCGAGGATAGATAAGCATGATTCCTAAAAAATATAACTTGGACGATCCGAGTTGGAAAATTTAGTTTAAACCAGTCGAAATTTTAGTTGGATAATTTTCTCTGATACACAAAGTATGCTATATCGCCATGACCCGAAATCAGATTATGATGATGCCTACCATAAACCCGTTGGCAAGTTAAAACCCAAACAACAAGTGATAAACTTAAGCTACAATATAACTATGTAGAAGAAAAACTGATATAAAATATGACTATAGCATATATATGTACATAACGATACAAAATATAGAGTAAATGCCCAAAAGTTACCAACAAAGTCAAATCTGAATAAGAACTACGTTTTGAACCAGGTTTCATGGATACAAGAGCGTCTAAGTACAAAAAAAGACTATACACAAATGATCTGTTTAATAAAAATATAAAATGCATAGATAGTAAAAAAGAGGGGAAAAAATCAATTAGTCTCCGGACGCAAAGATCTCACCACGATCTACTTAGCAAAGGTAACGAAAGAATCATGATTCAACGAGCTTCCTAGTAAAACAGTCATTAACCTATTGCTAATAGTTGTCCCAAAGTACCTATTAAACCAGTCACTATGATTCATGAGGGACCTGCTATCACATGGAAATCACCAGAGATCTAGAGACTTATTACAGGAGAATCTAAAATGTGTGATGACAGGAATGTTCTCATATGACAAAATAGAAATTGTAGAATTTAGGAAGTCTATCCCAAAGTAATGTGGAATCAAGACCGAATGTAGTATTGGATTTTTGGATACTAGAAACATACTTATTAGATTTTCTTTACTATAAGATTATGTGTAACTATTGCCCACAACAAATTACTATATCAAGGAAAATGAGGGGTATTGGTAGATACAAATATTAAAGTAGGATCATTGGTTTAAGCTTGAAATAGAAACTACTATTAATGTAGCTTGGATATCCATGCAAGATTTCCAACCAAATTTATTTGCATAGGAAGCAATTTTTCAATTGCTTTTGCTGTTAGGAAGCCTTTAAAAGTAGATATGGAAACAAAGAACCAAACAAGACAAAGTTACTATAAGCTGAAAGTTGAAGTAGCTTGGTAGCTAAATTACCACATAGAATTAAAAACAAAGAAGAGAATGAAAATATAGAAAACTAAAATCAAAGTGGACCCCAATATATTACGATCATATGTCAAAGTGTTGTAAAGAATTTTCTCTGCAAAGGCATGATGAAAAAGAATGTTGGAATATCTATCCCGAATTACATAACAGGCATGAGCAAAAAGTGTCACGACCCAAAACCGAGCCGCGACTGGCACTCACACTTACCCTCCTATGTGAGCGAACCAACCAATCTAAACCTTAACAATTCAATTTAATATCAACAGAAAGTAATGCGGAAGACTTAAACTCATTAATAAAAGACAATTCAATAACTTCTAAAATTCAACATCTATTATT
>NC_028640.1:58218299-58277964 GCF_001406875.1 Solanum pennellii
CTCTTTTAACCCCCAAGTAATTAGACTTATTAACATTAACCCACTAACTTTATAATTAAAGCAGGAATAGTCCAAAACGCCCCTTAAATTACTAAGAAGAAATCCGACCCAGCCTGGGATTTACGCAGTCTGTGACGGGCCGTCGTGCCTGCGATGGTCCGTCCTGCTGCTCCGTCACAGAGTTCAGAGACTCAATTCCTGTGGAAGATGTGTGACGGTCCGTCGTGCCCACGACGGTCCGTCCTGCCCACGACGGTCTGTCCTGCCATTCCGTTACGAAGTTCAGAGAGTCGATTTCAGTACCCAAATTTCAGAATTCTAAGTATTTTGGAACGAGACCCCCTCGACGGCCCGTCGTGCCCATGACGGTCCGTCGTGGGATCCGTCGTCTCAGCCAGTTTTTCCAGAAATAAAATCTGCTGCTCAAAACGACTAAACAGGTCGTTACAAAAAGGGACAATGGAGAATAACAGTAAGTAAAAAGAGAAAGAGGGAAATCAAGAAAGAGTACTGACTAATGGAAAAGTTGTGAGGAATAAGCATATCATAATCATAGTAAGTACCAATGGTTAGGAGAAAAAAACGAATACATGAGAGACAAATATGGACATGTACTAGGGGAATTGGATGATATAGAGCATGCAGGAATCAAAGTGACTAACTGAGTCTGATGCACTCAAGATTGTTGATAAAATACAGGAGGAAGAAGGAGAGATACAAAAGAAAGAGGAAAACACAAAAAATGGGTGAATAAGAAGTTTGCAAAAACCAATTATAAAGCCCCCATTGAAGAGAAGTACAATAATGATATGATCAATACAACATTAGCTAATAAAGAGGAAAAAGAAAAAAGAGAGAGGGAAGGGCAAGCAATCCAGGAGAATAGTTTAAACAGGGAGCAAATTAAGCATGAAATAACTCACTGTAAGAAAACTGTGAATTACATGTTGATTTTCCTTGGGATTAGTTTTAAAATTCGCATGAAAATTATTTTTCTGCAAATTTTCATACTAATTCCTAGGAAAATCCCCATGTAAGTCATAATTTTCTTGTAGTGATTATATTTTTGGAAGAAAAATAGAATAAGGAGATGAATCCCTTGATAATTCAAGTTACCAATCATATAGACTAGATTTGTTACATCCCGTATCTAAATCAGATAAATAATGTTGATTTTTAGAAGTTACAAGGGCCAGACACCAGAGCCAACTATGGAACTTCAATCGACTCTGCCGATGGGCCAGTCATCTTTCAGTCCTCAATCGTGCACGGTGGTCGACCATATGGACCGTCAATCGACTTACATTCCATCTGTCAACTCCGTTGATGGGCCAATAAACTTTCAGTCTGTAGTCATGAGCGACGGTCAACCAGTATGGAACGTTAGTTGACTTACGTCCCGTCAGTCGACTTCGTCGATGGCCTGGTAACTTCAAGTTCTTTATTGTCAATGACGGTCAATCAATACAGGCCATCAGTCGACTTACGATCTGTCAGTCCACTCCGTCAATTGGCCAATTGAATTTTTTCTCAGTCGCGAACAACGGTCGACCAGTATGGGCCGTCAGTCAACTCTATCGATTTTATAATTGACTATCAATTCTCAATCACAAACAATGGACAACCAGTAAGTTTCATCAGTTGACTTACGATTTGTCAGTTGACTGCGTCAATAATTCTGACAGAAGTCAGGGGTCTTTTGGTATTTTCCTTGTTCGTTTGGAGCCTAAGCTACTTTGTTTAGACCCTAAATCATGAGATTTTTGTCATTTTAAGCCTAGAAACATAACTGGAACTTACCTAAGTTAAAATCATTGATTAAAACTTAGAAAATTATAATCTAGAGAGAGAAAACGATCAAGAACCCTAGTTCCATCAATTCCAGCCCCAAAGTCGAAAGATTTCACTATGGAATTTGTCACAAGGTATGTGATATTTTACTAGTTGGTTCCTTTCACCCATTAGTTCCCTATTTTTCAGTCAGTTTCTTGATTCCCATACCATGTTTACACTAAGGTCTTCTTGAATTTTAGAATTATTGGGTTCTTCGTTATTAGAATTATCCTAATCCGATCTGTATGTTAATATTCAGTTTATTGCATGAATTGCGAAACCCTACCTATGTATTTCTTTAGTTATTGAATTAGACATGCTAGGTGAGATGTTTCAGTTATTCATTCATACATGCCTCAGTTATTAATGTATTAATATCAATTGAAATATTGCATTCTTAGTTTGCATGTTCAGTTTGAGGCATCCAATATATCCAGTATTATAGAAACTCAGTCATAATGTGTTCATTACTTAATCCATTGGGATTAGCATAATACCGAGTTGGAGTAGGGTTTAACGAACCTAAATAGACCAGAACTACTAGCCAAGTAGGTTGTAAGTCCCTTCTGTGGGCATCAGTTTAGTGATCAAGTCAACATGAATTTATACCTCTGGCAGGGTATATTGGGTCCTCTCGATGGGGCGTATACATCAGACTCCACATTTAGCTCATATGGTTTTATCATCATCTATTAGTAGCTCCCTCAGTTTAGTAAGATTTCATTGCATTGACCTTTTTATCAATATATATAGTATTTAGTTTCAACATGTTATAAATTGGTCGCTGCATTCACTTATCTCATCATTCATTATCTTTATCATGTTAAAATTATTTTATTGGTTTATTGCCTTGTTCAGTTATATGTTTTTTCAGCTTTACTCTATCCTGCATGCTCAATCACTTTCAAGTACTCACACATACGTGAACAACATTTTCTCGTGATGTAGGTTCAGGTTCTCAACATCGAGATCACGCTTAGATCGGTTCCCGATATTGAGCTCAGCAGAATCAGTGGTGAGTCCTCATTCTCCGAGGACAATAGGCTTGAGTTTCTTTCCGTATTTTTAGTCCTTTAGTTTCAGTTTTGCTAGACTTAAGTTGAGACTACAGTACAAAGAAACCCTTAAAATTCCTTAACCATGTTCCTACATGGGATGTGTCCTAGTGCTACCCTTGGCAATGAGAACACCCTCAATCAGAGTAGGGTAGACTTCGAATTCCATCTCTAGCTAGTATGGTATATGTTAGTTATTTCCTATTCTCATCATGTAAGATACAATCTAGTATTGGGTAAGTTCTACAATGTTTAAGTAGTGGAATGGGATGCTATTTAGACATGGCATAAATAGACTTTGAAGATGCTAGTATGTAGGTTACCTAGGTCTTCTCCAAGAACATTATGTGAAAATCCTTAATTGTTGAATATCTCTTAAATGGCTTAATGAACATAGTGACTTAAGTTAAATACATGTGAATGAAAATGTACTTATCTATAGTAACTTTTAGGATCGCTTAGGTAGGCTTGAAGAGGGTGTATGGGAGGTGTCTTCATGTCTTACTTAGGTGAGTCTTAGAGTTATTCTAGGTTGGGAGTTAAGTGATGATATGGGAATAATCTTGCTTTAGGTAGTCTTAAGGATCACTTAGGTGTGTGTGACAGGGTTTTATGTGAGGCTGCTTCATAACATACTTAAGTGGGTCTTAGGATAACCTTTGGTAGGAGGGTCTTATTCTTATATGGTTGAAGTGATTTTTATTCTATATTGTGGATTACTTGGAATATGACTTATATGTGAGTATGTTGGCTTGTAAGTGACACTTGTTCTTATATGATGAAGTTTTCTTCAAAAAGAGCATGTTTTATACAAATTTCCGTTTAGCTTGATTTTATTGCATTACACCATACTTAGTGCATTCTAATGTACTAATTCCAAATGTTTTGTCTTATCTCTAAAGGTATAGGTGTCAATTGAGAGGATTCATTGAAGTGAAGCTTGGATATAAACATTCATTCAAGCAAGTTGTGGTATGTCCTCAACTGATTCGAGGACATAACTATGTTTAGATTTTCTAATTAAAGACATTGGAATAGACTTAGATATTCTATTTCGTTGATGTATGGGCTGTAACCAAGATATTCGTGTTATTTAGATGGCCACAAGAAACTTAGCCTTTTTCCTATGATTTTCTATAAAAAATATATTTTGAAATATTATTCGATTGTGTGAAAAGTTTTATTTCCGCACTACTTTTCATATATGTATGCAATGAACGATGTCAAAGGGCTTATACAAGACCTCTGAGAGGTAGAGTACACCGTGCCCTGACTTGAAGGATGCCCTATCTTCTAGGGTGTACTTTAAGGTCGTGACAAACATGGTATCAGACCATAGGTTATGAAGTAGTCTTAGGAATCCAACGTCTCTTTAAAGGCACGTCTAGTAGAGTCTTATTTATCAGTGTTAGTCGCTACTCATCTATGAGTGAGAGACTATAGGACGATAAAGTTTGACCTTTTTCATTACTCTTTTGTCGTGCCATAGAGTTGAGGTTATAAGTGTCTATTCCTAATCTCTTCTCTTGTGATTTAAGAGATGAATACAAGGAGAATGGACGCAAGAAGGTTGGAAGAGAAAGGGGTGAAGGATGAAGTTCCTCCCCAAGTAGTTAAAATTCCACAAGGTTTCCAAGTTCTTCCCCAAGGTAATCAAGTCCCTATTGTGGGTGGAGGTAATGAGGTTTCAGTGATTCCCCCAGACATGATTAATGGAGAGACTAGAGAGGCTTTACTTGATTTAGCCCGAGCCATGACAACTTATGTGAAACGGGTATTGAGCCTAGGGTGAATGTTATGGAGAGTAATATGACCTCTAGATTGAGGGAGTTTTTTAGGATGAATCCTCATATATTTCTTGGCTCTAAGGTGGGAGAATATCGCCAAGAGTTTCTTGATGGTGTGTACAAGGTGTTGAGTGCTATGGGGTGACTTCCAGGGAGAAGGCGGAGTTTGCCTCATACCAATTGAGGGAAGTTGCTCAAGTATGATACACTCAATGGAAAGACAACAGACTGATTGAGTCGGTTCCTATAGAGTGGGAAGAGGTGAATGAGGCTCTCTTAGGAAAGTACTTTCCCCATGAGAGGAGGGAGGTGAAGGTTGTGGAGTTCATTAACCTTAGGCAACAAAATATGAATGTTGAAGTGTATTCTTTGAAGTTCACTTTGCTGTCTAGGTATTTTCCATCCTTAGTGTCTAGTCTTAGGGATGATATGAGTAGGTCTGTGACAGGTGTTACCGTCCTTGTGAAAGAAAACTGTCGTACGACCATGCTCCATGGTAACATGAACTTGTCTAGACTTATGGTGTATGCTGAATCAATTGAAGAGTCCAAACGTAGTAGATCTCAAGGAACTTGAAGAGAGGTAGATCAAATGAGCAAAACCAACCTAGGTTTAAGAGGAGGACTCCAAATCAAGATAGATCTGGTGCTCCTAAGGTCAAGATTGAGGGTATTATTAGTTCTCAAGGTGTTAAGACTACTTGTGCTAGGTGTGGGAAGAAGCACTTTGGGAAATGTCTAGCGGTACCAGTGGTTGCTTTGGTTGTGGTAAGACTGGTCATAAGGTGAGAGATGTCCTACTATTGCGGCTAGAGGAAGAGAGGCCAAACAAGTTCCTCCAAGTGTTCCAGATGTTGATGCACCAAAGAGGAATTGCTTCTATGTTCTCTAAGCTAAAGAAGAAAATTCGGGCGATCATGCCGGTAAGTTATAGTTTTTCGCTCTTTTATTATGATGTGTTCCTTATAACTGGGGGAGTATGGTGAGTAGTTTGGTTGTAGATTGTTGTCTCTTCTCTTCTACTCAATTCAAGTATGAGAGATAGAAAGTCATAGTAGCATGTTGCATGTTGCATATTGTTTAGGAGTCTAGTTGAAAATAAATTTCATTGATCTCCTTTCGCTTGAACTTCATGAAGTTATGTTTATGTTCTAAAATGATTTTATATAGTTTTATCTCTCATATTGTCATGCCTCCATCGTAAATTGCTTAAATGTTGCCTTAGTGTGTTAGTTAGCATACTTCACTGTAAAGAATTTGAAAAATTGCCTAAATTACTCCTGCATGAAAAAAATAAATAAAAAATTGTTATAATGTGTATATAATTGATGAATATGATCAAAATAATGTGTGGTGAGGAAGTTTCTCCTATATTAAATGAAGAATGTGAGTCTTATTGCATGATGAGTTGTACAAGTAGTTTCTATCTTCTTGTTGTGTTTTGAGTCTCTTGGTTATGTGAAATTGGTGTTTCTCCTATATATGTGCATTGTATATTGTGTGGTATGGTTATGTGCTGCTAGTCTTGAATTCCTTACTTAAAAGTGCCTAAGTGTAGCAAATGTTGTTCGAGGACGAGTGTTGTCCAAGTGGGGGAGAATGTAACACCTCTAAAACAAACTACGTGAAGCTAGAGTTTAACATGTGTGTCATGAGGTTTTAAAGTTTTAAATTGGTTTATAATAGTGTTTTGAGGCAGCTTTTAAAGTTTGGAAGAGTTAAGAGGTCAAATGTCCAAGAACGTCCAAGACGTTCAAAATTTTTGCCTCGAGACGTGCTTGTGTGTTATAATCTTCCTTTGAATGTTTTACGTGTTCGTCTTGGTTCAAATTAAAGTGAGAGTTTCCTAAAATCTATACGAGAGTATTTGGATTGTAAACGTCCGGGAACGACTCCCTAAGGACTACCCTAAGGGTTCTTGAGGAAGACCTAACTTGTGGGTCAAAATTGCCCAAGGCAATCCCAATCAACTACAGCCAATTGACGGACCATTGTCCTGTTGAAGCCTCGTCGTTTAGGGGCGTAGCGCCATACTTAGTATGGGATCTTATACTCATTGATGTAGAGTCTCTGACCCAAACCATGGACCTGCAGGATGGGCCATTGGTGGGTCGACGATCTGTAGATGTTGCTGTCGATTGACACCTGCAGGTTTTGTGCAGGTGTCTCGGCCAAGGAAGGGGTGTTTTGGATAAGTCACCTCGAATTCTAAAAATAAAATGAGAGGTTACTTATGGTCATTTTGAGTATTTTAAGTAGTTTTCTAAGTAATGAAACTTAAGTTAACTTCATTATTCAAATCAAAACCCCAAGACCCCAAATAGAATTCTCTAGAATGGAATCGGGGCATGAAGCAAGGTGGGAGCTTGGTGCTTGATTTATCCATCAATTCTTCACGATTTTCTTGGATATTCAAAAATCAAGGAATGGTATTGCATCCTTGAACTTTCTTTCATCAAGGAGCCAAAAAACTTCAAAGTGTTTCCCAAGACTTCTAAAAAGGGGATTTTTTCTATTTTGATATCTAGCCATGGGTTGTTGCATAAAATTATTTGAATCAGTGATTTATGATATAATTCATTTTAATTGAATGATTTTAGATCAAATTCCTTATAAACCCCATGCAAATCATGAAATCATAATTTTGACTATATTATGGGTGATTTGATCATGTCTCTATTGTATTGAATTCTCATGTAGATTGTGTTGGGTTATTCATATGTATAAATTATGCTAGAATCGTATATAGGCTGTACTAAATTGATGAATTTCATATTATATTTGATTTGATCATTGTATAGTTTTATTATTTGTTTGAATTGCTGATTATGACTATTGGTAAGAGCCTTTGTGGATTGAATTGGCTACGGAATAGAGGTGATGATATTGGAATGGTGGTATGATGACCTAACCTACTCTATATTGTGTATTATAGGTGTTCCAATTTTGTTGATTGGTATGGTCCACTATGGTGGCGGTGCTTATGTGATATAATTGTGAAGAAGGTGTGTTACATGATGTTGAATTGTGAGTATTCCTACTTGACTATATGAGTCTTATGATAGTTTATGATGGTGTTTCTATAGGAATGAATAGGGTAACTTTTAATATACCTTGTTGTCCCTATGTGCTACTTGAATGACATTGTACATGTGAGATGAAGTATGTGTGTCTTTTTGTGCTAAAACACCTTTTTCATATATGTGTATGTGTGATTGAAATATGACCTTGAACATAGTTAAGAGGGTCATTAATGTGAAACCTTCAATGTAGATAGAAGGTTATGATATCCTTGAAGTATAAAGCCGTAATGATATCATTCTTGTGTGAATGATAGACTTAGGGTAGGTTGGCTGGAATGACATGAAACCATCCTTAAGAAAGTCATGAATCTATCCTAGTAACCATTGTGTGGCAGCCCTAGTGGACCCCCATTGGTAAGTTGTATTATGATTTGATTATGACTACTATATGGTACCTCTTCATATGCCCTTGTGATTGAATTACTCTATGAGAGCAAACACTAGCACTGAGTGAGCATGATTGGAGAGTGACTCTACTTAAGTTGAGACTAGAGTACAAACAAACCCGTGATATTCCTTAACCATGTGCCTACATGGGATGTGTACTAGTTCTCCCCTTTGCAAGTAGAACACCCTCTATCAGAGTAGGGTAAACCCTATATTCCATGCCTAGCTAGTATGGTCTATGTCGGTTATTGCCTATTCTCATCATGTGGGATACATTCTTGTGTTGGATAAGTTCTACAACATTTATGTAGTGGAATGGTATGCTATATAAAAATAACATGAGCAGTGTTTAAAGATGCTAGTATGTAGGTCTCCTAGGTCTTATCCAACACCATTATGTGAAAGTCCTTAATGTTGAATGTCTCTTAAATGGCTTAATGAACATAGTGACTTAAGTTGAATGAATGTGAATAAAAATGTACTTATCTAGAGTAGCTTTAATGATTGCTTAGGTAGGTTTGAAGAGGGTGTATGGGAGGTCTCTTCATGTCTTACTTAGGTGAATCTTAGAGTAATTCTAGATTGGGAGTTAAATGATGATATGGGAATAATATTGTTGTAAGCAGTCTTAAGGATCACTTAGGTGTGTATGAAGGGGTTGTATGCGTGGCCGCTTCATAACTTAGTCAAGTATAACATTTGGTAGGAGGGTCTTATGCTTATATGTTTTGAATTAATGTTTATGCTATATTATGAATTACTTGGAATATGACTTATATGTGAGTGGGTTGACTTGTAAGTGATTCTTGTGCTTAGGTTATGAAGTTTTCTTCAAAAAGAGCATGTTCTATACAAATTTCTTTTTAGCATGATTTTATTGCATTACACCATACCTAGTGCATTCTAATGTACTAATTCGATATATTTTTTCTTATATCTAAAGGTGAAGATACTACCCAATATCTAAACATACTTCCTCATAACGATCTTAAATGAAAGAAGGCTTAAGAAAAAGAGTACAACTCGCTTGTAGCTCAAACACACGATTCATATGAACAAGAGTGCATTCCTCATAACTCAACACTTAACTCACTCATGAGCTTAACTCAAGCCCTCACTCCAAACTTTCTCAAGATTTCTGCCAAGAACAACTCATCTATAACTGACTGCCTTTTCTGTTCAACTAGCTCTAGCATGATGGGTATTCAAATGAATGAATCTGAGAAACACACGAGTATGAATAAATCTCTATGACTAAGCTTTATGGAATGATTTAGAGTATGAAAGAAGGAAAACTTTTCTTAAATGCATGTAGTCCATAATTTATAGAAGTGGGCCCTGACAACAATAAAAAAATTCCTACTAGACACGACTTCATAGACACCTTATGACACTTAAATTCTGGACGAGCCTACACCTAGACGTTACTGGCACTCGAGAACCATTTATGATCCCCAAGTGAACCCTTGTCCTGGCTGACTACTTAGCAGAAGACTTACTTAAGCATTTTTAATTTTAAGTGCTAAAGTGAAAAATTCTAAGTCAAATACTATCTGAACTGTCTGAAAATTCTAAATGTAAACAATGACACTTTAGCACAATATTTGAAGATACACACCGAGAGACTCTCCAAAATTATCTATCTCTGAATCCTATACTATCTGAGATAGGCATCGCGAAAAACCCACGACTACCTTATATAATACTTTTAAAGCAAATAAATGATTAGACTAATGTGAAAGCAATGAGGCCTCACTAAAAACTGGCAAAAAGTTGGGAGATATTAATGATTCTCCTGTAGATGATCTTGAATACCTGTATCTGCATCATAATACAATGTAGGTCGAAAGTCATCAGTACATTGAATGTAGTAATAAGGCTGAGTGAAACATTATCTGGACTGAAATATAGCTCAACTGAAATAAAGCATAAATATTAAATAAAATCATTTAAGTTAACAAATTTTACAATAATATCAATTTCTTAACTAAACTATAATATGTGTATTTTTATAAATATTCTTTACTTTACTCGTGAGTTTCTCTAACAAAACAATGATCAGTATGAGCCTCGTGACGATACAACGTCTTACCCATGTTGCTGGATATGCTCTATAACTTGTCGGAGTAGAGGATGCAATTGTACTAATAGATCCACTAAAAAGCCTTCTTGAGGTTGGTGAGAAGTCGCTTGTCTTATGGTACGACCCTATCTACGATGGCTACATAGTTTATGGGATTTGAGTTATTTGAATCTTACCCCATATCGGTTCCCAGTACTACTTCCAAAATAACATACTTGCTTAATATCCTCATAGTTTGATAAACTATCTGGTCTTTCTAAAAAAAGGGTGATACCAAGCTCAAATCTGTGAGTCAAAGCTCAAGTCTTTCTAAAAATCTTTCTTTCAGAGCCATATATGTAACTTAAATCATGAGAGAGTTTTCTAACATGCATAGCTCATAAGTATGTGTAATTAATTTTAATAATAACATAAAGACCCTAATTATGGAATTTAATTAATAAACATTGATCAATCTTGGAGTTTTGGATACTAGATACACACTTGCTAGATTTTCTTTACTAGAAGATTATGTTTAACTATTGCCCACAACAAATTACTATATCAATGCAAGTGAGGGGTACTGGTAGATACAAATATTAAATTCGGATATTTGGTTCGAGCTTGAAATAGAAACAACAGTTGATGTAGCTTGGATATCCATGCCATATGTGCAACCAAATTGATTGCAAAGGAACCAATTTCTCAATTGCTTTTGCTGTAAGGAAGCCTTTAAAAGTAGAAATGGTAACAAAGAATCAGATAAGACAAAGTTACTTTAAGCTGAAAGTTGAAGTAGCTTGGTAGATAAATTACCACATAGAATTAAAATCAACTAAGAGAATGAAAATACAGCAGAACTAAAATCAAAGTGGATAACAATACAATACGATCATATGTCAAAGTATTGTAACGAAGGTTGTCTACAAAGGAATGATGAAAAAGAATGTTGGAATATTCATCCTGAATTACACAACAGGCATTAGAAAGAAGGGAAAATGGACAATAACAGTAAGTAAGAAGAGAAAGAAGGAAATCAAGAGAGTATACTGACTAGTGCAAAAGTTGTGAGGAATATGCATATTTATAATAATAGTAAGTACCAATGGCTAGCAAGGAAAAACAAATACATGAGAGACAAATTTGGGCGAGCACCCATTAGAAGTAACATGGAGTACTTGATCTCTCAGAGGTGTCATACAAACCCATAGTTATCATTCATCGCATTGTCATAGGTAAATTAGCGGAAAATTGAAAACTTTTCATAGTACATCATATGCTAGAAACTTCGCTTCATGTATATAAATTATCATGACTACATATTTAGACTCTAATATCTTTTTGCCATCCTAAACTCAACATGATTACAGTATATTAGGGACACAACCCTTACAACATAATCACAAGTATATAATTAGAAGACTTTAAACATAACTTGACATAGGACATCCTTGAATCATAAGGATTCCTTTTGCTTGAGCTTGAGAAACACATAACAAACTCCTCAACATAGAGATATACTTTTAACATACATAACCTACACTTTGTGTAAGAAGTAGAGAACAATGGAGTTAGTACAAAAATGCACTAAGTCTGACAACCACGAAAAAACATGCAATTAAAAGGGACATTTTTCTTGACATCACACTTCATGGCTTTTGAGAAAATCTTCATAAAACCTTTATATAATAAGAATTATATCAGTTACATACTTCATATAGGCATATTTCATGTTCAAACATAATCTAAAATCGTACAATGCATTTAAGGCAATTTAGAACCATTTTACAGTAAGCACCTCCACTTTACAGTAAGCATAATTCCTCTTATAGTGAACTCTTTTCTTCTTAATTCCTTAAGCTTCCAAGTTACCCTCTAGTAATACTTTGTGCAAAGCATCACCAAAATTCAACAAGGAAAGCATACATACAACCTACACAAGCCAAAACAGACCATTATAGAAGTATAGCACACCACAAGACACATTCAAGTCAAGACCACAAGGATATTACAGTGAACTCTATTCACTTTACACATGTTCTAACTTCACTTCACATAAATCATTATAAGACCTTAATCACAATCCCCATCTATGTCTACTGGGTCAATGTACATGTGAAGCCCCATAACCTCACACATACTTAGTAAGTCTATCATGAGACCAGAAGCATTAACCTTCATTTCGCACATCAATATGGCAACATAGACAACTTCATTCATGTCAAGCAAGGCCTTCATCATACATTCATTAAAAACAACATAGTGCATATAAGAACAAGACCACATCACATAGATCCATTAGGACTCGTATCATGCATATCTTCATAACAAGTACAAATACTACATGCCATGCATAAAGACATAACCATAATCATACACCTTAGAACACCTTCCTAGAACTTCTTGAAGAGCTACTTGTGCAATGTATAGGTAAGTTCATTACTCTCACCTATCCTAAGCAACTTCCCTTAGGCATCCTATTTATGGTTCTAGTCATTTACTTCAATTGCCCATTTTACTTTACGGAACTATAGTCTTAACAGTAACTAAGACCATTGGTACTAAACGTGAAATTTTCTGTTGTAGATCCTTAAACCAATAGAAGGTGTTCTTACCTAGCCAAGGTAGAACTTTAACACATGCTAGCAAACTAAGTGAAATCACTTGTTAGATCCTATAAGGCAAGCATAGTTTATGGAACTTGGGGTTACATGTGGAAACCCTCTTTATGCCAAATGGGGCATTGTAGTTATCCATTTTTGGAAACATCACTCTAAGTCATTTGGCTATGAGGCTAACAACCTAGTGAGGACTATGGTTACCTACCTTCCTACAATGGGAATGGACACCCCTCATCTTCAAGTGCACTCGGTTCTAAGCTAAGTTCCTTTTATTGAAAGTTTTTATTATATTACTTAATAAAACATTAGGCCTTAGGAGATTTACTCCCCATATGCTTATCTAATAGGTTGTAGATGAGAAGTCCTTTCATCAACCTATATCATGTGAGAAACCTTTCACATTGTCATAGCATATTCAAGCACCATCTAGCTTAGAGTACCCTTGAGAACACCTTTCAAGTTCCCATCTATTGTCTAGATCATCATTTATGTGTGTATGTATATGTATATGTGAGCAAACCTTTCACATAACACATTAAAGTCACACACATATTCATACTTCATTTCATTCATGCAATAGTGTACAAGTGTAACTATATGAGAAACCCATTTTATATAAACACATTTAGACAGTAGGTATAATCATACTTCATCACACCACATACTTAACATTATAGCATATAAGACATGTTCATAACATACTCATGCATTCATATTCTTGTACATAGATAACCAAACCTAAGAACTATCCAATCAAGGCAAACATATGAAATGCATAGACAAGTTCCCATACCCTTGTCCATATTAGTACACCTACCAAGTCATCCTAGTGAATGATACATCACATAACGTCATAGAAATAACATAACATAATAATCATTTATTTAAGACTTACATCATTCTTACAATAAGCTCTAGTATTTATGCACCTATATTTACTCCTCATAGAACATTATAAGACCTCATCATAGGCAGCAAGTCTACATAAAGTTAACATAACCATTTACATGCTCATAACATTAGCTATACAACCTAGATTATAGCTAGAATAGGAAACTAGGCATAGACTTCACATTGGGTGATCATCACCATCACACATTCTTAAAGCAACTTCCTTCAAGGCCATGTTTGAATCACACACACACGCGCGCGCGCGTGCACACACACACACAATATTGGCAATAAAGTAAACACCGCCACTATAAGTGGACCATACCACACAATGCCATACAAGGCTTCATCAACTACCAATACTATAAGAAAGTAGAGTTGAAGAGCCATTCTTACTAATTCATCAACCTTTGATCATAATTAATCAATAAACCATTTTAATCAACAACTCATATATAGGGAAGTAGATAAATGTACTTTAATCATAAAAGAAACCATGCATAAGCCACTACAAGATCATGCTACTAACATGTACACTATATAATCAACACATTAGAGAGTAGGGAGACATATATCACTTACTAGGACAGTAGGTAAATACATAATAACCAAGTCTAAGTCATGCTCCAGCTACCCCAGAACTTAGTTCACATCATGTACATAACATTGTAAATCTATAGTCTAAGAGAATGTAAAATCAATCCTTACCAACACTCCTTTCTTTTGATCATTAAGAATTCATCAATAACATACAAGTAAGGCAGTAAATACAATTATCCATACACAAACGAATCCCACTTTCATGCATTGTAGACTATATGTTACAATGAATGACAAATATTAACAATTTATAGGAAGTAGAGATTAAGTCAACAAACATCAATTCACATTGATCCAATATCACATAATTCATCATCAAATTACAATATAGGAAGTAAGTATAAGCAATTCAACATACTAGAATCATAATTCGATCAACATCAATTCAAGATCACAAAATCCATACTCAGTCTAAAAGGATAGTTTGAAGGGAGCATATGTTCATCATGCAATTGGATTGAAATACACATTAAAATCAATACATTTTCATCAATTCATCATGACAAAGACTTTGAAAACTTTTTGAGAAAGAACCCATGGCTAGATTGAAGAATACACAATTTGATCATGAAACTTCTTTAAAAATATTGAAAGAAATTCTCTAGATGGAAGATTAGCTAGAGATGAAGGATCACCATACCTTAATATAGAATATACCTCTAAAAAATTGTGAAGAACCCATGGGAATCCAAGCTCTAAGTTGTTCTTGAGCTTCACCTTCAATGGAGATCCTAGGGAGAGTTTGGTTTGGGTGGGAAGTCTAATTTTATTTTGAATTGAATTGGGAATGGGGTTGTTACGTTTTTGATCAGTTAAATACACCCAAAAATAACCAAATAAACCAACTAGGGTCAGGTTAGCACGTGGTTTGGATGTCCAATTCACCCCTTAATGAAGCAGTGTGCAAGCAGTGAAGTTGTTGGCTGCATCGACGAGCACAGTCGATGCGACATCATCTGGTCGACGAGCCGTCCTGTTGCTCCGTCGATTACGACTACAACTGCTTTCTAAGAGGCTGAGCTCACCCTTCTAAGTGTTGAGAGACGCCTCCCATCAACGGGGCGTCATTTGAGCTTGTCTATTGACACTTCAAAGGTAGTGTTGCGACAACCTTTGGGTCCTTCTTGAGGGCTTCTTGTGGGGCCCTTGGGGAGTCGTACCCAAATGTTTCCAACGTAAATATACACCTTAACATGTCAAGCACCTTCCACATCAGTTTCATCCAAAACAAATACTCGCAACACGTGCAAACATGCTAGGCACACCCGAGACACAAATGCACGTCTCAAGGGCTAACTTTCAAACGTTTTGGATGTTCTTGGGCGTTTGACCTCGAAATTTCATGAAACTCAACAAACATCCTATAAACATCACTTACTTATATAAGGACTTATTAAGCCAATGACACAAATATAAGCACATAAAAACATCTAAGGCCTCTTGGTGACTACTCATCTAACGTCTTGGTCGTCCCTCGACGTTTAACTTTCAAATGACTTCAAGTCACTCATGCATGCTTTAAAACACGTTTTTCACATGTTAAAAAGCTTATAGGAACATGTCAGTCTCTAGACACCTTAACTCATTTTAGGGGTCTTACAATGATTTACAACATGAAGACATTGAACTGACTAACTGTGTTTGATGCACTCAGGGATGTTAATAAAAGACTGGAGGAAGAAGGAAAGATACAAAAGAAAGAGGAAAACACAAAGGAATGGGTGAATTTGAACTTTGTAAAAACCAATTATAAAGAGTCATGAACCGATTCTACATCCTGGACGTGGCCGACACTCAAGAACCATTGTTGGTCCCCAAGCAAATCCTCCAGGTTGATTACAAGCGGAAGACTAACTTAAGCATGCAAAAACTTAAATTGAACTAAATTCACGAAAAAAAATACAAACTCTAACTCATATGAAAAACTCTGAATAATATAATATATTTAATTCGTCATAAAATATGCAACTTAAGTCTTTATAACATTTAATAAAATAAATGATTAATACAGACTCCTCAACTATACTAACAATCGATGAAGCCTCTAACAAATAAATATGGAAGTCAGGATAAGACCCATGAGATCCTGACTAAACTGAAAAGTAAATGAAATCCTCCGGAAGCAAGGAGACTCACCATAGCTAACTCGAACTCTCAAATGTATCAAAAGGGACTTTCTTAGAATGTTGGAAAGAATTCTCAAAATTTAACTCTTAACTCTAACTTGAATTTGAATTATGGATTCAAGGTTATTATCATATTAGGATGCTTTTAGATGTTTAGAAGTAGCTTAGGTTAGTTAGAATTTAAAAGGAGTGAAGATGCACTTTAAAAAATTCAAAATGAGCAACCCGAGACAAATTGGATGGGGCAGGTGACCCAAGGGGTAAGGGTGATGCGGGACGCCTGATCATGAAGTACATAGGACGGTTTGGGACGCTCTGGCAGGCGCATCAAGCCATGCCCCAACCCAGAAAATCTGTCAAACTTCCTTGATCGTTTTCTCACCCTAACTCGCCTAAAATGGAATGGTTTCTTCCCCAATCACTTGGATTCCATTACTTAAACTTAATAAAAATCTAATATAATTAAAACAACACTAAAATTGCTCAATTTAACATCCAGAAATCATCAAAACCTCTACACAACAAGATTTAGAATGAACTTCAAGAACATCTATCAAGAACTCATCAAGAACTCTAATCTTTTGACCTCAAGAATGAAATTTTGCTGAAAAATAGTATGATTGACGTGTGGGTGAACTAAACCAACAATATGGAAGCTTACATACCTCTTATGGATCAAACCCATGGCAAAAATCCACGACATCACACAAGAATCTCGATGAGCGCTTGATCTTCCCCACTTTTCTCCTCTTTTCTCTCATTTTCTTTTCTTGAACTCTCAACTAAAACCCTAGGTTTATATTAGTATTATAAAACTGAACCCAATAGGGTTATACTCCTAATGTATTACTAAAAATGAATTAAATCTTGTTGGGTAAGGAAAAAACCAAAATACCCGTCATTATTTTCGGATAACTTTCCTTAACTGGGCAGCTAACTTCAAAAGGTCATATCTCACCCACCCGAACTCCAAACTTACCAAAATCAGTGGCCTTGGAAAGATAATTCATATATATTCCATAATGCATCTCTTAGAACACCTAACTTATCACGTTCTAGGATTTATAGTTATTTGAAGTGTACCCAAATCTCATACTTAACCTAACTCTCCAAATTTCCAATTTATGTTATTTCCAGTTTAGTTCTTTTAGAAAACAAGGTGCCATAAGTAGTGACCATTACACTTATGAAATTTTCAATTCCTCGGTTAAATCTCGCTCACTACGAATAACGGCTCAAGTCTTAGCTCAGTAATTTCTGGGGTGCTACATTATATCCCCCTTGGGATCATTCATCCCCGAATGACAATTGCTCTAGATATTGAATGGGGTTACTCTTACCATGATCTGATTCTAATGATACACTTTCAATATATTCAACCTTAACCCAAATCCTTAGGTTCGGGTTTTATACTTTTTATAGGGATCTCGCCCCAAGACTATTACTCTTTTACACCACATTGCTCATCTCAAAAATCCACCTAATGTTGAACAACATATTGAAGCTTGTACTCTAACAACTCCATGGAGTCCGACTAACCAACTCTTCCGAATCAAACTAAGGGCTCTTATTTAACTATTTATTATTTTTAAATACTAATATACTTCTTCCTCCTTAGTAATAACCTTAGATGGAATCATCATACCATCACTAACACGATAAGAATATCAGTCTCCTCTTACTAATGTCACTCCATTACAAAAAGTGCTTTAAAAATATATCTCCCAAATTCTTTGGAACTCATGACTATCTTACTCTCAAACACTTGACACGATTTCTCAGCTCATCATCTCCCCCTTATGTCTTTCCTGCCCTTATCTAAAGGTTAGAATCTCTCAATTGCATCACTGATATTTACTGCAACTAATTACCTCAATTTCTCACCTACTCTATGAAAAGTCTTCTAGATCAATCTCAAGACTAACATCATCACCTTCATGTTACCATTATTTGAATCATGGCACTCATCTAAAATTCAAGCTTAAAGTTCATAACTAAACCTGAATATAAATATGATTGCTCTCCTACTATGCAACTCCGAGACACTCATCCACTAGATCCTTATGAGAAATAGTCAATCTTCATCTCTTAGTATTCATATTTACAATTTACTATCACATTTCCTTCACAACTTGGGTACCATTCACTTATTCACCATATATTGATGCCTAATTAGTTATATAACACTATTAATATTAATGGCTCTCCCTCAAAATCATTAGCCTACATTAGAGCTATTACCTCATGAGTACTCTTGCTCTTGTATTCACCATTTACTTTTAGTCATTTCCTACACAATGAAACTTCACCACCCACTCTTTTCTAGCTAAAACACACTCTACCTTCTAATGATGTAATCTTCACAACTCATCACTTTTTACTCTACCCATAAGTGAAAACTCCTCATTCATTACTTACTGTTGCTCTTCAAAACAATATCTCCCTTTCTAGAATTACTGAACCTCTACATACTTTCCTCTAACTTTGGGCTCTTTCACTATTATTGCTCATGATCGCATATCTCATGCTACCCTTTTCGGGTGAAAATCTTACCCAAGCTCTAAACATACTTCTTTGAAGGATATTATCTGAAACAGGGCTTAAGGAAAAGAGTAAAACTTGATTTTTTATTTAAATGCACTATTAATATGAATATGAGTGCATTCCTCTAAAACTGGACACTTAGCTTACTCTTGGACTTCTCTTAAGCCCCTCCAAAGTCGCATGACTTTCTCAAGACTATATCTAAGAACAACTCATCCATAAGGATCTTTAAACTTCACTTTTAAACCACTACTGTGATGGGTAGTTTGATGAATCTGAGAATGCACGAGTTCGAATAGATCTATATGACTTAGCTCTATTAAACAATTGGTAGTATGAAAGAAGGGAATGTAAGACCCCGAAAAAGAATTAAGGTTCTTATATCTTCACATGTGTCTAAAAAAGTTTAAAATATGTTCATTAAGTGTTTTATAGTATGTACACTTGATTTGAGGTGATTTGGAAGTCAAACTTCAAGGGACGACCAAGACATTCGACGACTAGTCACCAAAGGGCCTTAAGTATTTTTATGTGCTTGTGTGTGTCATGGGATCATATGTTATTATATGAGTTATAATTATGTTTATAGAATGTGTGTTAAGTTTCATGAAGTTTGGAGGTCAAACGTTCCAAAACGTCCAATAGGTTGAAAATTAGCCTTTTAGACGTACTAGTATGTCCTTATATGTTGGCTTTGTTTTCATGTGTTTTTTGGAGATGAAAGTCAGTGTAGTTTAACCTAGTACCTTAATAGACATGTCAATGATTAAAACGTCCGGGTAAGACTCCCCGAGAACCACTCGAAGGGCCCCCAAGGAGGACCCAAACATTGGACAAAATGCTGCCCAAGGCAGCGAGCAGGTCCAAGAATTGACCTTGCCCTCGTGACGCGCACATAGAACCCACCTCACTCCTAAAAATTTTTTTGGGGCAGAATGGGTAGGCTGATCCGCGACGCGCAACCCACTCCCAGATCCAGTTGCGTCATTTTTTAGTCAATTTTGACATGTTTAAGAGTCCCAATAAGCATGGGGTGTTTTGATAACTTAAAGGGATGGTTATAAACTAATATTATGACTTATTTAACCCTTTTCCAAGCCAAAACTCCAACACCCAATAAGAAAATAAAAAATCCCAAATCTCTCTTCTTCTCCAAATTCTCTCAAACCTCCATTGGACGGAAAACTCAAGTTCAAGCTATAAGATGGATTTTCATGGATTCTTCTCAAATTTATCATGGGTCTTCAAAAAATAATGTATGGTGATCCTTCATCATTAGTTATACATCCGTCTAAGGAGTCAATCAAGGATTTTCAAATATGATTCAAAGAGCAAAATTCCTAATTTTCAATCTATCCATGGGTTCTTTCTCAAATTGATTTTAGAAGCATGTTTATGATTAACTGATGATTATCTACTATTTTAAAGATGAAATTCAATCCAATTTCACGATGAACCCATGTTCTCTCCAATTCTCAAATTAGCCTATGTTACGGGCATTGTGATCTTAACTTTGTATTGATTGAATTATGATTCTAGCATTTTGAATTGCTTATATCTAATGTATAAATTGTATATTGATGGTGAATTGTTGATGATTGATCCATGTGGATCAAGTCTTGATGGTTTAAATGAGATTTGGCTATAATTCTCTTATCTTCTCTAGATTACTAATGTGGTTTCAATATGATCTCGATTCTATTGCAAATTGAAGTACTATTTCATTTTTGCAATGGTTATTTTAGCTAATTTTTATACATATATTTATGTTGAAATATCGGAACTGATCATGAATATCAAGGCTTGGAGTAAATTTTAATTTTGCCCTATTCTCTCTACTACTGCTTTGTGTTATATGGTCCACCTGTGGTGGCGGTGTTTACCTTATCGTTATGCTATTATGTGTTGTGAACATGGTCTTGAAGCAAATTGTATTTTGAAAGTGTGTTTATGATGATCACATAATGTGAAGTATTATTCGTAGTCGCTAATGCTTGTTTATGATCAAGGTTATACCAATGATGCTTCCTCTACTTTTAAACGAATATCTTAGGGCTAAGTATGGTCTACAATTGATGTTTAAAGACTCTTGTTTAGCATTATCCCTACCTATGAACCTTTACATTAATGTGTGGTTTAAGCATAATTAGGAGTCTTAGATTCAAGTAATGAAGATGTCTTGTCTGCTGTGTTATAATCTTGTTGTGTGTGGTATATAGTTCCTATTATCTATATATGAGTTGTCTATGGTTTAAGGGACTTAAATGTGTATTATGATATTTTTAAGGTGGTTGCCTTAATGTTAGTATTGTTTCCTTTATATGATCATGTTGATCAATGTACACACACTCACACCTCATGCATGCTTATCAAATTAGTATAGGTTCATGGTGTCTAATGAAAGGATGATTCTCATATGCACTAATATCTACTACTATGCATGTTAAGTATATGTTTATGAAGTATGATATGTATACCTTAACAAGAATGACTTGATAGGTGTACTAGTATGGGCAAGGGTATGTGACCTTCTCTATGCATTGCACATGTGTTCCTTGATAGTATAGTTCCTAGGTTTTGTTTTCTATGTATATGAATATGAATGCATGGTTATTTTATGAATGTGTATAATGTATTTAAGTGTTTATATGAATGGATTGCTCATATAGTTATACCTATACACTTGTGCATTGATAAATGAACATATATGATATTTATGTGTTGTGTGAAAGGTTTGCTCACATATAAGTATACACACACATGTATGATGATCTAGTCTAGAGGGGCACCTTAAAGGTGTTCTCAAGAGTACCCTAAAAGTAGATAGGTGCTTGAATACGCTATTACCATATGAGGAGTCAATATCCGAAGCCAATGTTTTA
Source organism: Solanum pennellii (assembly GCF_001406875.1). Lineage (NCBI taxonomy): Eukaryota > Viridiplantae > Streptophyta > Magnoliopsida > Solanales > Solanaceae > Solanum > Solanum pennellii. The sequence goes on from NC_028640.1 coordinate 58,240,170, forward strand.
TGAAATAATGTAATAAAGGTTTTTCAATAAAGGGAACTTAGCTTAGCACCGGGTGAACTTGACAATGAGAGGTGTTGGCTTCCCTTGAAGGAAGATTTACCATTGGTTCCTTATGAGGTGTTGACTTCCCTTGGAAGAACATTCACCCATGGTTTTTCATGAGATGAGGCTCAATTCTAATGAGAATGTAGAGGGTTATTTATGTCTCTTAGTTCCATAAACTATGCTTGCCAACTAGGATCTAGCAAGTGATATCACTTAGTATGCTATCATATGTTAATGTTCTACTTTGGCTAAGTAGGGAACCTTTCTTTGGTGTAAGGTTCTACAACACCAAATTCCATGCTTAGCACCCATGATCTTAGTGTCAGTTAAGGCTATAGTTTCCCTAACGTAAAATGGACAATGGAAGTAAATGACTGGGACCCTAACTAGGATAACCTAAGCGAAGTTGCTTATTGTAATTGGGAGTATGGGACTTCACCTATGCATTGCACAAGTAACTCTTGAAGGGAGATCTAGAAAGGTGTTCTAATGTATATGATTCTGTTTATGTTCCTTATGCATGACATTGTAGTGTTGTCTACTTGTTCTGATGATATTCAGGATATAAGTCTATATGATGTGTCCTTACCTTACATACATACAATGAGTCTTGTTGACTATATTATGAAGTCTTGCTTGACATGAAGAAGGTTGTCTATGCTTGTCTTGTTGATGTATGAAGGGAATGTTAAGGCTTGTAGTCTCTTTATCGGTTAACTTAGTATGTGTGAGTTTATGGGACTTCACATGTACATTGCACAACAAGAGTTAGGAAGGGATTATGAGTATGGTTCTATATGGTTCTTATGAGGTGAAGTGTAACACCCCGTGTCCAAAACTGACCAAAAACTAATTTTTCAGAAAATCTGCAGGTGGAACAGAAGGTGGCGATCGAACAGACCATAGCCTGACCCACTGTCCGTCCTGCAAATCCATCGATTGGGTGAGAAACCACCCAAAATCTCAATCCAGAAAATTTGACTAAGTGTCAACCGACGGACGGACTTACGGTCCGTAGGTCAGACTACGGTCTGTAGTTTGAGTCCGTCAATCAACACCCCATTCAACCACTTTCTAATAAGAACCACGATTGACGAGCATGTTCCGTGGATGGAATTACGAACCGTAGGTCTGACCATAGGTGGAAGCTAGCAGACAATTAGGAGGGGGGAGTGCAGTAGGGTCAACTTCAATTGATCATAACTCTTAGAAGGGAAGGAATTAGGTGTCTAATGACATACCCAGATATAGATAATTGAATTAGCTTTTCATAGACACCAACCTTGCTAAAATCATACCTCTGAGTAAAATGTTATGCCACTTTTAGTAAAGGCATGTTAAACGGGCCCAACCTACGGACCCAAACGACGGACTGTCGATGGAACGATGGACCGTCTGTGTAGGTCGTCATTTGGTCCGACAAAAATTAACCCAGGGATATTATGGTCTTTTCCCACTTTGTTTAAACCCTAAGATACGTCGTTTTGACCGTAATTCATCAGATTTTAGTCATTTTAAGCCTATAAACATAACTAAAACTTACCCTAAATCAAATCATTAATCAAAACATAGAAAATTAGAAGCAAGAAAAGGGAAAAAGGTCAAGTACCCTAGTTTAAGAATGCAGCAAAGTTCCAACAGTTGCAGCCCCAAAATCTAAGTGTTTCTTCGTGAATTTCATCACCAGGTATGTAGGATTTTCACTAGTGGGTTCCTTTCACCCATTGAGTCCCTAGTTTGTAGTCAGTTGTTGACTCTCTTATCATGAATAAACCTAGGGTTTCTTGAACTTTGATAGAACTTCATGAATTTACTAAATATATGTTTCAAATTAGATTGTAAAGTTATTATTCGGTTTATCGCATGAATTTCAAAACCTTAGCCTTGTATTTTTTTTGTTCTTAAATTACACATGCTAGGTCAGATAATTCAGCTATTCAGTTATACATGCCTCAGTTTTTAATGCATCATTATTAGATTAATTGTTGCATTCTCAATTTGCATGTTCAATTTTGAGCTATCCAGTATTTACATAAACTCATAATCTGTTAATTACATAATTCATTGAGAGTAGCATAATACCGAGTTGGACTAGGGTTCAACTTACCCAATTAGTACCAGAACAACAAGCAAAGTAGGTTGTAAGTCCCCTCTGTGGAAGACAAGTTTAGTGATCACGCAAGCATGCCTTTATACCTTTGGCAGGGTATATTGGGTCCTCTCGATGGGGCATATACATCGGACTCCACATTTAGCTCATGTGGTTTTATTATCTGTTATTAGTATCTCCCACAGTTCAGTCAAACTCTCTTGTATTGACCATTTATTAGTATGCTCAGTATCCAGTTTCAGTATGTTATAAATTATTCTTTGTATTCAGTTAGCTCATAATTCTCTATTTCATGTTCAGATTATTATATTTACTTTGTGCTTGGTCAGTTATGTTTTATTTCAGCTTTATTCTATCCTACATGCTTAGTACATTTCAAGTACTGACACATACATGCGCTATATCTTCTCGTCATGTAGGTTTAGGTTCTCAGCATCCAGATCACGCAGAGATCGATTTTCGATCTTCAGTTCAGCAGATTTAGTGATGAGTCCTCATTTTCCGAGGACAATAGTCATGAGTTTCTTTTAAATATTTAGTCTTTTAGTTTTAATTTTTGCTAGATTTAGCTGGGGCTTGTCCCAGTATTTCTAGTCCAGTTTAGAGGATTTTTTCTTACATAGTTAGTTTCAGCCTAATATTGAGTTAACAACTTCTATGTATTAAACTCATTGATTTCATTTATCTCAGTTATATAGTATGAGTACTCCCCATCTTTTCAGTTTAAAATTATGATTTAGTTTCCGCAACAACTTATATTCTTTCGTATGCTCATGATCATGCCAGCAGTGTTAGCTTGGGGATCAATTGTCGTCCTAAGTTTCATGTCCGCATCTCGGGGGCAGCTCGAGGCGTGATTCCTATGATGTTTGAAAAGTTGCACTACGTAGAGTCCTTTTCATGGGTGTGAAGTGCACCAAACCTAATGAGAGGGAGGCTGCAAAGTGTTTTAGGAAAACTTCACTTTCTTGTTACTCTTATCGTGCGTAAGGTATAATCTTATTCCACTCTAACTTGACGTTCTTCATTTAAGATCATGCCTTCTCGTAGAGCTAACGCTAGGAATGCAAATGCTAGAAATGTAAATGCAGCTCCTCCAGTGCCAGATCAGGAAGTCTCCAATGGCGAGTTCAGAAATGCCATACAGATGTTGGCTCAGGGTAAAACTAACTAGAACAATCAGGTTCATGATTAGGTGAATGAAAATGGTGGATCAATAGTAGCAAGGGTCCGTGTCTTTGTTAGGATGAATCCGCCTAAGTTCTTAGGATCGCAAGCTAATGGGGATCCTCAAAATTTCTTGGATGAGATCAAGAAAATATTTGAGGTAATGCAAGTCAATGGGAATGATCGGGTTGAGTTGTCTTCATTCTAGTTTAAAGATGTTGCTCATATTTGGTACACACATTGGAAGGAGAATAAGGGTGCAAATGCTGCCCCTATCACTTGGGATTGCTTTAGTGAGACTTTTCTCTACATGTTTTTCCCAATAGAATTGAAGGAGGCAAAGACTCAGAATTCATGAACTTGAGGCAGGGTAATATGATAGTCCAAGAATATGGGCTGAAGTTTTAACTAACTATCCAGGTATGGTGCTCACATGGTTGCTGGCTCCAGGGCTCAGATAAATAAGTTTTTGTATGAAGTGTCGGATTTGGTGAAAACTGAGTGTAGAAGTGCTATGTTACTTGGAGATATGAACATGTCTATGCTTATGACTCATGCTCAAAAGGTTGAGGGTGATAAGATTAGGGAACATGCTAAGGAGAATAAGAAGGCTAGGACAATGAACTATGGCTATTCTCAGCAGAGATCGGGTGGTGGAAATCGCTCGCAGAGTCAGCAGAAGTTTTCAGCTCCTGCCCCTTTGTCAGGTAGTGTTCCATCCTCCAAGAACAGGTATGACCAGAAGGGTAGAGCACCAGTCTCTAAGTCTCAGGGAAGTGTTTCAGACACCAAGACTTACCCCACTTGCCCTAATTGTGGTAAGAACCATCCAGGCGAGTGTCTTGCAGGAAAAGAGGGATGGTTTGGGTGAGGTCAATACGGTCACATGTTGGGATTGTCCTTTTAGACAGGGTCAAGGAGGCGGAAATGGTAGAACTCAGTCTACAACTTCAGCAGCACGAACAAGTCGCCCAACTTAGTAGGGTAACTCATCTGGTACTGGTGGCAGTCAGCGCCTGAACAGGTTGTATGCTCTTCAGGCTCACCATGATCAGGAAAGTTCTTCTGATATAGTTACTGGTACGTTACGAGTCTTTGACCTTGATGTTTATGCATTGTTAGATCCAAGGGATACTCTTTCTTTTGTAACTCCTTACATAGCATTCCAATTTAGTGTTAGTATAGAAACTCTCTCGGAACTTTTGTCAGTCTCTATTCTAGTCGGTGACTTAGTTATAGCTAGAGGGGTATACAGAAATTTCCCTATCACAGTCTCTACGAAATTCACCTCAGCAGATCTTGTAGAGTTAGAAATAGTAGACTTTGATGTCATTCTAGGCATGGATTGGTTACATTCCAATTATGCTTCAGTCGATTGTATAACTAGGATTGTTCGTGTCATGTTCCAGATGAACCAATCATAGAGCGGAAGGGTAGTAGTCTAGCGGGTTATTATATAAGGGTCGAGCCTCACCATTGACTAGGTTGACTCAGAAAATGGTCAAGTTTCAATTGTCAGATTATTGTGAGAAAAGCTTTGCAGAATTGAAAACAAAATTGACTACAACTCCTGTCTTGACTCTACTAGAGGGTTCATATGGTTATGTGATCTATTATGATGAATCTAGAGTTGGCCTATGTCGTGTGTTGATGCAGCGAGATAAGTTTATAGTGTATGCTTCTAGACAGCTTAAGGTGCATAAGAAAAATTATCCAACTCATGACCTCGAGCTTGCAGCAGTGGTGTTTGCACTCTATATATGGAGACCGTACTTGTATGGTGTTCATGTAGATGTGTTAACTGACCATAAGAGCCTTCAATATGTCTTCACCAAGAAAGATCTTTTCCAGAGGAGATGGCTAGAGTTCCTTAAGGATTATGATATGAGTGTGCATTATCATCCTAGTAAGGCAAATGTAGTAGCAAATGCTCTTAGTAGAATATCTATGGGTAGTGTAGCCCACATTAAGGAAGAAAGAAAGGAGCTAGTGAAGGATGTTCACAGGCTTGCTCGTTTAGGAGTTTTCCTTATGAGCATATGAGATAGTGGTGTAACAATTCAAAATGAGGCAGAAGCTTCTGTGGTAGTGAAAGTAATCAAAAGTAGCACAGTGATCCAATTTTGCTTGAACTTAATAATGTAGTCCATAATCAGAGAGTGGAGGTTTGCTCCCAAATGGGAGATGGCTTACTTTGCTACCAGGGTAGATTGTTTGCTCCTGATGTGGGCAAGTTGAGAAGCATATCCTTGTGGAAACCCATAACTCCAGATATTCTATTTACCCAGGTTCCACTAAGATTTACCGCAATCAGCGGGAAGTCTATTGGTGGAATGGAATGAAGCAGTATATCACATATTATTGAGTAAGTGCCCCAAATGTCAGCAATTCAAGGTAGGGCATCAGAAATCATGAGGTATGGCTTAAGAGAATTATATTCTTACTTGGAAGTGGGAAGTGATGAATAAGGATTTCATCACAGGGTTACCTCGTACTCGCAGACAACATGACTCAATTTGGTTGATAGTTGATAGGATGACTAAGTCTTCTCGCTTTTTAGCGGTCAAGACTACAAATTCGGTAGAGGACTATGCCAAGATTTACATTAATGAACTTGTGAGGTTTCATGGAGTTCCTTTGTCTATCATCTCAGATAGAGGACCTCAGTTTACTTATCATTTCTGGAAGTCATTTAAGAAGGTTCTTGGTACTCAAGTTTACCTTAGTAAAACATCAGACGGATGAGCAGATAGAGCGTACCATTAAGACCTTAGAGGATATGTCGAGAGCTTGTGTGATCAATTTCAAGGGTAGTTGGGATGATCACCTTCCTCTTATTGAGTTTGACTATAAGAATAGCTACCATTCAAGCATTCAGATGGCCTCTTATGAGGCTTTGTATGGGCGTAGATGTAAATCTCCTGTTGTTTGGTTTGAAGTAGGTGAAGCAGCTTTGATAGGGCCAGATTCAGTCATTTATGCTATGGAGAAAGTGCAACTCTTTAGAGATAGACTAATGATAGCCCAAAGTCATTAATCTTATACAGATGTGAGAAGAAGGGTATAAGAGTTCCAAGTTAATCATTTGGTTTTCCTGAAAGTGTCACTTATGAAAGGGGTGATGAGATTTGACAAGAAAAGGAAGCTCAGTCCTAGATATCTAGGCCCTTAAAAGATCTTGAAAAGTGTTGGCAAGGTGGCATATGAATTATAGTTGCCAGCACAAATTAACAGCAGTTCGGTCTTCCACATCTCACTCTTGAAGAAGTGTGTGAGTGATCCAACCTCTGTAGTGCCATTAGAGATTGTAGCGGTGAAATATAGTTTTTATTACGAGGATGTACCAGTTGAGATTCTTGACCGTCAGGTTAGAAGGTTGAGAAATAAAAAAGTTACTTCCGTCAAGGTTTTATGGAGGATTCAATCCGTAGAGGGAACTACTTGGGAAGAAGAAGAAGCCATGAAAACCAAATATGCTCACGTCTTTCCTTCCGATTCCACTCCAGCTTGAGGTAATAGTTCCTCTTCAGTGTTTCCAGTCATTTATGTGTGAATTTACTCTTAGAATTATGTTTTCTCAGTTTATACTTGCGTTTTTAGCGTATTTGCATGTTCTCGGAACTCATTTCAGGCAGAAAGTCAGTTCTCAGTGTTTAGTAGTAGGGTTGCATGTCTCTCCTTCTATGTCAGCTAGTTTAATCTTCATTCGAGGACGAATGCTCCCAAGGGGCAGATAATGTAAAACCCCGTGTCCAAAACAAACCAAAACCCAGTTTTTCAAAAAATCTACAGGTGTAAAAGATGGTGTACATCGATGGACCGTAGCCTGACCCACGGTCCATCCTGCACATCCGTCGATTGGGTCAGAACCACCCAAAATCTAAATCCATAAAATTTGACTAAGTGTCGAACGACAGACGGACTTACGGTCCATAGGTCAGACTATGTTCTGTAGTCTGAGTCAGTCGATCAACACCCCATTCACCCACTCTCTGATAAGAACCACAATTGACCATCACAGTCCGTAGATGGACCTACAAACTGCAGGTCTGATCGTAGGTGAAAGCAAGAAGATAGTTAGGGGGGAGGCAGTAGGTTCAACTTCAATTGATCATAATTCTTAGCACAAAAGAAATTACGCGTCCCATGACATACCCACAGATAGATAATTGAATTAGATTTCCATATCCCCCAAACTTTCTAAAATCAGGCCTCCGAGAAAAAAATTACGCCTGTTTTAGTAAAGGCATGTCGAACAGGCCCTACCTACGGATGCAAACGATGGACCGTCAATGGGACGACGGACCGTCAATGGGACGACGGACCGTCAATGGGACGACGGACCGTCTGTCCAGGTCATCATTTGGTTTGACAACAATTAATACAGGGGTCTTTTGGTCTTTTCCCACTTCTTTTAAACCCCAAGATACATAGTTTTGACCCTAAATCATTAGATTTAATTCAATTTAAGCCTAGAAACATAACTAAAACTTACCGTAAGTCAAATCATTAATCAAAACTTAAAAAATAAGAAGCAAGAAAGGAGAAAAAGGTCAAGAACCCTAGTTCAAGAATGCAGCAAGGTTCTAGCACTTCCAGCTCCAAAATCTAAGTGTTTTTCCGTGAATTTCATCACCAGGTAAGTGAGATTTCACTAGTAGGTTCCTTTCACCCATTGGGTCCCTAATTTTCAGTCACTTTTTGATTCTCGTATCATGAATAAACTTAGGGTTTCTAAAACTTTGATAGAACTTCATGAATTTATTAAATATAGGTTCCAAATCAGTTTTTTAAGTTATTATTTAGTTTATCGCATGAATTTCAGAACCCTAGCCTTGTATTTATTTAATTCGTGAAGTGTAACTAGTGGACGATTTCCCGTTGCATCAGCCTTTTCCCAGTGCACGAAGCCTAAGTCGTTGGGCAAAGCACTAGCGAGAAGCTTCCCTTGGGATTGTTTTCCCAGGAAATTTTCCTTTTTTGCGCTTATACGCTTTTCGCTGTCTTTGATGTCAAGCCTAGTATTCGAGGGAGAGGCTGGAACCGAAGAAGACCAGGTTCCACACATATGAGACAGGCAGAAGGTATGAACCAGTTTATGCTAAGTAGTGGCAATAAGAATCTGAACTTTCTGAAATTGGAACCAGCCCATGAGCATCATGGCATAGGTAAAAGGGAACTCATTTAAGGCCAAGGGGGAAATAAGGTTGTCAAACATAGTAACTTTTGGTGAGGCGGTGATAAAGACAAAAGAAATCTTCACTGGATATTTTTTAATACTATGTGCCTACCTATTCAGGAAGGGGCCCGCGTGTTAGCTTTCTTGTACTATCGCTCGCCTGCCTTACCTGCTTTCTAGCTAGCTCGAATGCACACATTAATAATCTATGATGATCTTAGTAAACAGGCGGTAGCATTTCGACAAATGTCATTATTGTTATGCTGACCATACAGATGCTAGGTTAGATATTTCAGCTATTCAGTTATACATGCCTCAGTTCTTAATGCATCATTATTATATTAAATGTTGCATTCTCAGTTTGCATGTTCAATTTTGAGCTATCTAGTATTTACATAAACTCATAATCAGTTAATTACATAATTCATTGGGAGTAACATATTACTGAGTTGGACTAGGGTTCAACGTACTCAATTAGTCCCAGAGCTACTATCCAAGTTTGTTTTAAGTCCCTTATATGGGCAATCAGTTTAGTGATTACGCCATCATGCCTTTATACCTTTGGCAGGGTATATTGGGTCCTCTCGATGGGGCGTATATATCGAACTCCACATTTTAGCTCATGTGGTTTTATTATCGGTTATTAATAGCTCCCAAAGTTCAGTCAGACTCTCTTGCATTGACCATTTATCAGTATGCTCAGTATCCAATTTCAGTATGTTATAAATTGGTCTTTGTATTCAGTTAGTTCATAATTCTCTATATCATGTTCAGTTTATTATATTTACTTTGTGCTTGTTCAGTTATGTTTTATTTCAGCTTTATTCTATCCTACATGCTTAGTACCTTTCAAGTACTGATACATACGTGCGCTACATCCTCTCATCATGTAGGTTTAGGTTCTCACCATCAAGATCACGCATAGATCGATTTCCGATCTTCCGTTAAGCAGATTCAATGGTGAGTCTTGTCGCAGTATTTCTACTCCAGTTTAGAGGCTATTTTTAGACATAGTTAGTTTCAGCCTAGTATTGAAATAACAAATTCTCTGTATCAAACTCGTTGATTTCATTTATCTTAGTTGTCGAATATGGGTATCCCCCATCGTTTCGGCTTAAAATTATAATTTAGTTTCCGCAACAATTTATATTCTTTAGTATGCTCATGATCATGCCAACATGGTTAGCTTGGGATCACTTGTGGTCCTAGGTTCCGTGTCTGCGTCTCAGGGGTAGCTCGGGGTGTGACATGAAGTCCAAGTATGTTAATTGAATATTTCCTTGCTATGATTATGTTGGGAGTATTGACTTTTATATAGTCTTGTAATGAGTCTATCTATATGGTCCCTAAAGTATGTTGGATCAATTGTGAGTTAGGTATCTTATTATATGAAATAGTTCTATGAATGCATGTATTGGGTTAATGAAGGTTGTATGCATGATTCCCTAGTGTCCTTAAGGTGATGATTTAGTGTAGATAGTGTTATGGGACATTGTCTATACATTGCACCAAGCATCACTAGAGGTTTACTTGGGAAGATAAGGAGTTAAAGTAAAACGAAAGAGTTCACTATAAAATGAATTAAGTTCACTGTAGTTTTAAAGGTGCTTACTTTAAAGTGGTGACTTATATGCCTTAAATGAAATGTGTGGTTTCATATGTTGTGTGATCATTGAATATGCGTATATGAAGTATGTGGATTGTATAATGCTTATTATATCAAGGTTTTATGAATTTTTCACAAAAGGGCATGATCCATGGTTTCAAGTAAAATGTCCCTTTTAAATGCATGTTTTGGCATGGTTTCCTTACGTAGTACATTCTTATACTAACACTATTCTTCTATTCCTTTTTACACAATGTGTAGGTTATGGATGCTTAAAGGATGTCTCTAAGTTAAAGAGCTTGATATGTGATTCCCAAGCTCAAGGAAAGGAGTCCTTAAGATTCAAGGATTGCCTATGTCAAAGTTCTTATTTAATGTGATGTAATAGCTTAGTTAATATTTTATGTTGTGAAGGGTCGTGTCCCTAATCTATTCTACAAAGTTGAGTCTAAGATGGAAAAAGAGACTTAGAGTCTAACTATGTATTATGACTTATATTTTTATATAATGGAAGTGATGTTTCTAGCATATGATGTGCTATAAAAAGTTTTAAAATTTTCGCTAAATTTACTATGACAACGCGATGGATGATAATTATGGGCTTGTATAATACCTCCGAGAGGTCAAGTACGCCATGTTACTTCTAGGGGGTGTTCCCTGGTCGTGACATGGAAACTTTCTTAGATATCTATAGTCCCTCATTTGTAGAAGTTGGGGCCTCACAAACGTAAACAAGACCCTAATGACACACTTCATAGACACCCTAGGACACTTAAACTCTATGCTCTATACCAAGTTAGTCACTACCCAACTCTACACCCTGGACGTGGACAACATTCAAGAACCATTGCTGGTCCCTAAGAGAACCCACATCCTGACTGACTACAAGCGGAAGACTAACTTAAGCATGCAAAAGCTTAAAATTAAAATACAAAACTTTAAATAATATAATATATTTAATTCGGCATAAAATAGGAAACTTAACTCCTTACAACATTTAATAAAATAAATTATTAATACAGACTATTAAACTATACTGACTATCTATAAAGACATTAATGATAAAGATGGAATTCAGGACAAGACTCATGACATCTAGACTAAACTAAAAAGTAAATCAAATCTTCCGGAAGCAAGGAGGATCACCATAGCTAACTTGAACTCTAGGATGTATCAACAAACTCATGTTGAAGATTTTGAATACCTGTGTCTGCATCATGAGAAGATGCAAGCTAATTGTCTCAGTTCGTTGAATGTACGAGCATGTAAAGCGAATTAAAAGAATAACATAAGCTTGAACTTTATAAAAATGGAAACATACCTATCTCTTTAAACTTACTCAACTCAAGGAATACTCAAGAATACTCAAAACTACTCAAACTTACTGAACTCAGAATTACTCAAGGATAAGATACTCAACTCAGACTTATATACTCAACATAAAAGATATGATACTCAACTCAATGAAGCACAAATCAACTCAAGATAATCAACTTAGGTACTAAACTCGAAATACTCAACTCCTGAAATATTGTACTTATTTCAATATAAAGCAGTTTAAAACAAGTGCAATATAAAGAAAAGTTAAATAAATGATTTCAACTCTGTGTGCATAACAAGGATACAACATAACTCTGAAATGTATATGAAAATACAGGTTAAAAATTTGGTCAAGTATAATTAGGTCAAGTAATATCCAATGACCTTATAGATTTATCTCATCTGTACTATATAATAATTTATGGTTGAGATTCATTTAAATTATATATTCATTATAATAATAGCTAATAAAAATAACAAAGTTGTCATCTTTTTTATTTTTAAAACTATTAAATAAAGCAATTTAGCGTACCAAACTAATATTTTGCAAGAAAAAAATTATGATTGACGGGAATATGTGAACTTCCTGGCTTTTTACCCGCCAAAATTCTTTGAGAGTAATTTCACACATGCTTTCTCCAAATTCTGAAGTAATCTCCAAAAATAGATCAAACTTAAAAACGTCATTGAGTTCTAGATAGTTAATCAATTAATGTAAGTGATAACACATTAAAAAACTTTTTTTGAGGTTTTCAAATAATTATAAAAATATATTTATTCAGATTCATCAAAAGTGTTGAATTCTTTAAAATTAGAATAATTTAAAAAATCCAATACAAGTACGAGGTTTGGCATGTAAAAAATTCGAGAAGCCTGCATATTCCCGTCAGTCTTTTTTTTTCTTGAAAATATTTACTAGGGTACACTTATTTTATTTGATAGTTTTAAAATATAAAAATAATTGACAGTTTTGTTATTTTTATTATTAAAATGAATATATTATTTGAATGAATCTCAACCATAAATTATTATATAGTACACATGGTATAAATCTATAAGGTCATTGAACATTACTTGGCCTAATTATACTTGACCGGATCTTTATCCTAAAATACAATAACTTCTATGGGAGTTTCTCTAACCGAGAACCATCACTTAATAGTGATGATACAACACTTTACCTCATGCTGCCAAGGACCATCCTATACTTTGTCATAAATATAGGACCTAACTTAACTTAGTGGATCCACTAGTTTATTGTGAAAATGATTCATCTAATAAATATGACCCTTTTCTATACATGGTAGCTACCTGGTTTTATGGACACATGAGTTATCTAAATTAATGCGCCCCCAATTCGGTGCTCAATACTACTCACAAATATACTAGCTCTGACATTTTTAAAAACATACTTCTTCTGTGATTTGAGATAAGTTCTCAAAAACTTAGCTCAAAGACTATCTTGGAAATCTCAGTTTCTCTCCTTACTTCATTTAGAAAGATATTACTCTTTTATGAAAACTAGCCCGAAGGCTCTTTGGAAATCTCAGTTTTCATTCTTATTCAAATGTGAAAACATTGTAAATCTATTTGGAATACTTAGTCGCCATACACTTATGAAAAAATGAACTTCATTGTTATTCTTTACTCTTTACTCAACTTGAACTTTAAGTCTATAAAACAAAGTGAAAATGTTTGTAAAAGACTTTTGAAAACATTATAAATTTTACTTTGACTTGTTCTTAACTTCTAGGCTTTACTCTTAACTTCTGTTAACTTTTATGTTAACTTTCCTTGAATTGGATTATAGATTCAAGGTTCGTGATCTCATGTTTATGGGTGATTTCATGATGTTCAACTTAGAGGGTTCATGTTGAGTTGTATTCATGAACTATTCAACTCAAGCACTAAAAGACACTTCTTATCTCAAGATTGTTCGACTTATAGGGTTTATGCGAAATTATGGACATGAACTATTCAATTCAAGAACCTTATGGGTAACATATAATAGTCTCATGATTAGGAATATAATCTCAAAAATGAATAAGGACTGAATACTCAAGACTTAGAACTTGGAGATACTACTCCTCTCACTGATACTTAATTTATGGAATTCATGCAGAAATTATGGGCATGAACAACTCGAATCAAGGGTCAAAGTATCAATAAGGAACTCATGTAGACAACCCTTCTCATTCTCATACTTACTTACTCAAATTTTAGTTCAAATCGATAATTTACCTCAAAGGATTCACAATTGAACTCAAATGATTTCTTGAATGTATTCAAATCTAATCTTTCAACTTCAAGAACGAAAATTTGCTGAAAATAACCCGACTGGCGTGTGGGTGAAAAAATCCAATACTATGTAAGCTTACATTACCTATTATAGATCAAACCATGGTGAAAATCCACGTCATCAAACAAGAATCTCGACGAATGCTTGATCCTCCCCTCTTTTTTCTCCTTCTCTTTGCTTGAACTGTCAACTAAACCCTAGGTGTATATTAGGATTATAAAACTGAACCTACTAGGGTATATCCTTAAAATATTACTAAAAACAAATTATATCTTGTTGGGTAAGGAAAAGACTAAAATACCCCTCACTATTTTGTCTAACTTTACTTAACTGGACAACCTAACTTCCAAAAGATCATATCTCACTTATCCGAACTCGAAACTTAGCAAACTCGATGGCTTTGAAAAAATAATTCAAAGATATTTCTTAAAGTATCTTGTGGCACATCTAACGGATCATGTGATAGGAGTTATGCTCGTTTGAGGTTTACCCAAAACTCATACTTAACTTAACTATCCAAATTCCAAATTTTAGTTATTTTTTATTTAGTTGTTTTAGAACTCAAGGTGCTACATCTATTGACCTTAACACTTAGAAATTTTTAATTCCTTGATAATATCTCACTCACTACGAAGAACAGCTCAAGTCTTAGCTCAATAATTTCCGGGGTGTTACATAGAGCTCCTGTTAGTAATATAACTTTTTTAATATTAATAAAATACTTTACTTGTATTTTCACTGTGTCCATTAGGGGAGAATTACTTACATATTCTATTGAGTGAGAAAAGAGGCGTTACATCTTCTTTTATATGGTGCATTACATTCTTTGTCAGTTTTAACTCTAGTGTTATTCCTCTTGTGAACCATTAAGTGATGGCCGTTGTGATAGCCATTGTGAAACTCTTTCATTTGCACATTGGCGCATTGGCTGCCTTTATATTGCTCCAGTCGTTATTCCACCATTAATCTTTGTAAATTATATAATATATGTAACTCTTAAGACCATTATCTTCACTATTTTCTACCCATTTTCGTCCTATTTATTCCTAGGAAGACTTTTTCAACTGTAAATAGTGGTGGTCTTCATTTAGTTGATGATATACAACACACAAGAAAAATATAGAGGAAAAGGTTAATAAAAAAGAGTTCTTATTAGTTGAAGGAAGGTGTTCTTTTTGTGGAGATTTGATCTCAATTGTTGTTAAGAGTTTGCTAACTTATACTTTTTGAGAAGACTGTTGTATCCGAAAGGGGAAAAGTCAAGAAGGACTACTACTTGACAGGTGAAAATATTTTTCTGTAGTGGGCTTGAACCTCCTTAAAGATAGCAAGAGTTCACCGCCTTAGCCTTGTAGAGATTTTACTTCTTCATTTTATTTTCAATTGTTATCTTGTAATTTTGTTATCTTGTAAGATTTTCACAAATAATTTTAAGGATATTCAACATGACTACAACTGAAAAAATGGATGTCAAGATGGGAGACCTTAACAGGCTATTTTAGTTTAATGGTAACCATTTTAAGAGATGGAAGGATAATGTTATTTTCTACATATGTATTCTCAATGTTTCGTATATGTCAACTAAGAAGAACCCTAATTAAAGGCACATCACTTCTATGAATGATGATGAAACTATTTCTCATCTAGAGAAAGTTAAAAGTACGATGGTGATTCTTATAAGTTTCGGTATTGTATTCTTAATTGTCTATCTAATAATTTTTTTGATTATTATGATATAACTTACTCTAGTTCAAAGAAAATTTAGAAAGTATCACAAAGTAAGTATGATACCGAAGAGACAAGAGCAAAAAAATATGCGGCTAGTAGATTTTTTCGTTTCCAAATGGTGGACAATAACTCAGTGGTAGATCAAGATCAAGACTTTATATTGATTGTTCGAGAACTTAGGTCCGAGGAGGTTAAAATATGAAGTAAACTTATTGTTGTGGCATAGTAGATAAACTTCCACCTTCTTGGAAGAAATTTCAAAAAACTATGCGCCACAAACATAATGAAACCACTCTTGATACCTTGATGATGAAAAAATCTGTATGGAAGAGGAGAGAAGGGGCCAAGAAGCACTTTAACAAAAAGAAGAAAGTAACATCACAATGAAGGTACATTTTAATTACTTCAAACAATTCTACTCCTGAAACTCACAAAAATATTTCTTTGAAGCCTAACAAGAAAAACATCAAAAAACAAAATAAGTGTATACCTCCCAAGAAAAATAATGGTGTGTCACGCCAAGATCCTACACCCTAGGTGTGATTGGCACTCGAAGACCATTGCTGGACTCGAGGGGACCCTTTTCTTGACTTACTTAACTCAGCGGAAGAATCTGATAAATATTGGACTGATCAAATGCACTTAATATTAAAACTTGGAATGTCAAAAGAATCAAACAATCACTTGGAAAAAAATTGCAACTCAAGTCTTTAACATAGAGTGATAACGTAAAGAGTAATGAACTACTAAACAATCTATCTATAAAGCCTCTAGTAAAAGGAGAGATGTTGGGACAATACCCCAATTATCCTAATATTGAAATACTGAAAGTAAAATAAAAGGGGTCCTGCAAAAAGCAATGAGCACACCAACAAGCTCTGAGTGCTTAAGCGGGATCAATGAGGCGCTGATGCTGATCCTAGTTACCCGCGTCTGTATTATTAGACAGTATAGGCCAACTGACATCATTACATTGAATGTATGAGTATGCTAGTTTGAATGCTAACAATATAAAATTGATAGAGATTCTGAAAGAAACACTTACCTGACTCTTCTCATCTCATGAATACTGAACTAAACTCATTTCATTATAAAGTAGTTTCAAGTAGATGCATTATAAAGAAAAAACTTGTCTAAATACTGATGCCAGCTCTCTGTATATAAGAGAATACAACATAACTGTAAATGTATGTAAAATTACAATAGTTGATGTATATTAAAATACAATAACTAAATACATGATGTCAACTCTGTGTATATAAAAGAATACAACATAACTCTTAATGTATGTAAAATTACAGTAGCTGATGTATTGTATTATCATAACTTCTATGGGAGATTCTCTGATCGACAACCATCATTATGAGCCTAAGTGATGGTACAATGTTTTACCTCATGTTGCCAATGACCATACTATACCTTGCCATGGTACAGATACTGAACTTACAAAATGGATCCACTAGTGTATGCTTAAAAGAACTGAGGAATCATCTAAAAAGTATGAGTTTTTCTCTTCCCATGATGGCTACATGGTTTATAGGGACTTGAGTTAATATGAACTCACATCATCCATATCGATGCTCAATACTACTCCCAAAATATACTTAGATTATATGTTTTTAAAACAACTTCTTCTCTGGTTTGA
Source organism: Solanum pennellii (assembly GCF_001406875.1). NCBI lineage: Eukaryota > Viridiplantae > Streptophyta > Magnoliopsida > Solanales > Solanaceae > Solanum > Solanum pennellii. Next base: position 58,257,269 of record NC_028640.1, read on the forward strand.
GATAATTGCTCAAACATAGCTTAAAGAGCTCTCTTGGAAATCATAGTTTCTTATTTATATAAAAACAAACTCAATGGATCTTTTAAATCTCAATTTCCGTTCTTGTTTAAATGTGAAAAAAGCATTTTTATACTTCTTTTGGAATACTTAGTCCCCATATACTTCTATAAAGGAAATAATTCACTTTACACTGAACTAAACTCAAGTTTAAGTTTTAAAACGAAGTTAATATGTTAATAAATGTTCTATGAAGCTTGAAATGAACTTCTTCTCATTATATTTACCCTTTACTCAACTTGATCTTTAAGTCTTAAAGCAAAGTACAAAGCATTCAAAAGACTTCTTGAAAAGACTGTAAGAACTTTCTAGACTTAGCTCTAAACTATCCGCGAATTTGAAGATATGGATTCAATGTTGAAATTCATGTTTTTGGATGATTTCTATAAGTTTAAAAGCCATTTCAAGTTGTTAGAATCATTAGAAATTGTTAACACACTTTACATTAAACATAATGAATTACGAAAAAAGGGTTAAAATGGTGATTTGGGCGCATCTGGGCACGCTGCGCCACACCTCAAGTTCAGAGGTCACATTCTGGCGCACTGCAGGCGCCGCCCCAGATCCTCTGGTGCAGATGGGGTGCGCCACTCCTGGCCTTTCCCGTGTGACGCCTGACGAATTTTTCAACATATTTTCTAACCCTAAATTGTTTTAATTCAATTTCTTTTCTCATGTTCACTTAGATTTCATGTACCAACATAATATATGCAAGGATCTAGCCCAATCAATTCAAGAACAACACTTACATTATCAAAGTAATCCTAAATCTTAACACATGTTCAAGAACGATAGCAATTCAAGAACCACATTCAAAAACATTGTAAACCCAACATCTTTAGGATGAAATCACACTAAATCACAATGATTAGAATGTGGATGAAAGAACCCAACATTGAGAAAAACTCACATACCTTTTTAGCGATCACCCCCGACGAAATCCACAAGTTAACTTCGACGATTCTTGATTTCTCTCCTTTTTTTCTTTTGTTTTATCTCTTCTCCAAGCACTAGCTTAAATTCTCTTTTTCCTATACTGAATAAAGTCTTGTTTTACCCTAATTTAATTCCTAAAATCTATTAATTAAATTAGACCCCAAAACGATGTAGTATATGAGTTAAAAGAGTTCTAAAAGACTCAATGAACCCTAAAATAACTATCGAATTGACCCTATGACCCTTATATATGGTCCATACAAGGTACTAAGAACTATATTGGTCACTCGTACAACTACTGGAAATCCCAGCTTTCTCATGTTGAATCACAAAGCAAGAGTCATGACCTGTCATACCTTATATGAGTCACATACCCTTTTCGTACATTAACTCTTAGTTCAAGGCATGGATCCAAAAGCCTACGAACCAAGAACCAACAACAAAGAGTTGTAGTTCCTACACGACCCATAAAATACCTTAACATAGTACAGTACTTTCAGTTTCACATATTCTAGCCCGAGATTCTCTATTACTCAATTTTTTTTCATAATCATGTATATATGCCTACGTGGCGCCACCACAAATCAAAATTTCCTTTTAGTTTATTCATTTCTAAAACTAGTCTTTCCCATTAATAAAAAGTTGTGACTTTCATGAAAAGTTGTGACTTTTATGAAGAGTTGCGACTTTTACGAAAAGTTATGACTTTTATGAATGTTTGTGACCTTTATGAATGATTGTAACTTTTCTAAGGAGTTGCGACCTTTCCGATAAGGCACAATAACTATTTATTCACACTATCTTTTGTTGTCTATAAAGAGAGGGATTTCCTCTCATTTTAAAATAACGAAAATTCTGAACTACTTCTTCGGCACAATTAATTATTCACGTACTTTGCTCATGTTGAGTGGTTTAATGATACCATTGTTTTTGTATTAATATGCTGGTGAATATAATTGTTCTGTTCAGAGGGAATCTATTTCTTTAAACCTCGGGTACTAAAGGGGAATAATTTCCTTAAGGGAACACTTTACATTTAATGGGCTTAATTTTTTTCTTTTAATTTCATTCTATAGATCCTCATATGTTTTTTTTAATATCATTAATTAATGCTTATAGTATTAATTGTTGTTTCTGAATACATTTTTTAATCTTTGTTGTTTATGTTTTTGCAAACTTATTGTTATAAGTATTTGTTAGTACATATCAAATTACACATGTTAATTAAAAACTAACGCAAGTTTTCTCTACTAAAATTGTTGATGATACAACAAAAAAAATTCTTAAAGATTTATATTACCATTTCTTGAATACAAAATTCAAACTTGGTATGCCACTTTAAAGACATAAAGACCTTAAAAACCTTATTGCACCTTGATGTGTGAAGTGAACTAGTAAATTAAAATAAGATAGAGAATTAATAAATTTTTGACATGAGTTCAAGGATGTGTCTGATGACCTATTGAGGAATTCGACTAGACTAGAGAGTCTTTTAATCTCAATGACATAGATAACTACACAATGATTTAATTGTTCATATTCAAATTAACTGCTCATATTCAATATGAAGTATGAACAGATTCTCAAGTTTACTGCAAGTTGTTTGAACTCATTAGTTATTATTCAATACTAGTAGACCGGAGATAAAGATATACTACTTGTCATGAGATTTATAGGACGAGTGTTTATTAAGTGTTGATTGATCTTATATTCCATATACGAGAATTCATGTGGATTTGGTAGCACTGGTGACTATACTCTTAATCAGTCTAGCATTTGTTTGTAACTCTTTTTCGGCCACATTCTTTTTCATTTTCCTTTCATAACTACTTTATAGTTTGTTTATATGTTTTGGCAACAAATCACCTTCTATGTTCATATTCTTAGTATTCTCCTCCACCCCCTCTTCATGTAAGTTATCTATGCCCTTATTGCTCTAATCCATCTTATTGGTAACTTAAAATTTCAACGGAGTCGTCTCTTTATTCTTTTCTTCTTCCAGAACTATAATATAATTATTTCATAGTTAGTGTGCTCCTTGTTTCAACTATTCTCCTAGACTGCTTGCCTTCCCTCTCTCTTTTTTCCTTATCCTCTTTATTAGTTAACATTGTATTTATCATTTATTTATTGTTAACTATTCACCTCTTTCTTTTATATCACTCCTTCTTGTCTGGATAAAAAACACTTAGTCTTTTTTATGCATTTAAGCTCTATATCATCCACTTCCCCTAATACATGCCCATATTTTTCTCTCATGTACTTGCTTTTCCTTCCTAGACATTGGTACTTGCTATGATTATATATATGCTTATTCCTCACAACTTTCCACTAGTCAGTACTCTCTCTTGCTTTCCCGCTCTCTTCTTACTTACTATTATTCTTTATTGTCCCTTCTTACTCGTTCCTGTTGTGTAATTCATGATGACTATTCCAACATTCTTTTTCATCATACCTTTGCACACAACATTCTATACAATACTTGAGATATGATCGTATTGTATTGTGATCTACTTTGATTTTAGTTCTTCTGTATTTTCATTTTCTTCGATGATTTTAATTCTATGAGTAATTTAGCTACCAAGCTACATCAACTTTCAGCTTATAGTTACTTTGTCTTGTCTGGTTCGTTGTTTCCATTGCTACTTTTACATAAAATTTGTGGCAGATCTGGCATGGATATCAAAGCTACATCAATTGTAGTTTCTACTTCACGCTCAAACCAACGATCCTACTTTAATATTTGTATCTACCAGTACCCTTCATTCGCCTTGATATAGTAATTTTGTGGGCAGTATTTAAACATAATTTTCTTTTAAAGGAAATCTAATAATTATGTGTCTAGTATCTAAAACTCCAATACTAAATTCGCTCTTGATTCCACGTTACATTAGGATCAACTTCCTAAATTCTAAAACTTCTAAGTGAGATATTTCCTGTAATCGCACATTGTAGATTCTCCTTTAATCAGGCTCTAGATCTCTTACGATTTCCATGTGACAGTAGGTTCCCCATGAATCATAGTGTCTGGTTTAATAGGCAGTTTGGGACAATTTAGCAATAAGTTTATGTTTTATATTATGTTGCATCATCTTTGATTGTATGATTGTGTATGATAGCCTCCAAACTATCTTATATTGTCTTTGTATCCTTTTTTTCAGTGTTGTATTAGTACTTTAGTCAGTTGATGAATTTTAGAGGTAACAATATTTTGTGTGATGTATTTATATAATTTCTATTTGAGCTCGGGGTAACTATGATGCCAACTTAGTATCCATAATTTGGGACGTAAACTGCAGCTCTACATCTTTTTGTGATGCAATACATTATACGCTCATTGAATCATGATTATTTTGTTGCCTTTGTTGATTAGATCGCAGTGAGATCTTAGGGTCTGGATACTAATTGATGTTTTCCCTCTTTTGTACTATCTATGTATTTTATATTTTTTTTTAACAAACAGATCATTTGTGTATAGTCTCTTTCTATCGTTAGACACTCTTCTATCCATGATACCTGGTTCGAAATTTAGTTCTTATTGAAATTTTCCTTTCTTGGTAACTTTTGGGTCTTTCCTATATATTTTGTATCATTATGTACATATCTATGCACAAAAATTTCCTCAATCTTTTAAATTAAAATTATTTGTTCTTTGTTTATCTCTTACCATGATATAATAAGTAAGAAAAGAATTAAAGGGGTGCTACTTTGTTGAGCTGATTTTCTCCACATTTTATCACTATATCTGAAGACTCAAAACTTAGATTGTACATTTTTTTGCTAGATAAAAGAATTGAAAGAAAATATTTTTTTTAGTATTTATTAGATAGGAATTTTTTGAAGTAATAATGTCATCAAATGCAAAATCTTTCACAAAAGAAAGAACCACAAACAAATGTTATTTTGCGAGTTGTTCCCCCAATGGAGCAACAATATCCTATGCTTTTTGGAGTTCTATTGATTCCAAACAATCAAATTGCTTTGGTAATTTATCCATTCTTTAATTTTACCACTAATGAAATTGTTGTGTGAATTAATATAAATATTAACATTACAAGCTAATATGCATTATATAGATTATATTTAGAGCTTGTTTGGCTCAGCTTAAAAGCTGGTCAAACTGACTTAAAAGCTGATTTTTGACTTATTTGGCTGTTTGGCAATACTCAAAATAGCTTATTTTAAGTTAAAAAAAACTTATTTTAAGCCAAAAGTTAAAAGCTGGGGTAGGGGTGCTTTTTTTTTTTTTTAGCTTATAAGCTGTTTTAAGTTGACCAAATTTTTATCTTTTTGCCCTTAATATTTTTATACAATCTCTAAATTGCAACATAACCCTAACATCTCTTTCTTCCATTTTTCCCTTTTCACGTTTGGCATAGCAACTTCAGCACTTTTATCCAAACACATAACTGCTTATTTTAAAAATAAGTTTCAGCACTTTCAAAAGTACTTTTTTAAAGCTGCTTTTATTAAGCCCATCCAAACGGGCCCTTAATATGCACCAAATAATATTCTAAAAGCAATATGCATAATAATTTATAATATGTACTACATATATTTTATTTATGGGATAATTAATGCATTAAGAAATTATCGAGGGATATAGAAATCAGGATTTCCATCAATTTCTCAATATAATAGCAGGTGACATTGCTAAAATTTTGAAAATATTTGTCTTTATCTAAAGCCTCAAATATATTTTGAGAAACAAATATATATCATCAAACTATTAACACAAAAATAAAATAAATTCTCTTTACAAAAACATTTTTAAGGATAGCTCAAACACATAAATTATGGTCATATTTATTATAGTGTGATTTTACAGGCTCACAAATAAACTTTCATATAACCAGAACTTTCTGTTAGATCCTTCTTTTTGAGATATTTGTTGATGATTCGTTTAATTTTTCTTGTAAATTATGAACCTTATAACATGCACTCTAAAGATTATTTTCCTATAATTTTAACATCTTATTAGTTTTCTTTATCGTATTTCTCTAAAATATGCAGATGTTCGATATTCGTCGAACATTTCGTCAATATCACCATTTATATTTACACAACATCTAAAAACAGCTAGAAGAAAATATAAAAGACACCGAATAAAGTGATATTTATTTAAATCATCCTCAACAAATTGTACATTTATTTTGTATGCACTCTTTTATTTGTTTATATTACCTAGAACCATAAGTGATTCAAAAGTCTTAAATACAATTAGCAAGAAGGTTCCTTATAGAAATATCCCTCTTCAATTTTTTTTACTTTTTTTTTTGCATTAATTTGAGATTTTATGGCATGGTGCCTATCTTGAATAATTTGTCATTTATCCCTTTTCAAACTTAATAACACTATGAAAAATATGATTGAACTTGCAAGGTCATATTGATGTGCCTTCACCAGTCTCTTTCATGCCTACATCGAACAACACTATCGTGCAGAGCTACACCTCGATAAACCTACAACATAACCTTGCTTCATGAGGTTAGGATCCTCCACTGCCTAGGAAGATATCGATCACTAGAGGCTCATCATTGAACCTGGGGGGTTTGGGTATGATAAATACATTTTCACATCTTATAAATATGTTAGTTTTCTAAGTTATGCATTTGACCTTTTAATACGTTAATTATATATTACAGTTTTAATTCACGTAAAGAGACTGTGGATATCCTTACATCTGTGACTGGAATGTTTTTTAATGATGCATACTTGACGTGGGGTGAGATTCCACCAATAGTTAGGCAACAAATTTTTAATGAATATAAGGTAATTATGATTCTATTCTTTAATTTCAAACTATTATTATTATTTTTCATTTCTAATGTGAGTGTTTTTAAAAATAAATTAAGCAAAAGTGTGTATGGCTTCCCGTGCATGACAAGCAGATTAGATTTAATATTCACAGATGGGTGAGACAACGAATATCAGACTCCTTTTATAAGGGTTGCAAAAATGGTACAATTTTCCAAGTGGTGTAAACCAAATATTTGGGAAGATCTATGCAAAAAGTGGAAGAAGAGGAGCGAATGGAGATCTAGTTTATATTATGCTTGCCTTTGTTGTTTTTTTCTATTATTACATATTAAAGCTCAAGTCCTACAGTAGTTCCTTTTGGTTCTAGTTTGAGAGACTTAATATTTCAAATTTAGGTGAAAGAATCACATTCTAATCGTGGTGGCATCTTTAATTCTTCCTCTCTTTTTTTTTTATAGTTATTATTGAGTTTATGTCCCTACACTCTTGTGTTTTTGTTTGAATAAGATACTCCTTCACTAGATTTTTGGAGATGGATAATGATATTTGAATGTTTTTGGACATAGAGTCATTTTTATGCTATAATTGTTCATAACAGATATTCTATTTTGGTTGGTACATTGCTTAATAAATTAAATAATTAATCGGATGCTTCATTATATATATGAGATGCCTAGGAAAATATTATCAATATTTGGTATCTAATAAGATATATTGGTTCGTTTGGCATGAATAGTTGCTTGCTGATTATCAACTACGATGATTGATGGACAAAATTTAATGTATTTTCAATTTCATAATAAGGAAAAAGTTTAAATATTCCATACATACATGTTAATAAAGGTTGAAAACATACCCCTAATATCACCATCCATAATCCAAATGATTAATAATTACATCAAGAAATATTAAACAACAAATAAAATTAATGTATCTCCATAACGACAAGCGGAGTATGTCAAAACTGAAGCAATAATTATGTTCTAAGTTCTCCCCCTCTCGATTAAGATAAAAAATATTGAAATCAGCTATCACATTTCATTTTTATGGTATTAATGATTATACTTTTCAATTACCTAATTAATCATTGGTTCATCATAATATTTTCATATATACAAGACCAAAATCAATAATGAAGACAGAGGAAAAATCATCCTCGAATCTCACATTAAAAGGTAACTTCAGTGTGCTATAATACAAAAACCTTGCTATTGATTATGACTAAATTAAACTATTATTTTATATGATACTCATTAAAATTAATAAACTATTATTAAAGTCATAATTCAAATACACTTTGAAGCTAAATAAATATGATTCTTACACTAAGCTAACAATAGTCGATATCAACATAATTAAAATAAATAAATAAGGGAGTCTCAGATGAGGTCTCATCATAAAAATGATAGATACTTTAATCGAAAACATCCTTGAATTCATAAATCTTTTTTATTATAAGGTATGCATATCATCAAAAAATGGTTTCATATCAAAATCACTTATGGCACATGAATTCATGAGAAATTCATTGATAATATTAAAATATGATCAATCATGATGAATAAACTTGAAATTAATTGAACCATGGAAGAATTATAAAATCCCTTGAACTCTCTTGTACTTTGGACAGCTCATCCGTTGATTGTTTCTAGTAGAATACAAGCAGATAAAGCACGAACTGTTTATGTTAGGATAAAAATATTGTCTCCTACTATAGAAGGTATTAATTATGTGTATAATGTAAACCTAATCCCTTTCCCAAATGTTACTGGCCATACTCTGTCATTTACTTGTACTAATGCATAATAAATTGTAATATATCATCTTGTTTACAAAATATGGGTTGAATAGAAACCCATTGATGAATTTCAACATAAAATAATCAAAGTTCTAATTGAAACCTTCAATAAAAACTTGAATCCTTGAAACCCTAACTTTCTTGGGGAAGATGACTTAAGAGAGAATTCCTTTGGAGGTTGAGAGAATGTGAGGCAATAGACAGGTTATGGCCCTTCAGAACCCTTTACAGTCTAAATAACCCAAAAGCAATGTAGTATATGAGTTAAAAGAGTTGGAAAAACTCAATGAACCCTGAAATAACTATCGAATTGACCCTATGACCCGTATATACAGTCCATACAGGGTACTAAGGACTATATTGGTCACTCATACAACTACTGGAAATCCCAACTTTCTCATGTTGAATCACAAACCAAGAGTCACGACCTATCATACCTTATATGAGTCATGTAACATCTTCGTACATTGACTATTAGTTCAAGGTATGGATCCAAAAGTCTACGAACCAAGAAACAACAACAACGAGTTGTAGTTCCTACAAGACCCATAAAATACCTTAACATAGTACAGTTCTTTCTGTTGCACATATTCTAGCCTGATATTCTCTACTACTCAATTTTTTTCATAATCATGTATATATGCCTACGTGGTGCCACCAAAAATCAAAATTTCCTTCTAATTTATTCATTTCCAAAACTAGTCTTTCCCTTTCATAAAAAGTTGTGACTTTCATGAAAAGTTTTGACTTGTGTGATAAGTTGCGACTTTTATGAAAAGTTATGATTTTTATGGAAGGTTGTGACCTTTCTATAAATTTTCAAAGGAGTGAACTTTACGATAAGGCACAATAAGTATTTATTCACACTACCATTTGTTGTCTATAAAGAGAGAAATTTCTTCTCATTTTAAAACAACGAAAATTCTGAATTTCTTCTTCAGTACAATTAAATATTCATGTACTTTGTTCATGTTGAGTGTGGCTCAGTGATACCATTATTTTTATATTAATATGCTGGTGAATATAATCGTTCTGTTCAGAGAGAATCTACTTCTTTAAACCTCGGGTACTAGAGGGGAATAATTTCCTTAAGGGACACTGTATATTTAATGGGCTTGATTTTTTTTAATGTATACTTCTTTTTTTTTATGTTATTAATTGTTGTTTCGGAATACAAGTTTTATTCTTCGTTGTTTATATTTTTGCAAACTTATTATTATAAGTATTTGTTAGTAAAAATTAAATTACACATGTCAATTAAGTGGTCACACAAGTTTTCTCTACTAAAATTGTTGATAGTACAACAAAAAAAAATTCTTAAAGATCTATATTACTATCTCTTAAAGAAAAATTCAAACTTGGTATGCCATTGTAAGGACATAAAGACATTAAAAACCTTATTGCACCTTGATGTGTGAAGTGAACCAACAAAAAGAAGTCAGAATTAATAAATTTTTGACATGAGTTCAAGGATATGTCTGATGAGCTATTGAGGAATTTGACTAAACTAGAGCCTCTTTTAAGCTCAATGATATAGATAATTACAGAATTATTTAATTGTTCATATTCAAATTAATTTCCCATATTCAATATGAAGTATGAACAGATTCTCAAGTTTACTGCAGGTTTTTTGAACTCTTGAGTTATCATTTAATACTTCACACATTCAGGTGCATAGTGTAACTATACACACGAACAGAGAGTCCATTTTAGCTAAGTTATCACTAACTCCTAGTAATTATATGTGTATCTCAAACACAACTAAATATTAACATATATTCAATATGTTTACATAGCTTTGGTTGTATAGGAGTCCTAGGTTACACCAAAGTCCATGTCAGATTCACAGTCTTCTCATTTCACCACCTTCAAAAGAAATTATGAAATAACACAATGATCTATCAAATAATTCTGAGGAATCATCAAGCGAATTCCTCATTCTACCACCACTAGATATGAATAAGGAGATTAACTCTTAACCTCATGCAGGTGGATCACAAGGTACTGCGCCGTATTTTCTATCAATGAACAACTTCCAGTTTCCCCACAAACCCCAAAGTCTATTGCCTCATATTTACCTACAAACACCTATTGATTTTTCTGCCGCTCCAGGAACTGAAACTTCCATTGATTAACCTGCCTTGGAAGCACAATCTTAAGCTTATTTATTTCGACACATCATGCCTCTCAAACACTCCCACATACCGGAAACATCGACATAATTACACACGCCAACCTAGTTCTGGTAATACTTACACTATGTTTACTTGTACCAAAGAATTCAATCACATTCTTCATTCTCTGTATCATGTTTAGAACTAGGGTTTCTTGAACTTTAGAAAAGTGTTGTGATTCATATGTTAGACTAATACTAAATATATTATCATCTTTCTAGGAATTGTTACATACCGAAAACATCGACATAATTACACACGCCAACCTAGTTCTGGTAATACTTACACTATGTTTACTTGTACCAAAGAATTCAATCACATTCTTCATTCTCTATATCATGTTTAGAACTAGGGCTTCTTGAACTTTAGAAAAGTGTTGTGATTCATATGTTAGACTAATACTAAATATATTACCATCTTTCTAGGAATTGTTACTTTGGTTGTTGCATGAATTTCAGAACTCTAGTTGGTTCGTTAAGTTAATAAATTACACTTTCTAGGTCAGTTTATTCAGATATATAATCCCCTGTTAAGAATATTTCATTATCAGTATATTAATTTTGCATTTTATGTTAGATTGTCAATATTATAGCTATTAAACAGTAAATAAATTTAAATATAATGTGTTACTTACATATTAAGTTGGGATTAGGCTTAATACTGAGTGGACTACGGCCAGTCACCCTCATAGTCAAAGAACTGTGTGCCCTAATAGGTTAAGTTCCCTCTTTGGGCATAATATTTACTGATCATTCTAGGCATGCCGTTATAGACCTAGCAAGGTAAATTGGGTCCTCTTGATGGGGTGTAAACATCGAACTCCACTGATAACTCTCATGGTTTTATGTCGGTTAATAGTAGATTATATCATGCTTTTATTGCTTTGTTCAGTTATGTATATATTGTTTAGTTCTTTTGTATTCTACACGCTCAATAAGTTTCAAATACTGACGCACATTATGCGCTACATCTTCTTATGATGTAGGTTCTGGTCCTCAATATTCACATTATGTATAGATCGTTCCGATCTCCAGTTCACCAGTATCAGTTTTGAGTCCTTATTCTTGAAGGACGATTGACATGCTTTCTATATCAGTCTTTCCTTTATATTTTCAATTTTGCTAGAGTTATCTAGGGCATGTCCCATCATCTCTTATCAGTGAGATACTTTTATTTAGACATAGTTAAATTAAATTTTAGATTTGAGTTTGACCTTTCAGTTGTAATTGAACTCTCATTATTTATATATTCAGACATAGAGCGAGTATTCCCATCATATAACTTTATATCAGGTTAAAGCTTCCACATTAGATTGGGTTTACTCGTGATCTTAGGTCCCATGTTACGTCTAGGGGATGGCCTCGAGGCATGACAAACTTGATATTGAAGTCGTATGTTTTGGAGTACTAAGATGTCTGCAAAGGCACACTAAATAGAGTTCCCTTCATGAGTAAGAATATCACCAAACCTATGAGAGGGAGGCTATAAAGTGTTTTAGGAATTACTTAGATTCTTGTTATTCTTATCGTGCGTCGGTATGATCTCTTTTCTTAATCAACGTCATGCTTCATCTAGGTTCCAGTATTTTTTCGGATGAACCCACCTTTGTTTCTAGGGTCACAAGTTAGTGAGGATACCCAAAAGTTTATTGATGAGGTCAAGAAGATCTTTGGAGTTACTTCAAGTAACTGGGAATGATAGAGTAGAGTTGGCGTCCTACCAGCTCAAGCATGTAGATCACATTTGATTCACTTAATGGAAGGAAAAAAGGGGTGAGAACTCAAAATCTGTGACTTGAGAGTGTTTTACCAGAGCTTTTCTATATATGTTCTTTCTAAGAGAGTTGATAGAGGCAAAAACTCATGAGTTCATAAATTTGAGACAAGGTTCTATGTCAATCCAAGAGTATGGACTGAAGTTCACCATCTCTCCAGGCATGCTCCACATATGGTTGTCGATCCCAAGTCAAAGATGACTAAGTTCCTATTTTGAATATCTTAATTTGTGAAAACGGAGTGCAGAAATGCGATGTTAGAGGACTTGAATATCTCTAGTCTCATGACTAATGCTTACCAGGTTGAGGGAGATAATCCTAGATAACTAGCTAAGGTCAACAAGAAGGCTATAATAGGAAACTATGAGTACTCTCAGTAGAAATCAGGAGGTTTAAATCTCTCGCAGTTTCAGCAAAGGTCTTCAACTCCAACACCTTCATCATCTAATGATCCACCCCCTAGGTTTCAACAATATCAGCAAGGTAGGGCATCATGCTCTAAGACTTAGGAGAGTGTTTCAGTTACTATAAATTACCCTACTTATCCAGAGTGTGGTAAGAATCATCTTAGCGAGTGTCTTGTAGGAGACGATGGACGATTTGGGTGTGGTTAGATAGGTCGCAGGTTTAGGGATTGCCCTTCTTCTAAATAGGGACAGAGAGGTAGCAATAGTATGGCTTAGTCTACAACTTCAGCAGCATCAACAGGGTACCCAATCCAGTACGGTACATCATCTAGTACAAGTTACAGTCAATGCCAGAAAAGAAAATGTTGTATGCTCTGCAAGCTTGCCAGGAACATGAAGGTTCACTTGATGTGGTCACTAGTACATTACGAGTCTTTCACGTAGATTTTTATGCTTTTTAGATCTAGAGGCTACGAATTTCCATTGTAAATTCGTGCATAGAAGTAAACTTTGGTGTCAGTCTATAAACTCTCTCAAAACCCTTCTCAGTATCACTCATGTTGGTGACCCAATTATATCTACACGGTTATACGTATGTTTCCCTTTCACACTCTCTAAAAAAGTCACCTCAGTATATCTTATAAAGTTAGAAATAGTAGACTTCGATATCATTCTACGATTGGATTGGTTACATTTCTATTATGCCTCATCTAGGATTGCTTGTTTTTCAGTTTCCATACTAGCCAATAATCGAATATAGGGGTAGTAGCTTAGTGACCATGGATTGCTTTATCTCTTACCTTAAGGATAGAAAGATAATCTTTAAAGGTTATCTTTACAATCTAATTCGGGTCAAGGATTCAAGCTCTAAAACCCCAATTCTTGAGTCAGCTCTTGTGAGTTCCAAAAGTATTTTTAGAAGATCTTTTTGGAGTTCCTTTCAAAAGGGAAATCGATACAAATACCCAGCCTAATTTCATTCCTCCTTACAGAATGGCTCCTGCTGAGCTTAAGGAATTTAAAGAGCGGTTCAAAGACCTTCTCGATAAGGGATTTATCAGGCCTAGTATTTCTCATGGGGTGCACCAGTGTTGTTCATGAAAAAAAAAAGATAGTTCTTTAGGGATATGTATTGGCAATTGGCAGTCGAACAAAGTCACAATAAAAAATAAGTACCCTATTATCTTTATTGATGTCTTTTGCGACCAACTTCTGGGTGCTAGTCATTTCTCAATGATAGACCTCAAATCCGGTTATCTTTACCTTAGAGTCATAGATATTGACATTTCGAAGACATTCTTCAGATTTTGGTATGGTCATTATGAATTTGTAGTTAAATCTATTGACGAACCAATGCTCTTGTTGCTTTCATAGATTTGACAAATAGGGTGTTCAAGTAGTTTATGGACTTGTTCGTTATTGTTTTTATTGATGATATCATCATTTACTCTAGTAATAAAGAACAACATGCGACTCATTTGAGGGTTTTCTTGGAAACTCTCAATGATTGCTAGTTATACACTAAGTTTAGCAAATATGAGTTTTGGTTACAATCAGTTGCTTTTTGGGCATATAGTTTCTAGTGAAGGGATCCGAGTGGGTTCTCATAAAATAAAGCTAGTGTAACAATGGACTAGACCAACCTCTTCTACAGATATCAAAAGTTTCTTGGGTTTGGTTGGTTATTACAAAATGTTCGTGTATGGATTTTCATCCACAACTTCTCCATTGAGTAAGTTAACTCAAAAAAAATTATGTTTCAGTGGTCAGATGAGTGTGAGAAGATCTTTGTAGAACTGAAAACTAGGTTGACTACAACTTCTATTTGACTCTACCTGAGGGTTTAGACGGCAATGTGATTTATTGTGATACATCTAGGTTTGGGCTAAGTGTGTGTTAATGCAACGAGGTAAGGTTATAACATATGATTGTACAAAACATAAGGCTCATGAGAAGACTATCCAACTCATGAGCTCGGTCTGGAAGTCGTATTCTTCGCTCTTAATATTTGGAGACATTATTTGTATGGTGTTCACGTAGATGTGTTCACATACCATGAGAGCCTTAAGTATATGTTCACCAAGAAGGAGCTGAATAATCACCAAAAGAGATGGCTTGAATTCTAAAAGATTATGATATGAACGTGCTTTATCATCCTGTTAAGTCCAATGTAGTATTTAATGCTCTTATCAAACTATATATAGGTAGTGTAGCACATGTTGAGGAAGAAATAAAAAAACTAGCAAAAGATGTTCACTAGCTTGCTCACTTAAGAGTTTGCCTTATGAGAATATCAGATGGTGCGGTAACAGTATCAAATGGGTTAGAATCTTCACTAATAGCGTAGGTTGAAAAAAAAACAGTGACCCTATAATGTTTCAATTGAAGGGAGTAGTTCATTAGCAGAAAGTTGAGGTTTTCTCTGAAGATGGTGATGGTGTGATTCGTTACTAGGGGCATTTATGTGTCCATAAGGTGGGTGAGTTGATATAGTAGGTCCTTTCAGACCCATAACTCCATGTATTTTATTCATCCAGGCATAACTAAGATCTACCGTGATTTGAGGAAAGTCTTTTCGTAGAATGACATGAATAGGGATATAGTAGATTTTATGGCTAAGAACCCTAATTGTCACCAAGTGAAGGTAGAACATCAGAAACCAAGTGTCATGACACATCAAATAAAAATTCATACATGGAAGTGGGAAGTGATAGACATGAACTTCAATACATGTGTAACACCCCTAAAATTCTCTCTTCAAAATCGAACCATTTGTCTTAAGAATATGAGTTTGAATCAGGTGATGTACAACTTGATCATATGTTTTTAGGTTCTTTACCAAGTTTAGGAAGGTTATCGGAAGTGAATTAGGATCATAATATACTGCTAACACTAAGTAAAGTTCAAAGTCTTTCTACCGACTATGTTTTCGCATTAGTTTATAAAATGGTCAACTTCAAATGATCATATCTCATATAATATGAGGAGTTATATGGTTCATAACCTTACAAATTAAAGGTCTATGATTCTTCAGTTAAACTCCATCAAATTTGTATCAATTGGAGTTCTGGCAAAACTTAATGCCTCTTAAACTGGACACTATCTTGCAACACCCCAGGTGCGCAACCGAGGCATTTTCCGTGCGTGCGCGCAGCGAGGCAGCTCTGCTGCCTTCCTGTGCAGTTGGCTGAGTAGGCGTTTGAGGCTTTAATGACCCTACAAAAATGTGATTCACCGCCATAGTTCATAAAAATACCCTAGAAATAAAAGTTTTCATGAAACGAACTTCCTCCAAGATTCATCCATCATCCAGGGTAAGATCTAACCACGAAACATCTTAATTTCTTATTCTTAACACAGATTAATGACTCAGTATTAAATTCATAGATTTTTCAATAAATCTCCTCAATAACTTATCTCCGAGGTTCAACAGTGTTTGTGTAGGTCTTCTTCTGAAAAGATAATTCTTTTATTCGGTAATTGGAGCGATTAAGGTATGTAAGACTTCAATTGAGAATTCCTTTCATCCCCATATCAAAAATTTATCAAGGTTTATAAATTAAATTCCATAATTAGGGTTATCAAACCCACTTTTGAGTTCATCCATAATCTTGACCCAAATTTCATGTTTTCTTTAAATTAATTATTCAAGATTAAAGATTCTTGACCTATGTACTTTTTTATATACTTAGTAAGCTTTACATTGTTATCTTGTGAATTGTTGACATGACATTGTTATGATTTCATGAAGCTTATATTTTAAAGCATGATTTTAGAGTCATTACGCTATTATGAAAATTAATTACAAATACTTATGACCTATTGAAGTTAGAAAACTCTCTCATGATTTAAGTAAATACATAGCTTTGAATGATAAATTTTTAGAAAGATTTGAGATTGATTCACACTTTTGACAGTAATATTTTTAATAGTAGACTGGAGATAAATATTACTACTTCTCATGAGATTTATTGTTTGAGTATTTATTGAGTGTTCATTGATCTTATATTCCATATGAGAGAATTCATTTGGATTTGGTAGCACTGGTGACTGTTTTCCTAATCAGTCTAGCATTTGTTTGTAACTATTTTTTGATCATATTCTTTTCATTTTCTTTTCATAACTACTTTATAGTTAGTCTATATTTTTTGGAGAAAAATCCATTTCTATGCTCATCTTCTTAGTATTCTCCTCCGCCCCCTCTTCGTTTAAGTTATCTATTCCCTTATTTTCTCTAATCCATCTGTTGGTAACTTGAAATTTCAATGGAGTCGTTTCCTTATTCTAATCTTCTTCCAGAACTATAGTATAATTATCTCATGCTTAGTGTGCTCCTTGTTTAAACTATTCTCCTGGACTGCTTGCCTTCCCTCTCCTTTTTTCCTTTTCCTCTTTATTAATTAACGTTGTATTGATCATTTAATTATTGTGATTTTCTTCACTGGTACCGTTATAATTGGTTTTTGCAAATTTTTGATTCACCCATTCCTTTGTGTGTTCCTCTTTCTTTTGTATCTCTCCTTCTTGAGTGCATCAAACATAGTTAGTCACTTTGATGCGTTCAAGCTCTATATCATCCGCTTCCCCTAGTACATGCCCATATTTATCTCTCATATATTTGCTTTTCCTTGCTAGCCATTGGTACTTACTATGATTATTCATATGCTTATTCCTCACAACTTTTCCACTAATCAATACTCATGCCTGTTGTGTAATTCATGATGAATATTCCAGCATTCTATATTATCATACCTTTGCAGACAACATTCTTTACAATACTTTGACATATGATCATCTTGTATTGTGATCCACTTTTATTTTAGTTCTCCTGTATTTTCATTCTCTTCTTTGATTTTAATTCTAGCCATTGGTACTTACTATGATTATAAATATGCTTATTCCTCACAACTTTTCAACTAATCAGTACTCTCTCTTTATTTCCCTCTTTCTCTTCTTACTTACTGTTATTCTCCATTGTCCCTTCTTACTCATGCCTGTTGTGTAATTCACCATGAATATTCCAGCATTCTTTTTCATCATACCTTTGCAGACAACATTATTTACAATACTTTGATATATGATCATATTGTATTGTGATCCACTTTTATTTTAGTTCTCCTGTATTTTCATTCTCTTCGTTGATTTTAGTTCTATGTATAATTTAGCTACCAAGCTACATCAACTTTCAGCTTATAGTTACATTGTCTTGTCAGGTTCTTTTGTTTTCATTTATACTTTTACATAAATTTGGTGGCAGATCTGGCATGGATATCAAAGCTACATCAATTGTAGTTTCTACTTCATGCTCAAACCAACGATCCT
The DNA here is from genome assembly GCF_001406875.1 of Solanum pennellii. NCBI lineage: Eukaryota > Viridiplantae > Streptophyta > Magnoliopsida > Solanales > Solanaceae > Solanum > Solanum pennellii. Next base: position 58,275,497 of record NC_028640.1, read on the forward strand.
ACTTTAATATTTGTATCTACCAGTACCCCTTTTTCGCCTTGATATAGTAATTTGTTGTGGGGCAGTAGTTACACATAAATTTCTTTTAAAGGAAATCTAATAAGTATGTGCCTAGTATCCAAAAATCCAATACTAAATTTGCTCTTGATTCCACATTACTTTAGGATCAACTTCCTAAATTCGACAACTTCTAATTTGTCATATGAGATATTTCCTATGATCGCACATTGTAGATTCTCTTGTAATCAGTCTCTAGATCTCTTATGATTTCCATGTGACAGTAGGTTCCGCATGAATCATAATAACTGGTTTAATAGGCAGATTGGGACAATTTAGCAATAGGTTTATGTGTTATATTATGTTGCATCATCTTTTATTGTATGATTGTGTATGATAGGCTCTACACTACCTTAGATTGTCTTTTTCTCCTTTTTATCAGTGTTGTAATATTACTTTAGTTAGTTAATGGAATTTTAGAAATAGCATTATTTTCCTGGATGTATTTATATAATTTCTGTTTGAGCTCGGGGTAACTATGATGCCAGTTAGTATCCGTAATTTGGGACTCATACTGCAGTTCTACATCTTTTTGTGATGCAACACAATATACGCTCGTTGAATCATGATTCTTTTGTTGCCTTTGTTGATTAGATCACAGTGAGATCCTAGGATCCGGATACTAATTGATGTTTTCCCTCTTTTGTATATCTATGTATTTTATATTTTTATTAAACAGATCATTTGTGTATAGTTTGTTTCTATCCTTAGACACTCTTCTATCCATGATACCTAGTTCAAAATTCAGTTCTTATTTAAATTAGCCTTTCTTTGTAACCTTGGGCCTTTCCTGTATATTTTGTATCATAATATATATATCTATGCACAAAAATTACCCCAATCTTTTAAATTAAAATTATTTATTCTTTGTCTATCTCTTACCATGATATAATTAGTAAGAAAAGAATTATAGCGGTGCTACTTTGTTGAGCTTATTTTCTCCACATTTTATCACTATATTCGAAGACTCAAAACTTATATTGTACATTTTTGTGCTAAATAAAAGAATTGCATGAAGTTAATATTTTTTATATTACTTATTATACAAGAAATTTTTGAAGTAATAATGTCATGAAATGCAAAATCTTTCACAAAATAAAGCACCATAAACAACACAAGTACTATTTTGCGAGTTGTTCCTCCAATGCAGCAACAATATCCTATGATTTTTGGAGTTCTATTTATTCCAAACAATCAAATTGCTATGATAATTTATTCAGTTTTGAATTTTACACTAATGAAATTGTTGTTTGAATTAAAATTGATATTAATATTACAAGCTAATTTACAATATATTGATTATATTTAATATTCATCAAATAATATTTTAAAAGAGATATGTATAAGCATTTATAATATTTACTACTTATATTTTATTTGTGGGATGATAAATGCAGGAAGAAATTGCCGAGGGATATAGAAATCAGGATTCCCTTAAAATTCTCAATCCATTAGCAGGTAACATTGCTAAAATTTTGAAAATATTTGTCTTTTTCTAAATCCTCAAATATATTTTGAAAAAAATAAATATCATCAAACTCACAAAAATAAAATAAATTCACTTAAAAAAATATTTTTAAGGATAACTCAAACACACAAATTATGGCCATATTTGTTATAGTGCGATTTTACAGGCTCACAAACAAATTTTCATATAACAAGAACTTTTTGTTAGCTTGTTCTTCTTGAGATATTTGTTGATGATTCGTTTATTTTTTCTCATAAATAATGAACTTTATAACCTGCACTCTAAAGATTATTTTACTTCAATTTTAAAATCTTATTAGTTTTCTTTATCGTATTTATCTGAAATATGCAGATGTTAGATATTGGTCGAATGTTTTGTCAATACCAACATTTATATTTACACCACATTTAGAAATAGCTGGAAGAAAATCTAAACGACACCGTATAAAGTGATATATATTTAAATCATCCTCAACAAATTGTACATTTATTTTGTGTGCACCCTTTTATTTGTTGATATTACCTAGAACCATAAGTGATTCAAAAGTCTCAAATACAGTTAGCAAGAAGGGTCCTTATAGAAATATCCATCTTCAAATTTTTTAATATTTTTTTGCATTAATTTGAGATTTTATGGAATGCTGCCTATCTTGAATAATTTTTCATTTATCCCTTTTTCAAACTTAATAACACTATGAAAAACATGATTGAACTTGCAAGGTTGTATTGACGAGCCTTCACCAGTCTCTTTCATTACTACATCCGACCACACTATCATGCAGAGCTACACCTTGATGAACCTACAACATAATCATGCTTCACGAGGTCAGGATCCTCCACTGCCTAGATAGGTAGATGATCACCAGAGGCTCATCATTGAACCTGAGGGTTTGGGTATGATATATACATACATATATATATATATATATATATATATATATATA
>NC_028640.1:58278047-58333032 GCF_001406875.1 Solanum pennellii
ATAAAATCCCCGAAGTCACGCACATTCAGTTTCATACGAATTTCATTCCTTCTTCGTCTTCAACAACAGTAAGATTTCTATTTTAACTCATTCAGAAAATCGATCAAGCTATTGACAGTATTATACAAACAATCGAGATCATATTGATTTTATAGATAAAACAGAAGGTAATTTCATGACGAAAACATACTTTGATTTTTTTGCTGGTAAGAAATGCTGTTCATCGTGCATTCAAAATCAGATTTCCTTTTAAACTTTCATCAATTTTACTTGAATGTATATTGAGAGGTGTATATTTGTTCGTAATAGAGTTTAACAGTTATGTTTTGTATAGTTAATTTGAAATCTAGAAAAATTTGTGATCGGGTAATTTTCTGGATAAAAATGTTAATTATTTTGAATTTTCGATCTGAGATTCACTCAGATCACATTAATATTTCTGTTTGAAATTGTATATTTGATGTCGAAACTATGAATGGAGATGAATTCATATTATCTTATGATTAGAGTTTATACGTATAGATTTATAGATATGATTCAGTAAGATATGTATAATTCATGTATGAAATTATTATGTGTTTGTTTTATATAGAGCAACTTCATCCTGATTTAGGGTATTTGATTATTATACAAATGCAAAAATTTGTACTGTGTGAAAGTAACAATAACATTGCACTATGTGAAAATTTTCAATTGTAAAATTGTGCATAACACTTTTATTTGTATATATGATCTTTTATATAAGTGTATATTTAGAATATGTATATAAATGAAAGAATAAAGTATCTGTACGTCATACACATATACATATTGGTGTTGTTGGTACATATGTAAGTATATGAAATTGTTGACTGTTATTGGAATTTCTAAGTTATATATATATATATATATATATATATATATATATATATATATATATATATATGTGTGTGTGTGTGTGTGTGTGTGTGTTAGTTTTCTAAGTTATAAATTTGACCTTTTAATATTTTAATTATATATTGCAGTTTTAGTCCACACAAAGTGACTGCGGATATCCTTACATCTGCAATTGGAATGTTTTTAATGAGGCATACTTGACGTGGGGTGAGATTCCACCAACAATAAGGTAACAAATTTTTAATGAATTTAAGGTAATTATGATTTTATTCTTTAACTTCAAACTATACTTAATATTATTCATTTCTAATGTGAGAGTTTTTAAAAATAAATTCAGCAAAAGTGTGTATGGCTTCCCGTCTATGACAAGCAGATTACATTTAAATTTCACCGACGGGTGAGATATAGAATATCAGACTCCTTTCATAACTGTCACAAAAATGGTACAATTTCCAAGTGGTGTAAACCAAATATTTGGGAAGACCTACGCCAAAAGTAGAATAAGAGGAGCGAATAGAGATCTAGGTAATCTTATGCTTGCCTTTGTTGTTTTTTCTATTATTACATATTCAAGCTCAAGTCCTACACTAGTTCCTTTTTGTTCTAGTTTGAGAGACTTTATATTTCAAATGTAGGTGATAAAATCACATACTAATCATTGTGGCATCTTTACTCCTTCCTCTCTTTTTTTTCTTTAGTTATTAGTGGGTTTATGTCCCTAGACTCTTGTGTTTTTGTTTGAATAAGATACTCCTTCACTAGATTCTTGGAGATGGATAATGATATTCGAATGTTTTTTGACATGGAGTCATTTTTTATGCTATAATTGTTCATAGCAGATATTCTATTTTGTTTGGCACATTGCTTAATAAATTACACAATTAATTGGATACTTCTATTATATGTATGAGATGCTTAGGAAAGTATTCTATCGATATTTGGTATCTAATAAGATATATTGGTTCGCTTGGCATGAATAATTTCTTGGTGATTGTCAACTAAGATGATTGATGGACAAAATTTAATGTATTTTCAATTTCATAATAAGGTCAAAATTTTAATATTCCATACATACATGTTCATAAAGGTTGAAAACATACCCCTAATATTACCATCTATGATTCAGATGATTAATAATTACATCAAGAAATATTAAACATCAAATAAAATTAATGTATCTCCATAATGACATGCCGACTGAAGCAATTAGTGTGTTCTACCTTCTCCCCCTCTCGATTAAGATATAAATATTGAAATCAGCTATCACATTTCATTTATATGGTATTAATGATTTTACTTTTCAATTACCTAATTAATCATTGGTTCATCACAATATTTTCATATATGCAAGACCAAAATCAATAATGAAGACAAAGGAAAAATCAACCTCGAAGATCACATGAAAAGGTAAATTCAGTGTGCTACAATACAAACCCCTTGCTCTTTAATATAACACAATTAAACTACTATTTTATATGAAGCTCATTAAAATTAATAAACAATTAATAAAGTCAAACACTTTGAAACTAAATAAATATGATTCTTACCCTAAGCTAACAACAGTCAATATCAACATAATTAAAATAAATAAATAACGGAGTCTCAGATGAGGTCTCATCATAAAACTGATTGATACTTCAATCGAAAACATCCTTTAATTAATAAATCTTTCATATTATATTGTATGCATATCATCAAACAATGGTATCATATCAAAATCACTTATGGCACATGAATTCATGATAAATTCATTCAAAATATCAAAATATGATCAAATAGTGATGAATAAACTTGAAATCAATTGAACCATGGAAGAATTATAAAATCCCTTGAACTCACTTATACTTTGGACAGCTCATCCATTGATTGTTTCTAGTAGAATAGAAGCAGATAAAGCACGAACTCTTTATTGTAGGATAAAAATCTTGTCTTCTACTATATAAGGTACTAATTACGTGTATAATGTAAACCTAATCCCTTTCCCAAACGTTACTAGCCATACTCTGCCATTTACTTGTACTAATGCATATTAAATTGTAATATATCATCTTGTTTAGAAAACATGGGTTGAATAGGAATCCATTGATTAATTTCCACATAAAATAATCAAAGCTCCAATTGAAACCTTCAATAAAAACATGAACCCTTGAAACCCTAACTTTCTTGGGGAAGATGACTTAAGATAGAACTCCTTTGGAGGTTGAGAGAATAAGAGGCAATAGAGAGGTTATGGGTCTTAGGAACCCTTTAGAGTCTAAATAACCTCAAAGCAATGTATTATACGAGTTAAAAGAGGTGGAAAAACTCAACGAACCCTTAAGAATTGACACTATGACCCTTATATACGGTCCATACAAGGTACTAAGGACTATATTGGTCACTCGTACAACTACTGTAAATCCCAACTTTCCAATGTTGAATAAGAGACCAAGAGTCACGACCTGTCATACCTTATATGAGTCAAATACCCTCTTCAGACATTGACTCTTAGTTCAAGACATGGATCCAAAAGCCTACGAACCAAGAACTAACAACAACGACTTGTAGTTCCTACACGACCCATAAAATACCTTAACATAGTACAGTTATTTCTGTTGCACATATTCTTGCCCCAGATTCTCTACTACTCAATTTTTTTCATTATCATGTATATATAACTGCGTTGCACCACCACAAATGAAAATTTCCTTTTAATTTATTCATTTCTAAAACTACTATTTCCCTTTCATAAAAAGTTGTGACTTTCCTGAAAAGTTGTGACTTTTATGAAAAGTTGTGACATTTATGAAGAGTTGCGACTTCTATGAAAAGTTATGACTTTTATGCAAGGTTGTGACCTTTCTATAACTTGTCTAAGGAGTTGTGACCTTTCCGATAAGGCACAATAAGTATTTATTCACACTACCATTTGTTGTCTATAAAGAGAGGGATTTCTTCTCATTATAAAACAACGAAAATTTAGAACTTCTTCTTCTGCACAATTAAATATTCATGTACTTTCCTCATGTTGAGTGGCTCATTGATACCATTGTTTTTGAATTAATATACTAGTGAATATAATCGTTCTGTTAAGAGAGAATCTATTTCTTTAAACCTCGGGTTGTAGAAGGGAATAATTTCCTTATGGGGGCATTATACATTTACTAGGCTTGATTTTTTTTCTTTCTGTTTCATTCTACATATCCTCATATGTTCTTTTACTATCATTAATTTATGCTTATGTTATTAATTGTTTCTGAATACATTTTTAATCTTTGTTGTTTATATTTTTGAAAACTTATTGTAATTAGTATTTGTTAGCAATAATTACATTACACATGTCAATTAAGTAGTCACACAAGTTTTCTCTACTAAAATTGTTGATAGTACAACAAAAAAAAATTCTTAAAGATCTATATTATCATCTCCTAAATACAAAATTTAAACTTGGTATTCCACTTTAAGGACATAAAGACCTTAAAAGTCTTATTGCACCTTGATGTGTGAAGTGAACTAGTAAAAAGAAGACAAAGAATTAATAAATTTTTGACATGGTTTCAAGGATGTGTCTGATAAAGCCTCTTTTAATCTCAATGATATAGATAACTACAGAATAATTTAATTGTTCATATTCAAATTAATTGCTCATATTCAATATGAAGTACATATTCTCGAGTTTACTGCAGGTTGTTTTAACTCTTAAGTTATTATTCAATACTTCATAGGTTCTGGTGCATAGTGTATTTATACACACGAACAGAGAGTCCATTTTAGCTAAGTTATCACTAACTCCTAGTAATTATATGTATATATCAAACACAACTAAATGTTATCACATATCTAATATGTTTACATAGCTTTGGTTGTATAGGAGTTCTAGGTTACACCAAAGTCCATGTCAGATTCACAGTCTTCTCATTTCACCACCTTCAAAGAGTTTATGAAATAACACAATGATTTATCAAATAATTCTGAGGAATGCTACCGCCACTAGATATGAATAATGAGATTAACTCTCAACCTCTTGCAGGTGAATCACAAGGTACTGCGCCATATTTTTCTACCAATGAACAAATTGCCAGTTTGCCCACAAACCCCAAAGTCTACTGCCTCATATTTACCTACAAACACCTATTGATTTTTCTGCCACTCCAGGAACTGATACTTCCATTTATTAACCTGCCTTGGAAGGTTAAATATTCCTATAAATCCTGCCCCTCAAATATACCGGAAACCTCGACACAATTACTCTCACCAACCTACTTATGGTAATAGTCGCATATTGTTTACCCGTACCAAAGACCAAACTATGCCTCCTCATTCTGTTCAGTCCCTCACAGTAGTGCTAAAAACAATCTTCAGGAACAAAAGAATGTCAAAGAGGCATTACTCAAGCCTCACTTGTCAACAGCAACGACCGAGGAGATTGATGCATTTAGAACCAATGTCACTTGGCAGTTGATAACTCATCTTTCTTCTATGAATGTTTGGTTCAAAGTGGGTGTGTAAGACAAACTTACGGTAGATGGAAAAGTGGAGCTCTTTATGAAAGACTAGTCGCCAAGGATTACAACGAAATTGAGGGGATTAGACTTTGAAGACTCATTCAGTGGTTAAGGCGACAACAATACGCATTGTTCTCTCTAAAGAAGCCACTCTCAAATGGGAAATTAAGCAACTTAATGTTAAAAATGCATTTCTACTGGTCACTTAAAGGAAACGGTATTCATGGAACAACCACTGGGCTTCAAAGATTCTATCTTCCTAAACCATGTATGCTTAATTAAGAAAGCTCTTTATGGGCTTAAACAATCTCCTCCTAAGGCACCCTTTGGCTACACTTGTACATCGGTGACATAATTATAACCGGCAATAGTTTATCTTTTCTACTAAAACTCATCAACAAACTAAAATCAAGGTTTGCGATGAAGGACATGGGGAAACTCCATTACTTCCTTGGCATTCAAGTTTCTACTTCTAAGGATGGTTTATTCCTAAGCCAAATATGCTTATGAAAATCTTCATTGCACAAATATGTTGTGTGCAAGAGGCCTTCAAACCGCAGTCTTGCAGAAGCATGACCTACATACGTCTCTTGGTTCTAATGTTGATGACCAAATTTTGATGTTTTTCTGACACCTTACAGTACTTGACTTTAACCCGACCTGAAATATCCCATGTTGTAAATGTATTATTTCAATTCATGCATAATCCATCGGAAGATCATTGGTTGGGATTCAAGCTCATCCTACGTTACATTGCAGGTACATCTCAACTTGGGTTATGCATCATGACCAATTCATCCCTACATCTTGTGGAGTTTTCCGATGCAGATTGGGCTGGGTGTCTTCTTACAAGGCCTTTTACAATTAGTTTATGTATCTTCCTAAAAGCAAATTGTGTCTCTTGGGCATCAAAGAAGAAACACACAGTAGACAAATCGAGTACAATATAGATCATTTGCGTCTCTTGCTATATTACTCACGTGGATTACATATATTTTGAAGGATATTAGTGTGTCCTTACCTCGCCCATCAGTTCTCTTCACAAATAACTTCACTGAATTGTATCTCACGGCAAATATTGTACTTCATGATCGCATAAAACATGTTGAACTTGATTATAATTTTGTGTGAGAAAAGGTTGTTCATGCAGCTATCATTATGATGTTTATTCCCTCATTGCATAAAGTTGAGGATATTCTTTCCATGCCTTTGGATAAGACATTTTCAAACTGTCACGACTGGAATCTAGACCCCAGACGAGACCGGCTTCGTTGACCTCTCAGATGTCGCAAACAAGCCTACTTACGTCATTCTTACTTTACATAGGTTAATTTTAGCGAAAAATTTGATTTTTTTCATTCTTTAAACATACTTGCTATACATTCTTAATATTACATAATCATTCATAATCGACCATCTAACATTTAGGAGATATGCAACTGAAAGAAATAATTCATTGAGTATTAATTGTATAATGTCCAAAATAGCACCAATAAAAAGTCTGAACCAAAACAGGAAAGAAACGCTAGTGGAACATGCTCCACTAGCTCAACTCTAAAATACGCTAGAATGTAAATCAGTAGCATCCTCGAAAGCATGAGGACCTACCAAACTCCGGATGAATGCTGACGTCCGGATAGCTGCAACAACGAATTTGTAGCTCTACGCCCACCTGTGTCTGCACCTAAAAGTAAATGTTTGTATCGAATTAGTACACACTTTTACTAAGTATGGGTATATGCAAGCACACACCAGGGACATGCATGAGAAAGAATAGCTCTTTCCTAAGGACATGATTTTTGGAAGTCACATCACTGGACTTGCCAAATTGAGATTGGGATAGTTATGCCATGAGAGTGACATACATCATTATAATTATCATATTGCACACAACCCATAACATCTTCATATAACACATATCATAGCACATAACACATAACACATAACTTCTCTCATATTGTTCATTCATGTTCCATAATACCTTGTTATCATGGACTTGACCTTAAGACTTTCCAAAGTGAGGGCTCAATATATGGGACCTCAACTAAGGAGCCTTCTTTAGCAAAACACAGAGTCTGCTTCATTCATTCATACGTACTTCATTTCATATCATTCATAGGCCAGTGTGAACACCAACTATACCGAGGATGTAGCTTTAGACTTTCATCGGGTTTGCTATGCAATAATCAGGAATAACCTAATGTCATTACCTGAATCTAGCTCACCTCATGATTATCCTATCCTAACACCTTGGGTATCATTCATCTCTTTAGATTATTCATTTGAGGTTGGCCTCATTCATTCATTGGGAACTTTAACTTTAACCGACATAGATCATATGAGCATTATGAAATCCAGTGTCTCCCCCACACTGAAAAGAAGTGGAATCACCGACCAAAGTGACTAAATAACATGGTAGTGTATTATGGGAATTTAACCCTGCCAGATCCCTATACTGGCAGTATAGGTTCAAAGACAAAGAGATGTATGGAGACCCATACCTGGCAAGCCGGACAGTCTCATCTCATGAGAGTTACGTGAACCTTCGCCCTTCCCAAAAGAAGGAATCACCGCTCATAGCTAGCCTATCGGTGCTCAATATAAAGTTCCATTACATTCAACTCATACATCATGGAAGTTGGCTTCTAGTATGAGGACATCATAGCTCAATAGATGATTTCTCATCTCATCATTAGTATTAAGTATTTTAAACTCAATATTTTCATTAAAGTGTTCATAGAGGCTGGTCTCTTCATTATCGTACACTCTCATTGGTGAGTACGTATTGGTAACATTTACTTAGACTCATTTGAGATTGCTCTCATCATATAGATTAGCCTCACATCATGATTGTCTCCACATTCTTCATTATTAGCACTTTTGTTTTTCATAGTTACTCACCTCTTAATAAATGAATGTTCATTTCTTCATTTCATAGTTCATCTCATCATATGCCAATGCACTTTGCCATTTAGTGTATCTTACACTCGTAATTCACCCTCCTCAGGTTCATCATTTCATTACGTACATCTTAGGTTCACTTAATTTTTGAACGTATGTTAGACTTATGTGTCTATACATACAAGCCATGGGGTTTCATTCATAGTTCGCTAAGTGATTCTTACTTTCATAAGATTATGTATTGCAAGACTTATGTATCTTGCATATATGCCAAGAATCTTGATTTTTGATCTAAATAGATGACAATACTCTTGGATATTTTACTCACGTATGACTTCTGTATCAATACGGAAGTTTGGGTATGGGAACCCAATTCTTGAATCACTTGGATATCATTTATATTTTTCATTAATTTTATTTCTAATATTCATAACATTAGAACTCTAAATTAAATCTTACCATTTACACGGAAGAATTAATTTACTATTTTTAATTAGAATTCTAAATTAAATCTCAATATTTACATGAAAGAATTAATTTTTTATTTTAATTAGAATTCTAATTTAAATCTCAATATTTACATGAAAGAATTAATTTTCTATTTTAATTAGAATTCTAATTTAAATATCAATATTTACATGAAAGAATTAATTTTCTATTTTAATTAGAATTCTAATTAAAATCTCAATATTTACATGAAAGAATTAATTTTCTATTTTAATTAGAATTCTAATTTAAATCTCAATATTTACATGAAAGAATTAATTTTCTATTTTAATTAGAATTCTAATTTAAATCTCAATATTTACATGAAAGAATTAATTTTCTATTTTAATTAGAATTCTAATTTAAATCTCAATATTTACATGAAAGAATTAATTTTCTATTTTAATTAGAATTCTAATTTAAATCTCAATATTTACATGAAAGAATTAATTTTCTATTTTAATTAGAATTCTAATTTAAATCTCAATATTTACATGAAAGAATTAATTTTCTATTTTAATTAGAATTCTAATTTAAATCTCAATATTTACATGAAAGAATTAATTTTCTATTTTAATTAGAATTCTAATTTAAATCTCAATATTTACATGAAAGAATTAATTTTCTATTTTAATTAGAATTCTAATTTAAATCTCAATATTTACATGAAAGAATTAATTTTCTATTTTAATTAGAATTCTAATTTAAATCTCAATATTTACATGAAAGAATTAATTTTCTATTTTAATTAGAATTCTAATTTAAATCTCAATATTTACATGAAAGAATTAATTTTCTATTTTAATTAGAATTCTAATTTAAATCTCAATATTTACATGAAAGAATTAATTTTCTATTTTAATTAGAATTCTAATTTAAATCTCAATATTTACATGAAAGAATTAATTTTCTATTTTAATTAGAATTCTAATTTAAATCCTTTTTTTAAATTAAATTCACTTCATTAGGAAGGTTGTGGGTTCGAACCCCCACATCCCCCTTATTTTCCTTTCTTTTTCGCTGAGGAGGAGGCTATGAGGTGGTGTGTTCGAACCCCCACAGCCCCTCTATCTTCAACTCTTTTTTTAAAAAAGAGGGGCGAGTGGCAGTGAAATTATGGGATCGAATCCCCACAGCCTCACTTTATTTTCTTGTTATTTCGCCTAACCTTTCAGCGCTGAGGTCGTGAGTTCGATCCCCACGCCTCGCATCTTTTTTTTCCATTCGCGACTGGGAGGTCCTGGGTTCGATTCCCACGCCTCTCATGTACTCGTTTACTTAATCTTCTCCTTCTCCTCCCCCAGATCACGTGTTCGATCCCCCCAGCCCCCATTTCTTTTCATTTTTTTTGTATTTCGCTGGCCCCCAACCCCAGTTCGAACCCCCCTTAACGCATTCCTTTTTTATTTATTTATTAAGACATGTGTTGGTGAGGTTTTGGGTTCGATCCCGCAGATCTCACCTATTTTTTTTTAATTTTAGACACCCAAAATTTCCAGAATTCACCTGCAAATTTCCAGATTCTGGAACTTTGTTACACATTTTTATGTAGCATTTTACGGGTATTTGAGCACCTCTTTCGTCAAAATTCATTAGACAAGTTAAATGTATGATTTGGTCATTTGTTTAACTAGAATTTCTAGCATTTTAACCATGTGAACATCATGATTTTAAGAGCCTCTAATTGAACATAAAACACGAGTAATCTCTAATCTATTAACATGCTAAAGAAAGACCCAAAGTCATGGTCAAAATCTTGCAAAAATACATACATATTTACATTCATATTCCCAAAAGACAAAAAATATAAACACATAGTCGTGGACACATACTCAAAACGAGATCATCACCACAAACAAACTTAAGCTCCTAGGGAGATAGTGACAGGGACATGCAACGCGGAACAACCTTAGTTTCGAGGTGAATAGTTTGAATCGTAAGGAGCCTCTTGGGAAAGGAGCCAAGAGATAAGAAACTCATACCTTAATCGATGTTCAAACGCTAATGTTGCTGCCTGGAAACTCCTCCAACCCATGCCCAATTTACTTCAACGTACACCTCAGTCGACGAACCACTCTTAGCCTTGCCGTTTTGATTACTTTGTCTTTTACTTAAAAATTCTTGTGAGTTCTTCAAGTGTGAATAACTCTTGATGCATTTTCAGTTCTTGAAATTGTTTTTGGCAGGAACTAACGTGAGAGAGATATGGAGAGCGTAAGAGAGAGAGAGAGTGTGTGTTATTAGGATTAGGAGACTAAATTCAAGACGTAGTCAAATAGGATTTAAATTAAATTAATACAAATCTGATTTATTTAAATTAATACGCGAAAGGACCATTATGACCTTAAAATTTTATATTTTTAATTAATAAATAAATAACCTTAAGTACCTATTTATTCAATTTTTTGATTCGTTACACAAACATTACGAGCCAAGCTAGGAGTTTAGCTTCTACCACATGTTGTTCATATTGTATTCCTAAGATACTTAAAACAAAAATTTTGAAGATCTTGATAAGAAACAATGATGTTTATAGAGCATTTTCAAAACTACAAAATAAAACCGATAGAGAAAATAGATCCAAAAACAAATTAGAAACGATATACATAATATTTTTCTTAAAGAAGAAAATCGAGCCCATTGAATGCACAATGTCTCTTTAAGGAAATTATTCCCCTCAAGTACCCGACGTTAAAAAAATATTTCCTCCAGGATAGAACGATCTTACTTATCGATGTATCGGTGCCTAAAAGCACGGTGCTAGCGAACCACTCAACGACAATAAAACATACTTAGAATACTAGATTTAGTAGTAGTAGTAGAAGAAATCTAGAATATTCGTTGTTTGAAAATGATTAGAAATCCCTCTATTTATAGACAACAAATGGTAGTGTGAACAAATACTTATTGTGCCTTATCGAAAAGGTCACAAACCTTTGAAAAGTTATAACTCTTCAAAAAGGTCACAACCTTTTCTAAAAGGTTGTTCCATATAAATTTTTTTTCACACTTCTCCTTTTAAGAAAGTTATCTTCACATACATTATATGAATTTGGAATTCATATACCAAAGCTAATGCAATTAAAATCCAAATAAATGTAATTCTAGTTATTTGCGAGTATTTGTCAACAAAAGCAAGACCTTGTTTTTGTCTGAAGTCTTTAAAAGACTTGCTTCGTATTTGTCAATAATTCTACCAATTTTCTTTTTCCCTGTGAAGATTCACTTGGACCCAAAGTTTTACTTCCTGGAGGAAGATCAATCAACTATCAATACGGTTGCTCAATATTGAATTAATCTCACTGTTTAGACAATCTTTCCAAAAGGATGGGTCCACAAAAGTCATCGAAAATGTTACAAAATCATATCTGAAGGAAATCCATGTCCTTTTACATTAAGAAGACCTATGAATATCTTTATTAAGTACATTCTCCTTTTGTTCTATTCAAGGTATTTTTGTCCCTTCAAGTCTAATTTTATAGTCCATAGTCTTATGTCCTATTTGAATCTTTTTAGGAATAGAAACTTGGACTTTGGCTAGAAACCCCTGCAGTTTCAAATATTCCTAGTTAGATTTCATTCTTTTCCATTTCTCATATGGAATAGATTGTACCCTGAACAAACAAAACTTTATATTGCTTTCTTTTTGAAAAGACAAAAAATTTTGTTGTTCCCCTTTTCTGTAAAGATAGCTTCTCCATACAAGTTTTGTGGTAAACTTGAACTTAATAAGTAATGTAGCCATAATTTCCTTCTAAGTTTGATTTTTTCTCTTCTGCAATTCCATTAGATTAAGGTGAATAAGACACTAGTTTGATGGATAAATCAACCTTCCAAACATATTTTAACAAAAGGAGTTTTATATTCTCCTTCTCTATCACTTCTTATGTTTTTTTCCCAATTGATTTCGACTTTAATTTTATATTTTCTAGACTTTTCTATTGCTTCATCCCTATGGTTTATCAAATAGACATAATTTTATCAAATGAAATTGTCAAAAAGGTTATGAGAAACTTTTTCCCACCACGAGATGGTGTTGACTTCATAGCACAACTATCAATGTAAATCATCTCTAAGTAATTATAATTCCTTTAATCAGATTTATACGAATGCTTAGTATACTTAGATTCAGCACATACTTGACATATTTATTTATTGCACTCGATGTTAGACAATACTTCTAAGTTGATCTGTTTTTCTTGCAAGATTTTATAATTTACATGTCCCAAATTTTCATGTCACAAACCGTTTGACTCAACAAAGAACAAATAAAAATATTGAATTTGAAAGTTATCCCTAGGTAGCTTTTACTCACAATTTTTTTTGTGCTTCTTAAAAATCTTGTGTGATACAAACATTTAGAGTCATCACCTTGTCAAACGTCCTTTTCATATGGATCTTTCAATAAATTTTAGTTTGATTGTTATAGAACTACTCATGACCATTGTTTTATTAGGTCATGGACAAGACAGTATAATCCAAATGTTTCTTCTATAAAACATGACAAATGATTATTCACCAATATTCATGTCTAGACAATAACTATATTCAAAATAACACATACATAAAAAATCACAATATTTGTAAGTGACACTTTTTGATAAAAAAGAAAAATCATTTTCAACAAATATGTATACAATTTGGTAGTTTCATACTAGTCGTATCATAAACTAGTATAAGAGAAACTCAACAACCATAATATCAAATATACTCCAGAATTTGTGGGTCAAACATGATACAAAATGTATCATTGAATTTCCTATCTTGTACTCTAAATTTAAATGTGACACTAAGACTAATTTTATATTTATCATTAAAGAACCTCCGCATCTTAAATATGATCTCAAAAATATTTTTCGAGTATTTCAAATTAGTTTTTCCATGTATTTTTTTCTCATATTGTCATTAGAATTATGAAACCTCTTTGTGAAATATTATTCTACAAAAGAATTATAGTGCTTCAATTCCCTTTGACAATTTACTATAACACCCCATATGCTAGAACCAAAAGTGCATAATTTCAGAAGTTGCAGGTGCAACTGACAGTGCAACCTACAGATTGTAGGGTGACTTACAAACCGTAGGTGGGGTTTGTGGTTGGCAACCTGAAGACCCTTCCTAGAAACTCTGAAAACAATTGTGTAAGGGTCGACCCACAGCCATACCTACAGACCATAGGCCAGACAACGGGCCATGGTCCTGGTCCATGGATTAAGACCCCCAAAAAAACTTCTTCTTAACTCAAAATCATTAACTTCTTTATTTTTCAAAGTTGAAGTAGTAGAAATAGGTAGTGGTAAAATATTTTGTTTAATCCTTTTACCCCCACTATTTTTAGAATCAAAATAAAATTTATTTTCATGAAAAATAGCATCACCTGAGTCTTTTTAGTAAGTTTGGCTTTACTACAAGCCTCACACTTTTCTGATTTCTTTCAAGCCATTGGAATTATCCTAAAAACTTATGGTTTCAACACAACAACGAGCATACCAAAAATTGATATAAGAAAGCATTTAACAGAAGTAGAAACTTTTTTTATCTCAACATTCATCTTGAACATCCCATCACAAGCATACGTCTTTCCCACAAAAATACCCTCCTTCACAATTACATATTGATCAGATTCAATAATCTGTTTAAAGCCTTCTTTGTTAAAAAGAAAACTAGACATCAAAATGTTTTCATGAAAGGAGTATAAATTACATCCTTCAAAGTTAATACTCTTCAAGAAGTAAAACACAATTCGATATCTTTGACGAGCCTCTCGTGATCATCTACCTTCCTAGGTGGTGGAGGATCCTGACCTCGTGAAGCAAGGTTTGTTGTAGGTTCATCGAGGTGTAGATCTTCATCATAGTGTTGTCCAATGTAGACATGAAAGAGACTGGTGAAGGCACATCAATATGACCTTGAAAGTTCAATCAAATTTTTCATAGTGTTATTAAGTTTGAAAAAGGGAAATGAGAAATTATTCAAGATGGGCAGCATGCCATAAAATCTCAAATTATTGAAAAAAAATAAATTGAACAGGGATATTTCTAGAACGACCCTTCTTGCTAACTGTATTTGAGACTTTTGAATCACTTATGGTTCTTGGTCATATATACAAATAAAAGGGGTCATCCAAAATAAATGTGCAATTTGTTGAGGATGATTCAAATAAATATCAATTTATACGGTGTCATTTAGATTTTCTTCCAAACATTTCCAATGTGGTGTAAATATAAATGGTTGTATTGACGAAACATTCGACCAATATCTAACATCTGCATATTTCAGATAAACACGATAAAGAAAACTAAAAAGATTTTAAAATTGTAGTAAAATAATCTTTAGAGTTCAGATTATAAGGTTCATAATTTACGAGAAAAATTAAACGAATCATCAACAATATCTAAAAGAGAAGGAGCCAACAAAAAGTTATGGTTATATGAAAATTTGTTTGTGAGCCTGTAAAATCACAGTTTAACAAATATGACCATAATTTGTGTGTTTGAGTTATCCTAAAACACGTTTTTGTTAAGAAACTTATTTTATTTTTGTATTAATAGTTTGATGATATATGTTTTTTTCAGAATATATTTGAGGCTTTAGAAAAAGATAAATATTTTCAATGTTTTAGTAATGTTACCTGCTAATGGATTGAGAATTTTGTGGGAATCCTGATTTCTATATCCCTCGGCAATATCTTCCTGCATTAATCATCCCATAGATAAAATATAAGTAGTACAGATTATAAATTATTATACATCTCTTTTAAAATATTATTTGATGCATATTAAATATAATTAATATAATGTATATTAGCTTGTAATATTAATATTAATATTAATTCAAACAACAGTTTCATTAGTGGTAGAACTAATGAATGGATAAATTACCATAGCAATTTGATCGTTTGGAATCAATTGAAATCCAAAAAGCATATGATATTGTTTCTGCATTGAAGGAACAACTCGCAAAATAGCACTTGTGTTGTTTGTGGTGCTTTCTTTGTGAAAGATTTTGCATTTGAGGTCATTATTACTTCAAAAATTTCTTTTATAATAAATAATGAAAAAATATTAACTTCATCCAATTCTTTTATCTAGCACAAAAATGTATAATATAAGTTTTGAGTCTTCGGATATAGTGATAAAATATGGAGAAAATAAGCTCAACAAAGTAGCACCCCTATAATTAGTTTTTTACTAATGATATCATAGTAAGAGATATACAAAGAATAAACAGTTTTAATTTAAAAGATTGAGGTAATTTTTGTGCATAGAATGTACATAACGATACAAAATATACAGGAAAGACCCAAAAGTTACCAAGAAAGGCAAATTTAAATAAGAACTAAATTTTGAACCAAGTATTATGGATAGAAGAGTGTCTATGGATAGAAAGAGACTATACACAGGTGATTTGTTTAATAAAAATATAAAATACATATATAGTACAAAAGAGGGAAAACATCAATTAGTATCCGGACCCTGAGACCTCACTACGATCTAATAAACAAAGGCAATAAAAGAATCATGATTCAACGAGCGTATATTTTGTTGCGTCACAAAAAAATGTAGAACTGCAGTATGAGTCCCAAAATACGGATACAAAGTTGGCATCATAGTTACCCCGAGCTCAAATAGAAATTATATAAAGATATGAAGGAAAATAATGCTAATTCTAAATTCATCAACCTACTAAAGTAATATTACAACACTGATAAAAAGCAGACAAAGAAAATATAAGGTAGTTTGGAGCCATTCTATAAGGAGGAATGAAATTAAGCCGAATATTTGTATCGATTTCCCTTTTGAAAGGAACTCCGAGAAGATCTTCTAAAAATATTTCTGGAACTCATTTACTACTAGAGATGACTTAAGAATTGGGGTTTCAGAGCTTGAATCCTTGACCCGAACTAGATTTATAAAGATACCTTTAAAGATCATCTTTCTAGCCTTAACGTAAGAGAAAATCCAATCCATGGGCACTTCGCTACTACCCTTCTATTCGATGATTGGCTTGTATGGAAATTAAAAACAAACGATCCTAGTTCTATAATAGATGAGGTATAAAAGAAATATAACCAATCCATGCGTAGAATGATATCAAAATGTACTATTTCTATCTTTACAAGATATACTGAGCTGACTTTTTTAGAGATTGTGCCAGGGGAACTTTTTTATACCCGTGTAGATATAACTGGGTCACCGACTTGAGTGAAATTGAGAAGGTTTTTGAGAGAGATTCTAGACTGACACCGAAGTTTACTGCTATATACGAAGTTACAAAGGAAATCCGTAGCCCCTGCATGTAAAAAGCATAAACATCTACATGAAAGAATCGTAATATAGCAGTGACCACATCAAGGGAACCTTCCTGTTCCCGGTGATCCTGGAGAGCATACAACCTTTTTTGGCATTGACTGTCACTTGTACTAGATGAGGTACCATACTGGATTGGGTTCCCTAGTGATGCTGCTGAAGTTGTAGACTGAGCCATACTATTGCTACCTCCTTGTGCCTATTTAGAAGAAGGTCAATTTTGAACCTGTGACCTATCTGACCACACCCAAAACATCCATCCTCTTTTGAAAGACACTCACCCGGATGGTTATTACCACACTTTGAATAAGGTTGGTAGTTCTAGTAAATGAAACACTCTTCTGAGTCTTAAAACGTAATGCCCTAACTTGCTGATCTCGTTGAAACCTAGGGGGTGGATCATTATATGATGAAGGTGTTGGAGTTGAAGAGCTTTGCTGAAACTGCGAGTGATTTCAACCACCTGATTTCTACTGAGAGTACTCATAGTTTCCTATTCTAGTCTTCTTGTCGTCCTTAGCTAGTTCTCTAGGATTATCTCCCTCAACCTGGTAAGCATTAGTCATGTGCCAGGAGATATTCATGTCCTCTAACATTGCATTTCTGCACTCTGTTTTCACAAAGTAAGATACTCCAAGTAGGAACTTAATCATGTTTTCCTTGGGATCGACAACTATATGTAGAGCATACCTAGATAGATGGTGAATGTACGTCCATACTCTTGGACTGACATAGAACCTTGTCTCAAATTTATGAACTCCAGAGTTTTTGCCTCCATCAACTCTCTTAAAAAGAATCAATCCAGAAAAACTCTGGTAAAACACTCTCAAGTCACAAGAGTTATGTTCTCACCCCTTTTTTCCTTCCATTAGGTGAACCAAATGTGAGCTACATCCTTGAGCTGGTAGGACGCTAACTCTACTGTATCATTCCCATTTACTTGCATAACCACAAAGATCTTCTTGACCTCATCAATAAATTGTTAGGTATTCTCACTAACTTGTGACCCTAGAAACTCAATTGTGCTCATCCGAACAAATAATGGAACCTAGCTGAAGCACGACGTTGATTTAGAAAGGAGATCATATCCATGCACGGTAAGAATAACAAGAATCTAATTAATTCCTAAAACACTTTGTAGCCTCCCTCTCATAGGTTTGGTGAGCTTCGCACTCATGAAAAGGACTCTACTTAGTGTGGTTATTCACACATCTTAGGACTCTCAAAGATAGTGCTTCGATATCAAGTTTGTCATGCCCCGAGGCCATCCCCTTGACGTAACATGGGACCTAAGATCACGAAAAATCCCAATCTAATGCGGAAGCTTAAACTAGATATAAAGTGATAAGATGAGGAATATTTGCTCTATATCTGAATATATATATATAAAGACTGAGCCTTTAATAACAACTGAAAGGTCAAATTGAAATCTAAAATTGGATTTAACTATGTTTGAATAAAAGTCTCTGACTGATTAGAGATGCTGGGATATGCCCTAGGATAACTTTAGCAAAATAGAAAATGAAAAAGAAAGACTGAGATAAAAAGCATGTCAATCGTCCTTGAAGAATGTCCTGATACTGGTGAACTGGAGATCAGGAACCGAAATATATGTGATGTGAATATTGAGGACCAAAACCTACATAACTAGAAGATGCTGGGCAAAATGTGTGTCAGTATTTGAAATGTATTGAGCGTGTAGAATAGAAAAAAACTAAACAATCTATACATAACTGAACAAAGAAACAAAAGAAGGATACAATCTACTATTTACCGACATAAAACCACGAGAGCTATCCATGGAGTCTGATGTTTACACACCATTGAAATGACTCAGTATACCTTGCTAGGTCTATAAAGGCATGCCTAGCGTGATCAGTAAATATTATGCCCAAATAGTGGACTTAACCTATTGGGGAACACAGTTCTTTGACTAAAAGGGTGATTGATCGTAGTCCACTCAGTATGAAGCCTAATCCCAACTAATATGTAAGTAATACATTTTATTTAAATTTATTTAATGAGGAATAACTATAAATTGACATTCTAACTTAAAATGCAACATTAATGTATTGATAATTAAATATAATATATGTCTAAATAAACTAAGCAAGTGTAATTAAGAATTAAACGAACCAACTAGGGTTTTGAGTTTCATGCAATAACAAAGTAACAATTCCTAGAAACATGATAATATAATTAGTATTAGTCTAACAGATGAATCACAACACTTTTCAAAAGTTCAACATACCTTAGTTCTAAACATGATATAGAGAATCAAGAATCTGACTTAAATCTTTGGTACGGGTAAACATAGTGTGAGTATTACCAAAACTAGGTTGGCGAGTGTAATTATATCAAGGCTTCCGGTATATGAGAGTATTTGAGGGGCAGGATGTGTAGGAATATTTGAACTTAAGATTGTGCTTCCAAGGCATGCTAATTAATGGAAGTATCAGTTTCTGGAGTGGTAGAAAAATTAATAGGTGTTTAGAGGTAAATATGAGGAAGTAGACTTTGGGGTTTGTGGTGAAACTGACAGTTGTTCATTGATATGAGAATATGGCATAGTACCTTGTGATTCACCTACATGAGGTTGATAGTTAATCTCATTATTCATATCTAGTGGTGGTAGCATGAGGAATTCTCTTGATGATTCCTCATAATTATTTGATAAATCATTGTGTTATTTCATAAACTCTTTTAAAAGTGGGTAAATGAGAAGACTATGAATCTTACATGGAATTTGGTGTAACCTAGGACTCCTATACAACAAAAGTTGTGTAAACATATTAGATATGCGATAACATTTAGTTGTGTTTCATATATATAAATTTAGTAGGAGTTAGATATAACTTAGCTAATATGGACTCTCTGTTTGTGTGTATAAATACAATATGCACCAGAACCTGTGAAGTATTGAATAATAACTCAAGAGTTCAAACAACTTGCAGTAAACTTGAGAATCTGTTTATACTTCATATTGAATATGAGCAATTAATTTGAATATGGATAATTAAATCATTGTTTAGTTATCTATGTCATTGAGATTAAAAGAGGCTCCAGACTAGTCAAATTCCTCAATAGGTCATCAGACAAATCCTTGAACTCATGTCAAAAATTTATTAATTCTTTGTCTTCTTTTTATTGGTTCACTTCACACATCAAGGTGCAATAAGGTTTTTAGGGTCTTTATGTCCTTATAGTGGCATATCAAGTTTGTATTTTGTCTTCAAGAGATGGTAATATAGATCATCAAGAATTATTTTTTTGTCGTACTATCAGCAATGTTAGTTGAGAAAACTTGTGTGATTACTTAATTGACATTTGTAATTTAATCTGTACTAACAAATACTTTTAACAATAAGTTTGCAAAACATAAATAATAAAGATTAAAACATGTATTCAGAAACAACAATTAATAACATAAGCATAAATTAATGACAGGAAAAAAATATATGAGGATCTGTAGAATAAAACATAAATAAAAAAATAAAGCCGATTAAATGTACAGTGTCCCCTTAAGAAAATTATTGCCCTTTAGTACCGGAGGTTTAAAGAAATAGATTCTCTCTGAACAGACGATTATATTCACCAGTATATTAATACAAAAAATATGGAATCAGTGAGCCACTCAACATGAGAAAAGTACATGAATATTTAATTGTGCAGAAGAAGAAGTTCAGAATTTTTGGTTTTTTAATGTGAGAGGGAATCCCTCTCTTTATAGGTAAGAAATGGTTGTGTGAATAAATACCTATTGTGCCTTATCGAAAAGGTCACAACTCCTTAGAAAAGTTACATATTGGTCACAATCTTTCATAAAAGTCATAACTTTTCATAAAAGTTACAATTCTTCATAAAAGTCACAACTTTTCATGAAATTTTTATGAAAGGGAAAGGCTAGTTTTGGAAACGAATAAACTAAAAGGAAATTTTTATTTGTGGTGGAGCCACGTATGCATATATACATGATTTTAAAAAAAATTAAGTAATAGAGAATCTCGGGCTAGAATATGTACAACAGAAAGAACTGTACTATGTTAAGGTATTTTCTGGGTCGTGTAGGAACTACAACTCTTTGTGGTTGGTTCTTGGTTCGTAGGCTTTTGGATCCATGCCTTGAACTAAGAGTCAATGTACACAGGGTATATGACTCATAAAAGGTATGACAGGTCGTGACTCTTGGTTTGTGATTCAACATGAGAAAGTTGGGATTTCCAGTAATTTTACGAGTGACCAATAAAGTCCTTAGTACCTTGAATGGACCGTATATAAAGGTCATAGGGTCAATTTGATAGTTATTTCAGGGTTCATTGAGTCTTTTCCAACTCTTTTAACTCATAGACTACATTGTTTTGGGTTTACCTAGAAGACTCTAAAGGGTTCCTCAGGCCCATAACCTCTCTATTGCCTCTCATTCTCTCAACGTCCAATTGAGTTCTCTCTTCTGTCGTCTTCCCCAAGAAATTAAGGTTTTCAAGCATTCATGTTTTAATTGAAGGTTTCAATTAGGGATTTGATTATTTTATGTGGAACTTCATCAATAGGTTCTTATTCAACCCAATTTTTTTGTAAACAAGATGATATATTAAATTTTTATATGCATAAGTACAAGTAAATGGCAGAGTATGGCTAGTAACGTTTGGGAAAGGGATTAGGTTTACATTATACTCATAATTAATACCTTCTATAGTAGAAGACAATATTTTTATCCTAACATAAAGAGTTCCTGTTTTATCTGCTTTTATTCTACTAGAAACAATCAACTGATTAGCTGTCCAAAGTATCAGGGAGTTCAAGGGATTTTATAATTGTCCATGGTTCAATTGATTTCAATGAAATTATCATGAATTCATGTGTCATAAGTGATTTTGATACGAAACCATGGTTTGATGATATGCATACATTATAATATAAAAGATTTATGAATTCAAGGATGTTTTCTATTAAAGTATCAATTAGTTCTATGATGAGACCTCATTTGAGACTCCCTTATTTATTTATTTTAATTATGTTGATATCGACCGTTGTTAGCTTAGTGTAAGAATTATATTGATTTAGTTTCAAATTGTATTTTGAATTATGACTTTAATAATAGCTTATTAATTTTAATGAGTTCCATATAAAATAATAGTTTAATTGTGTTATATTAAAGATCAAGGGGACTGTATTGTAGCACACTGAAGCCACCTTTTAATGTGAGCTTCCAGGATGATTTTTCCTCTGTCTTCATTATTGATTTTCGTCTTGTATATATGAAAATATTATGATGAACCAATGATTAATTAGGTAATTAAAAAGTACAATCATTAATACCATATAAATGAAATGTGAGGTGATTTTAATATTTATATCTTAATCGAGAGGGGGAGAACTTAGAACATAATTATTGCTTAAGTTTTGACATTCTTCGCTTGTCGTTATGGAGATACATGAATTTTATTTGATGTTTAATATTTCTTGATGTAAGTATTAATCCTTTGGATCATGGATGGTGATATTAGGGGTATGTTTTCAACCTTAATGAACCTGTATGTATGGAATATTAGAACTTTTTTCCTTCTAATGAAATTGAAAATACATTAAGTTTTGTCTATCAATCATCGTGGTTGACACTCAGCAAGCAAATTTTCATGTCAAGAGAACCAATATATCTTATTAGATACAAAATATTGATACAATATTTTCCTAAGCATCTCATATATATAATAGAAGCATCTGATTAATTATGTAATTTATGAAGTAATGTACCAACCAAAATAGAATATCCGCTATGAACAATTATAGAATAAAAATGACCATATCCAAAAACATTCGAATATAATTATCCATCTCCAAAAATCTAGTGAAGGAGGATCTTATTCAAACAAAAACACAAGATTCTAGGGACATAAAACCAATAATTACTTTTAAAAAAAAGGAAAAAGAGGAAGGAGTAAAGATTTCACCATGATTAGTATGTGATTTTCTTACCTAAATTTGAAATGTTAAATCTCTCAAAATAGAACAAAAGGAACTAGTGTTGGACTTGAGCTTGAATATGTAATAATAGAAAAAAAAAACAATGGTAAGCATAAGATTAACATATCTCTATTCGCGCCTCTTCTTCCAATTTTGGCATAAGTCTTCCCAAATATTTGGTTTACACCATTTGGGAATTGTACCATTTTTGCGACCCTTATAAAAGTAGTCTGATATTCTATGTCTCACCCGTCTGTAAAAATTATATGTAATCTTTTCCTGAATTTATTTTTAAAAACACTCTTAATAGAAATAAATAATAATAATAATTATAGTTTGAATTTAAAGAATAGAATCATAATTACCTTAAATTAATTAACAATATGTTGCCTAACTGTGTGTGGAATCTCACCCCACGTCAAGTATGCATCATTAAAAAACTTTCCAATTGCAGATGTAAGAATATCCGCATTCTCTTTGTGTGGATTAAAACTGCAATATATAATTAAAATATTCAAAGGTCAAATTCATAACTTAGAAAACTAACATATTTATAAGATGTGAAAATATATATATCATACACAAACCCCTCAGGTTAAATGATGAGCCTCTGATGATCATCTACCTTCCCGGCAGTGGAGGATCCTGACCTCGTGAAGCAGGGATGTTGTAGGTTCATCAAGGTGTAGCTCTGCATGATATTGTTGTCCTATGTAGACATGAAAGAGACTGGTGAAGGCATATCAAGATGACCTTGCAAGTTCAATCATGTTTTTCATAGTGTTATTATGTTTTAAAAGGTATAAACGAAAAATTATCCAACATTGCCAGCATGCCATAAAATCTCAAATTAATGCAAAAAATATAAATTGAAGAGGGATATTTCTATAAGGACCCTTCTTGATAACTGTATTTGAGACTTTTGAATCACTTATGGTTTTAGGTAGTATTAACAAATAAAAGGCTGCATTCAGAATAAATATACAATTTGTTGAGGATGATTTCAATAAATATCACTTTATACGGTATCATTTAAATTTTCTTCCAGATATTTTCAAATGTGGTGTAAATATAAATGTTGGTATTGACGAAACATTCGAACAATATCTAACATCTGCATATTTTAGATAAATACGATCAAGAAAACTAATAAGATTTTAAAATTGTAGAAAAATAATCTTTAGAGTGCAGGTTATAAGATTTCTGGTTGAATGAAAATTTGTTTGTGAGCCTGTAAAATCACACTATAATAAATATGACCAATAATTTGTGTGTTTGAGTTATCCTTAAAAATGTTTTTGTTAAGAGAATTTATTTTATTTTTGTGTTACTAGTTTGATGATATATATATTATTTTCAAAATATATTTGAGGCTTTGAAAAGACTAATATTTTCAAAATTTTAGCATGTTACCTGCGAATGGATTGAGAATTTGATGGGAATCCTGATTTCTATATCCCTCGGCAATTTGTTCCTGCATTTATCATCCATAAATAAAATATAAGTAGTACATATTATAAATTATTATACATATCTCTTTTAAAATATTATTTCATGAATATTTAATATAATCAATATAATGTATATTAGCTTGTATTATTAAAATTAATAATAATTGAATCAACAGTTTCATTAGTGGTAAAATTAAAGAATGGACAAATTACCATAGCAATGATATTGTTTGGAATCAATATAACTCCAAAAAGCATAGGATATTGTTGCTACATTGGTGGAACAACTCGAAAAATAGCACATGTGTTGTTTGTGGTGCTTTCTTTTGTGAAAGATTTTGCATTTGATGACATAATTACTTCAAAAATTTCCCGTATGATAAATAGTAAAAAATATTAACTTCATGCAATTCCTATATCTAGCACAAAAATGTACAATGTAAGTTTTGAGTCTTCGGATATAGTAATAAAATGCGGACAAAATAAGCTCAACAAAGTAGCACCCCTATAATTTATTTCTTATTAATTATATCATGGTAAGAGATAGACAAAGAATAAATAACTTTAATTTAAATGATTGAGGTAATTTTTGTGCATATATATGTACATAACGATCCAAAATATACAGGAAAGGCCCAAAAGTCACCAAGAAAGGAAAATTTAAATAAAAACTAAATTTCGAACTAAGTATCATGGATAGAAGAGTGTCTAAGGATAGAAACAGACTATACACAAATGATCTGTTTAATAAAAATATAAATACATTGATAGTACAAAAGAGGGAAAACATCAATGAGAATCCGGACCCTAAAATCTCACTGCGATCTAATCAACAAAGGCAACATAAGAATCACGATTCAACGATAGTATATCTAGTTGCATCACAAAAAGATGTAGAACTGCAGTATGTGTCCCAAAATACGGATACTAAGTTGGCATTATAGTTACCCCGAGCTCAAATAGAAATTATTTAAATACATCAAGGAAAATAGTGTTAACTCTAAAAATTCATCAACTAAATAAAGTAATATTACAACACTGATAAAAAGGAGACAAAGACAATATAAGATAGTTTGAAGACTATCATACACAATCATACAATAAAAGATAATGTAACATAATATAAAACATAAACCTATTGCTAAATTGTCCCAAACTGCCTATTAAATTAGTCATTATGATTCTTGGGGAACCTACTTTAACATGGAAATCATAAGAGATCTAGAGACTGATTACAGGAGAATCTACAATGCGAGATCATAGGAAAGATCTCATCTGAAAAATTAGAAGTTGTAGAATTTAGGAAGTTGATCCTAAAGTTATGTGGAATCAAAAGAGAATTTAGTATTGGAGTTTTGGATAATAGACACATACTTATTAGATTTCCTTTAAAAGAAAATTATGTGTAACTGCTGCCCACAACAAATTACTATATCAAGGCGAATGAGGGGTATCGATAGATACAAATATTAAAGTAGGATCGTTGGTTTGAGCTTGAGTAGAAACTACGATTGATGTAGCTTTGATATCCATGCCAGATCTCCCACCAAATTTATGTAAAAGTAGATGGAAACAAAGAACAAGCCAAGACAAAGTAACTATAGGTTGAAAGTCGAAGTAGCTTGGTAACTAAATTACACATAGAATTAAAATCAACTAAGAGAATGAAAATACAGGAGAACTAAAATCAAAGTGTATCACAATACAATACGATCATATGTCAAAGTATTGTCAAGAATTTTTTCTGCAAAGGTATGATGAAAAAAAATGCTGGAATATTCATCGTGAATTGCACAATAGACAGGAGTAAGAAGGGATAATGGAGAATAACAGTAAGTAATAAGAGAAATCGGGAAATCAAGAGAGAGTACTGACTAGTGGAAAAGTTGTGAGGAATAATAATATTTATAATCATAGTAAGTACCAATAGATAGCAAGGAAAAGAAAATACATCAGAGAGAAATATGGGTATGTACTAGGGGAAGTGCATCAAAGTGACTAACTGTGTTTGATGCACTCAAGAAGGAGAGATACAAAAGAAAGAGGAAAACACAAAGGAATGAGTGAATCAGAAGTTTACGAAAACCAATTATAGAGGTCCCAGTGAAGAAAAGGACAATAATTAAATGATCAATACCACGTTAACTAATAAAGAGGAAAAAGAAAAGAGAGAGAGGGAAGGCAAGCATTCCAGGAGAATAGTTTAAACAAGGAGCACACTAAGCGTGAATTAATTATATTATAGTTCTGGAAGAAAAATTGAATAATGAGACGACTCCATTGAAATTTCAAGTTACCAATCAGATGGATTAGAGCAATAAGGGCATAGATAACTTTAATGAAGAGGGGGAGGAGGAGAATACTAAGAAGATGAGCATACAAGGTGATTTGTCGCCAAAACATATAGACAAACTATAAAGTAGTTATGAAAAGAAAATGAAATAGAATATGGTCAAAAAATAGTTATAAGCAAATTCTAGACTGATTGGGAGTATAGTCACCAGTACTACCAAATCCAAATGAATTCTCTCATATGGAATATAAGATCAATGAACACTTAATAAGCACTCATCCTATAAATCTCATGAAAAGTATTAAATCTTTATCTCCAGTCTACTAGTAGAAAAATTACCATCAAATCTTTGAGTCAAAGCTCAAATCCTTCTAAAAATTTATCTTTCAAAGCTATGTATTCAGTTAAATCATGAGAGAGTTTTTTAACTTGCATAGGTCACAAGTATTGTAATTAATTTTCATAATAGCATAAAGACTATAAAATCATGCCTTGAAATATAAGTTTCCAGAAATCATAGTAATGTCATGTCAACCACTCATCAAAAAAAGTACATAGGTCAAGAATCTTTAATCTTGAATAATTTATTTTAACAAAAAAAAACATGAAACATGGGTCAAGATTATGGATGAACTCAAAAGTGGGTTTGATAACCCTAATTATGGAATTTAATTTATAAACATTGATAAATTTTTTATATGAGGATGAATGGAATTCTCAATTGAAATCTTACATACCTTAATCGCTCCAATTACGAATAAAAGAATGATCTTTGAAGAAGAAGACCTACCAAAACATTGTTGAACCTCGAAGATGAGTTATTGAGGAGATTTCTTGAAAATATCTATGAATTTCATGATGAGTCATTAGTTTGTGTTAAGAATAAGAAATTAACAAGTTTTGTGGTTAGATCTTACCTTTGATGATGGATGAATCTTGGAGGGAGTTCATTTATTGAAAACTTTTATTTTTAGGGTAATTTTATGAACAATTGAAGTGAATTACATTTTTAGAGGGTCATTAAAGCCTCCAACGCCTGCGCGCAGTTAACTGCGCAGGAAGGCTGCGCGCCCGCATGAAAAATGCCTCGGCTGCGCGTATGGCGCATTGCAAGATAGTGTCCAGTAAAAGAGGCATAACTTTTAACCCGGAACTCCAAGTGATGTAAATTTGTTGGCATTGAAATTAAGAATCATAGACCTTTGATTTGTAAGGTTATGAACCACATAACTCCTCATATTATATTAGATATTATTACTTGAAGTTGACCCTTTTATAAACTAATGCGAGAACTTAGCCGGTAGAAAGACTTTGAACATGACTTAGTCATAGCAGTCTCTTATGATCCAAATTCACTTCCGATACCCTTTATACACTTAGAAAAGAAACTAAAAACACATGATCAAGTTGTACAACACCATATTCAAGATCATATACTTAAGACAAATGGTTCGAATTTGAAGAGTGAATGTTTTGGGTGTTACACCTGTATTGAAGTTCATGTCTATCACTTCCCACTTCGAGGTAGGAATGTTGATTTCTTGTGTTATACCTCTTGGTTTTTGATGTTCTACCTTCACTTGGGCTTTCATGTAGGAATTTTTCATGTCATTGTACTAATGAACTACCCCCTTCAATTGAAGCTTTATAGGGTCATTTTCTTTTTTCTTCTAATTAACCTCCGCTACTAGTGAAGATTCTAACCCATTTGGTTTGTTACCGCACCATCTGATATGCTCATAAGTTAAACTCTTAAGTGAGTAAGCTGGTGAATATCTTTTGCTTGTTTTTTTCATTTTTCCTCAACATTTGCTAAACTACCTATGTATAGTATGGTAAGAGCGTTAGATACTACATTGGACTGAACAGGATGGTAAAACACGTTCATACCATAATCTTTTAGGAATTCAAGACATCTCTTTTTGGAAAGATTCAACTCTTTCTTGGTGAACACATACTTAAGGCTCTTATGGTATGTGAACACATCTATGTGAACGCCATACAAGTAATGTCTCCAAATCATAAGAGCGAATACTACGACTTCAAGGTCGAGCTCATGAGTTGGATAATTCTTATCATAAGCCTTTTGTGTACAAACATATGTTATAACGTTACCTCGTTGCATCAACACACCACCTAGAGAAACCCTAGATGTATCACAATAAATCGCATCACCGTCTAAACCTATTGGTAGAGTCAAAATACAAGTTGTAGTCAACCTAGTGTTCTGTTCTATAAAGCTCTTCTCACACTCATCTAACCACTGAAACATAACTTTTTTGAGTTAACTTAGTCAATGGAGAAGCCGTAGATGAAAATTCTTACGCAAACCATCTGTAGTAACCAACCAAACCCAAGAAACTTTTGGTTTTTGTAGAAGAGGTAGGTATGGTCCATTGTTTCACTACCTTAATTTAATGAGAATCCACTCGGATCCCTTTACTAGACACTATATGCCCAAAAAGCAACTGATTGTAACCAATAGTCATATTTGCTAAACTTAGTGAACAACTAGAAGTCTTTGAGAGTTTCCACGAAAACCCTCAAATGAGTCACATGTTGTTCTTTATTCCAGGAGTAAAATGATGATATCATCAATAAATACAATAACGAACAAGTACAAATACATTAACACCCTGTTCATCAAATCAATGAAAGCTACAAGAGCATTGGTTCGTCAAAATGATATAACTACAAATTCATAATGACCATACTGAAATCTTAAGAATGTCTTCAGATTGTCAATATCTATTACTCTAAGATAAAGATAACCAAATTTGAGGTCTATCTTTGAGAAATGACTAGCACCCAGAAGTTGGTCGCAAAAGTCATGAATAAAGGGAATAGGGTACTTATTTTTAATTGTGACTTTGTTCAACTTCTCGTTAAACTCCTTAAGCTCAGCAGGAGCCATTCTGTAAGAAAGAATGAAATTAGGCTGGGTATTTGTATTGATTTCCCTTTTGAAAGGAATTCCGAGAAGATATTCTAAAGATACTTTTGGAACTCATTTACTATTGGAGATGACTCAATAATTGGGGTTTCAGAGCTTGAATACTTGACCCGAACTAGATGATAAAGATACCCTTTAAAGAACATCTTTCTAGCCTTAAGGTAAGAGATAAACCAATCCATGAGAACTAAGCTACTACACTTCTATTCTATGATTGGATCATATGGAAACTAAAAAGCAAACGATCCTAGTTCTAAAATAGATGACGCATAATAGAAATGTAACCAATCCATACGTAAAATGATATCGAAGTCTACTATTTCTAACTTTACAAGATATACTAAGGTGACTTTTTGAGATATTGTGATAGGGAAACTTACGTATACCCGTGTAGATATAACTGGGTCACCGGCTTAATTGAGACTGAGAAGGGTTTACAGAGAGTTTCTAGACTGACACCAAAGTTTACCGCTATATACGAATTTACAAAGGAAATTCGTAGCCCCTGGATCTAAAAAGTATAAACATCTACGTGAAGGACTCTTAACGTACCAGTGACCACATCAAGGGAACCTTCCTGTTCCTAGAGAGCATGGAGAGCATACAACCTTTTCTGGCATTAACTGTCACTTGTTATAGATGAAGTACCCTACTGGAATAGGTGCCCTGCTGATGCTGCTGAAGTTGTAGACTGAACCATACTATTGCTACCTCCCTGTCCCTGTTTAAAAGAAGGTCAATCCCTCAACCTGTGACCATCTGACCACACCCAAAACATCCATCCTTTCCTGTAAGACACTCGCCCGGATGTTTCTTACCATACTTTGGATAAGTTGGGAAAGTTCTAGTAATTGAAACACTCTCATGAGTCTTAGAGCCTTATGCCCTACCTTTATAATCTTGTTAAAACCTAGGGGGTGGATCATTAGATGATGAAGGTGTTGGAGTTGAAGACCTTTGATGAAACTGCGAGAGATTTCCACCACCTTATTTCTATTGAGAGTACTCATAGTTTCCTGTTCTAGCTTTCTTGTTGTCCTTAATTAGTGCTCTAGGATTATCTCCCTCAACCTGGTAAGCATTAGTCATGAGC
This sequence comes from Solanum pennellii, assembly GCF_001406875.1. NCBI lineage: Eukaryota > Viridiplantae > Streptophyta > Magnoliopsida > Solanales > Solanaceae > Solanum > Solanum pennellii. The sequence goes on from NC_028640.1 coordinate 58,308,858, forward strand.
CTAGAGATATTCATGTCCTCTAACATCACATTTTTGCACTCTGTTTTCACAAAGTAAGATACTGCAAATAGAAATTTAGTCATCTTTGCCATGGATCGAAAACCATATGTGGAGCATACCAAGAGAGATGGCAAACTTAAGTCCATACTCTTCGACTAACATAGAACCTTGTCTCTAATATATGAACTCCTGAGTTTTTACCTCTATCAACTCTCTTTGAAAGAACTATCTAGAAAAGCTCTGGTAAAACACTCTCAAGTGACAAGAGTTGTGTTCTCACCCCTTTTTTTCTTCCATTAAGTGAACAAAATGTTAGCTACACCCTTGAGCTGGTAGGACGCCAACTCTACTCTACCATTCGCAGTTACTTGAAGTAACTCCAAAGATCTTGTTGAGATCATCAATAAATTTTTTGTTATCCTCATTAACTTGTGACCCTAGAAACTCAGGTGGGTTAATCCAAACAAATAATGGAACTTAGTTTAAGCATGACATTGATTTAGAAAGGAGATCATATCCATGAACGATAAGAATTACAATGTCACGCCCCATGCTATCAGCGAGATGCGAACACAGAACCTAGACCACAAGTGATCCCAAGCTAACCCTGCTGGAATGATCATGATCATACTAAAAAATATAAATTCTTGTGGAAACTAAACCATAAATTTAAACTTAAAAGATGGGAATACCCATATTCTATAACTGAGATAAATGAAATCAATGAGTTTGATACAGAGAAGTTATTAACTCAATACTAAGCTGGAACTAACTATGTCTTAAAATTGCCGCTAAATTGAACTAGAAATATTGGGACAAGCCTCAGCTAAGTCAAGCAAACACTGAAAGTAAAAGACTAAATACTAAGAAGAAACTCATGACTATTGTCCTCGGAAAATGAGGATTCACCACTGAATCTGCTGAACTGAAGATAAAAAATTGATCTATACGTGATTTGGATGATGAGAACCTGAACCTACATCAGGAGAAGATGTAGCACACGAATGCGTCAGTATTTGAAAGGTACTGAGCATGTAGGATAGAATAAATCTGAAATAATACATAACTGAACAACTACAAAAGCAAGTATAATAATATGGATATGATATAGAGAATCTGAGCTAACTGAATGCAATGACCAATTTATAGCATGATGAAACTGAATACTGAGTATAGTGATAAATGGTCAATGCAAGAGAGTCTAACTGAACTGTGGGAGCTACTAATAACCGACAATAAAACTACATGAGCTAAATATGAATTCCTATGACTACGCTCCATCGAGAGGGCCCAATATACCCTGCCAAAGGTATAAAGGCATGCGGGGTGATTGCCCATAGAGGGGACTTACAACCTACTTGGCTAGTAGTTCTGGGACTAATTGGGTACGTTGAACCATAGTCCAACTCGGTATTATGATACTCCCAATGAATTATGTAATTAACTGATTATGACTGAGTTTCTATAAATACTAGATATCTCAAAACTGAACATGCAAACTGAGAATAAGACAATTAATCTTGTAATTATGCACTTATAACTGAGACATGAATATCTGAAGTAACTGAAATATCTGACCAAGCATGTGTAATTCAAGAACTAAAGAAATACATAGCTATATTTCTAAAATTCATGCAATAAACTGAATAATAATAGTATAATCTGATTTAGAACATATAACTAATAAGTTCATGAAGTTCTAGAAACCCTAGGTCTAATCATGATATGGAAATCAAGAATCTAAATGAAAACTAGGGACCCAATGGGTGAAAGGAACCCACAAGTGAAATCCCACATACCCGGTGATGAAATTTACGGAGAATCACTTAGATTTCGGGGATGGATTTGCCGGAACCTTGTGTTCTTGAATTAGGGTTCTTGACCTTTTTCTACTTTCTTGGTTATAATTTTCTAAGTTTTGATTTAATGATTTGACTTAAGTAAGTTTTAGTTATGTTTCTAAGCTTAAATTGGCTAAAATTTCATGATTTAGGGTCAAAACGATGTATCTTAGGGTTTAAACAAAGTGGAAAAAAGACCAAAATACCCCTGGGTAAGTTGTTGTCGGACCAAAAGACATCCTGGACAGACGGTCCGTCGTTCCATCGACGTTCCGTCGTTTGGCCCGTAGGTTGGGCCTGTTCGACAGGCCTTTACTAAAACGGTCATAACTTTTTACTCAGAGGACGGACTTTATCAACGTTGGTGGCTATGTAAAGCTAATTCCATTATCTATCTTTTGGTTGGTATGGGACACCGAGTCCATTTTGTGCTGAGAGTTATGATCATTTGAAGTAACCCAACTATATTTTCCCCTAATTGTCTGCTATTTTTCACCTAAGGTCAAACCTACGGACAATAGGTCTATCTATGGACCGGCTAGTCATCTGTGGCTCTTGTTAGAGAGTGGTTGAATGGGGTGTCGATCAATGATCACAGACTACAGACCGTAGTCTGACCTACGGAGCGTAGGTTCATCTGTCGATTATGACTTAACCAAATTTTCCTTGGCTGAGATATTGGGGGTTTCTGACCCCATTGACTGATGTGCAGGATGGACCGTGGGTCAGTCTACGGTCCGTCAATTGCCCTGTTGGTTGCACCTGCAGATTTTTTCTGAAAAGCTAGGTTTTGGTCTGTTTTGGATACGAGGTGTTTTATTTTCTCCCCCTTGGGAACATTCGTCCTCGAATGAAGACAAAACTAGCTGAATAGAGGGAGAGAGCTGCAACCCTACTACTAAACACTGAGAACTGTCTTTTTGAGTGAATTGAGTTTCGAGAACATGTAAATACACTGAAATTGCAAGTACAAATTGAGGGAACATGATTCTAAGACTGAATTTATGCATGAATGACTGGAAAACTGAAGAGGAACTATTACCTCAAGCAGAAGTAGAATCGGAAGGAAAGAGGTGAGGATACTTGTCTTTCATGGCTGCTTCTGCCTCCCAAGTAGCTCCCTCTATGGACTGACACCTCCACAAAACCTTGACTGAAGCGACTTCTTTATTTCTCAACATTCTGACCTAACGGTCAAGAATCTCAATTAGTACATCCTTGTAAGAAATATTATCTTCCATCGCCATACTCTCTAATGGCACTATAGAAGCTAAATCATCCACGCATCTCTTCAAGAGTGAGATGTGGAAGACCGGATGCACTGCTGCTAATTCTGCTGGAAACTCTAACTCATATGCAACCTTGCCAATCCTTTTCAAGATCTTGTGAGGGTTTACATATCTAGGACTGAGCTTCCCTTTCTTGCCAAATCTCATCACCCCTTTCATAGGTGACACTTTCAGGAAAACCCAATCATCAACTTGGAACTCTAATTCCCTTCTCCTTACATCTGCATAAGATTTCTGACGACTCTAGGCAGTCTTAAGTTTATCTCTAATGAGTTGTACTTTCTCCATAGCATAAAGGACTGAAACTAAACCTATCAAAGCTGCTTCACATACTTCAAACCAACCAACAAGAAATCTACATCTACGCCCATATAAAGCCTCATAAGGGGTCATCTGAATGTTGGAATGGTAGCAATTGTTGTAGGCGAACTCAATAAGAGGAAGGTGATCATCTCAACTACCTTTGACATAGATCACAGAAGACCTCAACATATCCTCTGGGGTCTGAATGGTACGCTCTGCATGTCCATCTGTCTGCGGATGAAATGTTGTGCTAAGGTTAACTTGAGTACCAAGACCCTTCTGAAATGACTTCCAGAAATGACAGGTAAATTGAGGATCTCTATCGAGGATGATAGACAAAGGAACCACATGTAACCTCATTATCTCATTAATGTAAATCTTGGCATAGTCTTCTGCCGAATATGTCGTCTTGATTGCAAAAAAGCGAGAAGACTAAGTCATCCTATCCACTATCACCAAAATGGAATCATGTTGTCTGCGAGTGTGCGGTAATCCTGTAATGAAGTCCATATTGATAACTTCCCACTTCATAGTAGGAATATCGATCTCTTGAGTCATATCCCCTGGTTTCTGATCTTCTACCTTGACTTGCTGGTACTTGGGGCACTTACTAAAAAAATCTGCTATATCCCTCTTCATACCATTCCACCAATAAACTTCCCACGGATTGCGGTACATCATAGTGTCACCTGGATGAATAGACTACCTGGAGTTATGAGCTTCTGCAAGAATATGTTTACTCAACTCACTATATCAGGAACACACAATATTCCCTGGTAGCGAAGTACACCATCTCCCCCTTGGGAGAAAACCTCCACTCTCTGATTGTGGAATGCACCCTTGAGTTCAAGCAAGATTAGATCACTGTCTTGATTCTCCTTACCCTCAACTACCAAAGAAGATTATGCCCCGTTCTGAACTGTTACACCACTGTCTGATATGCTCATAAGACAAACTCACAAGCGAGCAACCCTGTGAACATCCTTCACTAGCTCCTTCATTTCTTCCTTAACATGGGCTACACTACCTATAGATAATCTACTAAGAGTATCGGCTACTACATTTGCCTTACCAAGATGATAATGCACACTCATATCATAATCCTTAAGGAACTCAAGCCATCTCCTCTGGCGAAAATTCAAGTCTTTCTGGGTGAATACATAATGAAGGCTCTTATGATCGGTGAACACATCTACATGAACAACCATACAAGTAGTGTCTCCATATCTGAGTGCAAACACAATACTGCAAACTCAAGGTCATTAGTTGGATAGTTCTTCACATTCACCTTAAGTTGTCTAGAGCCAAAAGCGATAACCTTATCTCTCTGCATCAACACACAACCTAGGCCGACTCTAGATGCATCACAACAGTCACATAACCATCCAAACACTCTGGTAGAGTCAATACATGAGTTGTAGTCAATCTAGTTTTTGATTCTACAAAGCTTTTCTGGCAATCATCTGACCATTGAAACTTCACCATCTTTTGAGTTAACCTAGTCAATGGTGAGGCTATGGAGAAGAATCCTTCCATGAACCTTATATAATAACCCGCTAGACCTAAGAAACTTCTGATATCTGTAGCAGAGGTAGGTCTGGGACATTGTTTCACTGCTTCTATCTTCTGTGAATCCACTCGGATCCCTTCGCTGGATACAATGTGACCAAGGAAAGCAACGGATAGCAACCAGACCTCACATTTGCTGAACCTAGCGAATAACTCGCGATCCTTGAGAGTTTCTAAAACAATTCTCAAATGACTCGCATGTTCTTCCTCATTCCTAGAGTAAATGAGGATATCATCAATGAAAACAATAATAAACAAGTCCAAGTACTGTTTGAACACTCTGTTCATCAAATCCTGCAGGAGCATTGGTTAGTCAAAATAAATAACTACAAATTTGTAATGACCATATGAAGTTCTGATGGCTGTTTTCAGAATGTCACTATCTCTGACTCTAAATTGATGATAATTCGATCGGAGGTCTATCTTTGAGAAGTGAAAAGAACCCTAAAGTTGGTCAAACAAGTTATAAATCCTAAAGATGGGATACTTATTCTTGAATGTGACCTTGTTCAAATGTCTATAGTTAATGCTTATTCTGAGAGAACCATCTTTGTTCCTTACGAACAACATTGGTGCAATCCCATGATGAAATACTAGGTCTGATGAAGCCCTTATCTAAAAGGTCATTCAACTGCTCTTTCAATTCCTTAAGCTTTACCGGAGCCATTGTGTAAGGAGGGACACAAATATGTTAGGTATCTGGAAGGAGATCAATTCTAAAGTCGATTTCCATTTTGGGAGGGACTCCGAGAAGATCTTCTAGAAATACTTCTGGAAACTCATTGACTATTGGAACTGACTCAAGAGTTGGGATTTTAGAGCTAGAATCCTTAACCCAAACTAGATGATATAGATAACCCTTAGAGATCATCTTTCTGGCCATAAGGTAAGAAACGAATCGACCATAGGCGCTAAGCTACTACCCTTCCATTCTAGGACTAGTTCGTCTTGAAACTGAAAACGAACAATCCTAGTTCTACAATCGACTAAGGCATAACATGAATGTAATCAATCCATGCCTAGAATGACATCGAAGTCTACCATTTCTAACACTAGAGGTGACTTTCTGAGAGACTGTGATAGGGCAATTTATGTATACCCATATAGCTATAACTGGGTCACCGGTTGGAGTAGAGACTGAGAAAGGTTTTGAAAGAGTTTCTGGACAAACACTAAATTTGACTGCTATAGTGAGTTATAAAAGACAAAGTCATCTTTGTTGTCTTTCCACTTAGTAAATTCAACCATATGTGAGTCACATCCTTAAGCTTGTAGGATGCCAATTTCACCTATCACTACCAGTTACTTGCATCACACCAAATATTTTCTTGACCTCATCAATGCACTTCATGGATCCTTACAAACTTAAGACCCCCTAAAACCTTAGACAGATTAATTCTAACAAAATCACAAACTCTGGCTGACACTAATCGATCAGTTCTATTAGTTGAACTCGAACCTGCTGATTGTTCTGGTTGGTCATACTCTGAGCCAAAAGCTGAATTAGAATTATGTAACTCTACATTAGAACTTCGTCATCTGGTACTAGAGGAACTGCATTAGTATTGCGTACATTAGCATTTCGTGCCTAAGCTCTTCGAGAAACCATGATCTGAAGCACACAATGTCCAGTTAGAATGGATTGAGATCATACATTACGCACGATAAGAATAACAAGAAAGTGATGTTTTTATAAAACCATTTTGTATCCCCCCCCCCTCCCATTAGATGTGGTGCACTTCACACATATGAAAAGGACTCTACTTAGTACAGCTTTTCAGACATCCTAGGACTCTTGAACCTAGTGCTCTGATACAAAGTTTTGTCATGCCCCGAGCTATCCCCGAGACGCTGACACGGAACCTAGGACCACAAGTGATCTCAAGCTAACCCTGCTGGCATGATCATGAGCACACTAAATAATATAAACTATTGCGGAAACTAAACTATAAATTTAAACTGAAAAGATGGGGAATACCCATATTCTATGACTAAGATAAATGAAATCAACGAGTTTAATACAAAAAAGTTATTAACTCAATACTAAGATGGAACTAACTATGTCTGAAAATAATCTCTAAAGTGGACTAGAAATACTGGATAAGACCTAACTAAGTCTAGAAAAAATTGAAACTAAAAGACTAAATACTGAAAAGAAACTCATGACTATTGTCCTCGGAGAATGAGGACTCACCACTGGATTTGCTGAATTGAAGATCAAAAATCGATCTATGTGTGATCTGGATGCTGAGAACCTGAACCTACATCACGAGAAGATGTAGCGCACGAATGCGTCAGTACTTGATAGGTACTGAGCATGTAAGATAGAATAAAGCTGAAATAAAATTTAATTGAACAAGTACAAAAGCAAGTATAATAATCTGAACATGATATAGAGATTTCTGAGCTAACTAAATGCAATGACCAATTTAAAACATGTTGAAACTGAATACTGAGTATATTGTTCAATGGTCAATGCCAGAGAGTCTGACTGAATTGTGGGAGCTATTAATAACCAACAATAAAACCACATTAGAAAAATGTGGAGTTCGATGTATATGCTCCATCGAAAAGACCCAATATACCCTGCCAAAGGTATAAAGGCAGGCTGGGTGATTGCCCACTAAGGGGACTTACAACCTACTTGGACAGTAGTTCTAGGACTGATTGGGTACGCCGAACCCTGATCAAACTCGGTATTATGATACTCCCAATTAATTATGTAAATAACTAATTATGACTGAGTATCTGTAAATACTGGATAGCTCAATACTGAACAGGCAAATTGAGAATGCGACAATTAATCTGGTACTATGCATTTATAACTAAGGCATGTATATCTAAAGTAACTGAAATATCTGACCTAGCATATGCAATTCAAGAACTAAAGAAATGCATAGTTAGCGTTCTGAAATTCATGCATTAAATTAAATAATAACATTATAATCTTATTTGGAACATATAACTAAAAAGTTCATGAAGTTCTAGAAACCCTAGGTCTAATCATGATATGGGAATCAAGAATCTGACTAAAAACTAGGGACCCAATGGGTGAAAGGAACCCACTAGTAAAATCTCACATACCTGGTGATGAAATTCACGGAGAAATGCTTAGATTTCGAGGTGGAACTGCTGGAACCTTGCTTCGTTCTTGAACTAGGGTTCTTGAATTTTTTTCTCCTTTCTTGCTTCTAATTTTCTAAGTTTTTATTTAATGACTTAAGTAAGTTTTAGTTATGTTTCTAGGCTTAAATTGACTAAAATATGATGATTTATGGTCAAAACGATGTATCTTAGGGTTTAAACAAAGTGGGAAAAGACAAAAAGAACCCTGGGTAAGTTTCTTGTCGAACCAAACGACGACCTGGACAGACGGTCCGTCGTTCCATCGACGGTCCATTGTTTGGTCCGTAGGTTGGGCCTGTTCGACAGGCCTTTACTAAAATTGGTATAACTTTTTACTCGGAGGTTGGATTTTAGCAAGGTTTATGGATATACAAAGATAATTGAATTATCTATCTTTGGGTAGGTCATGGGACACCTAATTCATTTTGAGATGAGAGTTATGATCATTTGAAGTTGACCACATTTTCCACCTAACTATCTGCTATTTCTCACCTACGGTCAGACCTATGGTCCATAGGTCTATCTACAGACTGTTTGGCTCATCCATAGCTCTTTTCAGAGAGTGGGTGAATAGGTTATCAATTGATACTCACGGGCTACGGACCGTAGGTCCGTCCGTCGATCATGACTTAACCAAATTTTCCTGGCTGAGACTTTGGGGGTTCCTGACCCCATTGACGGATGTGCAGGACGGACCATGGGTTAGTCTACGGCTCGTCGATGGCCCTGTTAGTTGCATTTGCAGATTTTTCTGAAAAGCTAGTTTTTGGCCTGTTTTGGATACGGGGTGTTACAAATAAGAATCTAAGTATTTCTTAAAATACTTTGTAGCCTACTTCTAATAGGTTTTGTGAGATTTATACTCATGAAAAGGACTCTACTTAGTGTGGCTTTCCAGACATATTAGGACTCTCAAACATAGTGCTTCGATATCAAGTTTTTCATGCCATGAGTCCATCCCCATGACGTAACATGAGACATAAGATCACGAGTAAAACCCAATTTAATGAGGAAGCTTAACCATGATATAAAGTGATATGATGGGGAATACTCACTCTATGTATATATATANATTATATCCAAATAAAAGTCTCTAACCGATTAAAGATGCTCGAACATGCCCTTGATAACTCTAGGAAAATTGAAAATAAAAAGGAACAATTGAAATGGAAAGCATGTCATTCATCCATGAATATTGAGGACAAGAACCTACATCACGAGAAGATGTAACGCAGAATGTGAGTCACTACTTGAAAAGTATTGAGCGTGTAGAATAGAAAAAACTAAACAACCTATACATAAATTAACAAAGCAATAAAATCATGATATAATCTACTATTAACTGACATAAAACCATGAGAGCTATGCGTGGAGTCCGATGTTTATAGCCCCATCGAGACCAATATACCTTGCTAGGTCTATAAAGGCATGCCTAGCGTGATCAGTAAATATTATGCCCAAAGACAGGATTTAACCTACAAAAGCACACCGTTCTTTGACTATGAGGGTGACTAACCGTAGTCCACTTGGTATTAAGCCTACTCCGAGCTTAATATGTAAGTAACACATTATATATAAATTTATTTAATGCTGAATAACTATAATATTGACATTCTAACCTAAAATGCAACATTAATGTACTGATAATGAAATATTCTTAACCGGAATATATATCTGAATTGAACTGTCCTAGAATGAACTAAACGAACCAACTAAGATTCTGAATTTCATGCAAGAAGCGAAGTAACAATTCCAGGAAACATGATAATATAATTAATATTAGTCTAACAGATGAATCACAACACTTTTATAAAGTTCAAGAAACCTTAGTTTTAAACATGATCTAGAGAATTAAGAATATGACTGAATTCTTTGGTACGGGTAGAAAGAGTGTGAGTATTACCAGAACTAGGTTGGTGAGTGTAATTATGTCGAGGTTTCCGGTATGGATTATTTGAGGGGCAGGATGTGTAGGAATATTTGAACATAAGATTGTGCTTCCAAGGCAGGTTAATCAATGGAAGTATCTGCTCCTGGAGAGGCAGAAAAACCAATAGGTGTTTGTAGGTAAAGATAAGGCAGTAGACTTTGGGGTTTGTGGGGAAAATGGCAGTTGCTCATTGGTAGAAAAATATGGTGCAGTACTTTGTGATTCACCTGCATGAGGTTGAGAGTTAATCTCATTATTCATATCTAGTGGCGGTAGGATGAGGAATTTGCTTGATTATTCCTCATAATTATTTGATAGATCATAGTATTATTTCATAAACTCTTTGAATGTGGTAAAATGAGAAGACTGTAAATCTGACATGGACTTTGGTGTAACCTACGATCCTATAAAACTAAAGCTATGTAAACATATTAGATATGTGATAACATTTAGTTGTGTTTGAGATATATATAATTACTAGGAGTTAGAAATAACTTCGCTAAATGGACTCTCTGTTCGTGTGTATAAATACACTATGCACCAGAACCTGTATTGAATAATAACTATAGAGTTCCACCAATTTGCAATAAACTTGAGAATCTGTTCATACTTCATATTGAATATGAGCAATTAATTTGACTATGAACAATTAAATCATTGTGTAGTTATCTATGTCATTGAGATTACAAGTGGCTTTAGTCTAGTCAAATTCCTCAATTGGTCATTAGACACATACTTGAACTCATGTCAAAAATTTATTAATTCTTTGTCTTCTTTTTACTGGTTCACTTCACACATGAAGGTGCAATAAGGTTTTTATGGTCTTTATGTCCTTACAGTTGCATACCAAGTTTGAATTTTTTCTTCAACAGATGGTAATATAGATCTTTATGAATTTCTTTTGTTGTACTATCAACAATTTTTGTAGAGAAAACTTGCGTTACAAGTTAATTGACATGTGTAATTTAATCAGTACAAAAAAATACTTATAATAATAAGTTTGCAAAAACATAAACAACAAAGATTACACATGTATTCAAAAACAACAATTAATAACATAAGCATAAATTACTGATAGTAAAAAAAACATATGAGGATCTGTAGAATGAAACAGAAAGAAAAATATCAAGCCTATTAAATGTAGTGTGTTCCCTTAAAGAAATTATTCCCCTCTAGTACCCGAGGTTTATAGAAATTGATTCTCTCTTAACACAACGATTATATACACCAGTATATTAATACAAAAACAATGGTATCAGTGAGCCATTCAACATGAGCAAATTACATAAATATTAAATTGTGCAGAAGAAGAAGTTCAGAATTTTCGTAGTTTTAAAATAAGAGAAATCCCTCTCTTTATAGACAACAAATGGTAGTTTGAATAAATACTTATTGTTCCTTATCGAAAAGGTCACAACTTCTTAGAAAAGTTACAACCCTTCAGAAAGGTCACAACCTTTCATAAAAGTCGCAGCTCTTCATTGTCATAATTTTTCATGAGAGTCACACAACTTTTTATGAAAGGGAAAGACTAGTTTTGGAAATGAATAAATTAAAAGGAAATTTTGATTTGTGGTGGCGCCATTTAGGCATATATACATGATTACGAAAAAAATTGAGTAGTAGAGAATCTCGAGCTAGAATATGTGTAACAAAAAGAACTGTACTATGTTAAGGTATTGTATGGGTCGTGTAGGAACTACAACTCGTTGTTGTTGGTTCTTTGTCCGTAGGCTTTTCGATCAATGCCTTGAACTAAGAGTCAATGTACGAACAAGGTATATGACTCATATAAGTTATGACAGGTCTTGACTCTTGGTTTGTGATTCAACATGAGAAAGTTGGGATTTCCAGTAGTTGTAAAAGTGACCAATAAAGTCCTTAGTACCTCGTATGGACTGTATATAAGAGTCATATTGTCAGTTCGATAGTTATTTCAGGGTTCATTGAGTCTTTTCCAACTCTTTTAACTCATATAGTACATCGTTTTGGGGTTATTTGGAAGACTCTAGAGGGTTCCTAAGGCCCATAACCTCTCTATATTCTCTCATTATCTCAACCTCTAATGGAATTCTCTCTTAAGTCGTCTTCCCCATAAAGTTAGGGTTTCAAGGATTCAAGTTTTTATTGAAGGTTTAAATTAGGGCTTTGATTATTTTATGTGGAAATTCATCAATGGGTACCTATTCAACCCATTTTTTTGTAAACAAGATGATATATTACAATTTAATATGCATTAGTACAAGTAAATGGCAGAGTATGGCTAGTAACGCTTGGGGAAGGGATTAGGTTTACATTATACACATTATTAACACCTTATATAGTAAAAGACAATATTTTTATCCTAACATAAAGAGTTCCTACTTTATCTGCTTCTATTCTACTAAAAACAATCAACGGATAAGTTGTCCAAAGTACAAGGGAGTTCAACGGATTTTATAATTCTTCCACGGTTCGATTGATTTAAAGTTTATTCATCACGATTTGATAGTATTTAAATATTTTCAATGAATTTCTCATGAATTCGTGTGCCATAGGTGAATTTGATATGAAACCATGGTTTGATGATATGCATACATTATAATATAAAGGATTTATGATTTCAAGGATGTTTTTGATTAAAGTATCAATCTGTTTTATGATGAGACTCCCTTATTTATTTATTTTAATTATGTTGATATCGACTGTTGTTACCTTAGTGTAAGAATCATATTTATTTAGTTTCAAAGTGTATTTTGAATTATGACTTTGATTATAGTTCATTATTTTTAATGAGTTTCATATAAAATAATAGTTTAATTGTGTTATATTAAAGAACAAGGGTTTCTATTGTATCGCACTGAAGCCACCTTTTAATGTGAGCTTCGAGGATGATTTTTCCTGTCTTCATTATTGATTTTGGTCTTGTATATATGAAAATATTTTGATGAACCAACGATTAATTAGGTAATTGGATAGCATAATCATTAATATCATATAAATGAAATGTAATAGCTGATTTCAATATTTATATCTTAATCGAAAGGGGGAGAACTTAGAACATCATTATTGCTTCAGTGTTCACATTATCCGCTTGTCGTTATGGAGATAGATTGATTCTATTTGATGTTTCATATTTCTTGATGCAATTATTAATCATTTGGATCATGGATGGTGATGTTAGGTGTATGTTTTCAACCTTTATGAACATGTATGTATGGAATATTAAAACATTTTCATTATTATCAAATTGAAAATACATTAAATTTTTTTCATCAATCATCGTAGTTGCCACTCAGCAAGCAACTATTCATGACAAGCAAACCAATATATCTTATTAGATACCAAATATCGATAGAATATTTTACTAAGAATCTCATATATATAATAGAAGCATCGGATTAATTATGTAATTTATTAAGCAATGTACTAAGCAATATACCAACCAAAATAGAATATCCGCTATGAACAATTATGGCATAAAAATGACTACACGTCCAAAAACATTCAAATATCATTATTATCTCCAAAAATCTAGTGAAGAAGTATCTTATTCAAACAAAAATACAAGAGTCTAGGGATATAAACCCAATAATAACCAAAAAAAAAAAAGAAGATGAAGGAGTAAAGATGCCACCATCATTAGTATGTGATTTTCTCACCTACATTTGAAATATTAAGTCTCTCAAACTAGAATAAAAAGAAACTAGTGGAGGACTTGAGCTTGAATATGTAATAATAGAAAGAAAAAAAACAAAGGCAAGCATAAGATTAGGTAGATCTCTATTCACTCCTCTTTTTCCACTTTTGCATATTTGCATGTCTGTCTTTATAAATATTTTTGTTTCCACAATATAATTTGTGCCTTGCACGGACACCTTTATATATATATATATATCTATATAACTTTCTAAATATATAGCAACTAGTAAAATTACTCACGCCTCGCGTGAATATTTAATATCACACTATAAAATAACACCTAAAACCAATCTCAGATAATAATAATTCTTTAAACATAACAAAATTTACTATTTCCATTAAAATATCAATAATTAATAAAAACTTTTAATATATAGTAACTAAATTATTTATTTCTTTTTATTTTTATTTCTTTTTTTTCAAATATTCAAGACTCGTTTTTTTAAGACAACAAAAATCAATGTTTATCAAATTCTAATTTAAATACGATATTATCAAATCTATGCTACAATAAAATTGTCAAATTTAGGCTTGTAAGCCTTCAACACAGAACAATGGATAACCGTAAACACCTAAGGTGTTATATATATTATTGAACATAGAATTTATTTTCTTCATGATAAATTTTAAATGATTCATCTATAAAATGGGATATTTTCCAATTTGATTTGAGTTAATTTTTTAAAAATTATCAAATATTTTTAATATAATACATTTTGAAGATAAAAGATCTTGTTAATTTGATAATACATTCGTGACATATATTGTAACACCCCGTAGCCAAAATAGACCAAAAATTACTTTTTTAGAAAAATCTGCAGGTGCTACCAACGGTGCCATCGACGGACCGTAGCCTGCACCACAGTCCGTCATGCACAACCGTCGATGGGATAAGAAACTCCCAAAAATTTCAGCCCAGAAAAATTGGTTAAGTCTTGGACGACAGACGAACTTACGGTCTGTAGGTAAGACGACGGTCCATAGTCTGTGACTGTTGATCAAGACTCCCTTCACCCACTCTCTGACAAGACCGTAAGTATGACGGTAGGTGGAAAATTTGCAGACAGTTAAGGAAAAATGCAGTTGGGTCAAATTTAAATGGTCAAAACTCTTAGCACAAAATGAATTATGTGTCCCATGACATACCCACATATAGATAATTGAAATATCTCTTCATAGCCACCGACCTTGATAAAATCAGATCTCCAAGTAAAAATTTATGCCCATTTTAGTAAAGGCTTGTCGAACAGGCCCTGACGATATACCCAACGACGGGTCGTCGGGCAGACAACAGACCGTCAGTCATGGCCGTCGCTTTGGTCCAACAGAAACCTTCCCAGGGGTCTTTTGGACCTTTCCACTCTGTTTAAACCCTAAGCTACGTTGTTTTGACCCTAAATCATCATTTTTTAGTCTATTTAAGCCTAGAAACATAATTAAAACATAACTAAGTCAAATCATTAAATCAAAACTTAGAAAATTAGAAGTAATAGAGGATAAAAAGCTCAAGAACCCTATTCAAGAACGCCACAAGTTTCAGCAGTTCCAGCCCCTAAACCTAAGTATTTTTCCATGGATTTCATCACCAGGTATGTGGGATTTCACTAGTGGGTTCCTTTCACCCATCGGGTCCCTAGTTTTCAGTCAGATTCTTGATTCTCTTATCATGATTAAAACTAGGGTTTCTACAACTTTGATAGAACTTCATGACTTTATTAGTTTTATGTTCTAAATCAGATTAACATGTTATTACTCAGATTATCGCATGAATTTCAGAACCCTAGCTATGTATTTCTTTACGTTCTTGAATTACACATGCTTGGTCAGATATTTCATACACATCAGATATACATTCCTCAACTATAAATGCATAATTACCAGATTAGTTGTTGTATTCTCAGTTTGCATGTTCATTTTTGAGCTATCCAGTTTTAAAAGAAACTCAGACATAATCAGTTAATTTACAAAATTCATTGGGAGTAGCATAATACTGAGTTGTACTAGCGTTTAGCGTACCAAATAGTCCTAGAACTATTAGCCAAGTAGGTTTTAAGTCCCGTCTGTGTGCAAGCAGTTTAGTGATCACGCCAGTATGCCTTTATACCTTCGGCAGAGTATATTGGGTCATCTCAATAGGGCGTACACATCGTACTCCACATTTATCTCATGTGGTTTTATTATCGGTTATTAGTAGCTCCCGCAGATCAGTCAGACTCTCTGCATTGACGATTTAGCAGTATACTCAGTAATCAGTTTGAGCATGTTATAAATTTGTCATTGGATTCAGTTAGCTCAGAAATTCAATATATCATGTTCAGATTATTATACTTGCTTTTGTGTTTGTTCAGTTATGTTTATTTCAGCTTATTTCTATCCTACATACTCAGTACCTTACAAGTACTAACGCATACATGCGCTACATCTTCTCGTGATGTCGGTTCAGGTTCTCAGCATCCAGATCATTCATAGATCGATTTCTCGATCTCCAGTTCAGCAGATTCAGTGGTGAGTCCTCATTATCCAAGGAAAACAGTCATGAGTTTCATTTCAGTCTTTAATCATTTAGTTTCAGGTTTTGCTAGATTTAGCTGGGGCTTGTCCCTGTATTTCTAGTCCAGTTTAGAGGCTTATTTCAGACATATTTAGATTCAGCTTAGTATTCAGTTAATATTCCTTAGTATTAAACTCATTGTTTTCAAATATCTCAGTTATAGAATATGGGTATTCCCCATCTTTTCAGATTTAATTATGATTTATCTTCTGCATCAATTTATTATCTTTAGTATGCGCATGATCATGCCAGCAGGGTTAGCTTGGGATCACTTGTGGTCCTAGGTTCCGTGTCTGCGTCTTGGGGGTAGCTCGAGGTGTGACAAAACTTAGTATCAGAGCACTAGGTACAAGAGTCCTAGGATGTCTGAAAAGTCGCACTAAGTAGAGTCCTTTTCATGGGTGTGAAGTGCACCACATCTAATGAGAGGGAGGCTAAGAAGTGTTTTAGGAAAATTTCACTTTCTTATTACTCTTATCGTGCATAAGGTATGATCAAATTCCATTCTAACTTGACGTTGTACGCTTAAGATCATGCCTTCTTGTAGAGCTTAGGCATGGAATGCTAACGCACGGAATGCTAATGCAGTTCCTCTAGTACTAGATAAGGATGTTTAAATACAGAGTTTCAGAATGCCAATTAAGCTTTTGGCTAAGAGTATAACCAAACAGAACAATCAACAGGTTCTAGTTCCTACTAATAGAAATGACGAATTAGTGGCAGCCAGAGTTTGTGATTTTGTTAGCATGAATCCGCCTATGTTTTTAGGGTCGCAAGTTTGTAAGGACCCACAGAAGTTCATTGATGAGGTCAAGAAAATATTTGGTATGATGCAAGTAACTCGTAGTGATAGGTGAGATTTGCATTCTACCAACTCAAGGATGTGACTCACATATGGCTCACTCAGTGTAAAGACAGCAGACATGACTTTCTTTTGTACTTCAGTATAGCAATCCAATTCAGTGTTAGTCAAGAAACTCTTTCAGAACCTTTCTCAGTCTCTACTCCAGTCGGTGACCCAGTTACAGCTAGATGGGTATACAGAAATTTCCCTATCACAGTCTCTCAGAAAGTCACCTCAGCAAATATCTTAGAATGGAAAGGTAGTAGCTTAGCGCCTATGGGTCGATTTATTTCTCACCTTAAGGCCAGAAATATGATATCTAAGGGTTATCTCAATCATCTAGTTTAGGTTAAGGGTTCTATCCTTGAAACCCCAACTCTTGAGTCAGTTTGAGTAGTCTGTGAATTTCCAGAAGTATTTCCAAAGTATCTTCCTGGAGTCCCTCCCGAAAGGGAAATCGACTTTGGAATTGATCTCCTTCCAGATACCCAGCCTATTTCTATTCCTCCTTACAGAATTGCTCCAGCAGAGCTTAAGGAATTGAAATTGCAGTTGAATGACCTTCTAGATAAGGGTTTCATCACACCTAATATTTCACCATGGGGTGCACTAGTATTGTTCGTAAAGAAGAAAGATGGTTCTCTCAGAATGTGTATCGACTATAGACAGTTGAACAAGGTCACAATCAAGAATAAATATCCCAGCCCCAAGATTGATGACTTGTTTGACCCACCTCAGGGTGCAAGTCATTTCTCAAAGATAGACCTCGGATCGGGTCATCATCAGCTCAGAGTCATAGATAGTGACATTCAAAAAATAGCCTTCAGAAATCGGTATGGTCATTAGATTTTGTAGTTATGTTGTTTAGACTAACCAATGCTCTTAAATCTTTCATAGATTTCATGAATAGAGTGTTTAAACAGTACTTAGACTTGTTCGTTATCGTCTTCATTGATGATATCCTCATTTACTCTAGGAGTGAGGAAGAACATGCAAGTCATTTGAGAGTTGTTCTACAGACTCTCAAAGATCGCCAGTTATTCGCTAAAGTTCAGCAAATGTGAGTTTTGGTTGCAATCTGTTGCTTTCCTTTGTCACATTGTATCTAGCGAAGGGATCCGATTAGATTCACAGAAGATAGAAGCAGTGAAACAATGGCCCAGACCTACCTCTGCTACAAATATCAGAAGTTTCTTAGGTCTAGCGGGTTATTATTGAAGGTTTGTGGATTTTCATCAATAGCCTCACCATTGACTAGGTTGACTTAGAAGATTGTCAAATTCCAATTGTCAGATGATTGTGAAAAAAGCTTCGAAGAATTAAAAACTATATTGACTACAGCTCTTGTCTTGACTCTATCAGAGGGTTCAAATGGTTATGTGACCTATTTTGATGCATCCATAGATGGACTAGGTTCTGTGTTGATGCAGCGAGGTAAGGTGATAGCTTATGCCTCTAGAAAACTTAAGGTTCATGAGAAGAACTAACCAAGTCATGACCTCGAGCTTGCAACATTGGTGTTTGCACTCAAGATCTGGAGACACTACTTGTATGGTGTTCATGTAGATGTGTTCCCTGACCATAGATGCTCTTAGTAGATTATTTATGGGTAATGTAGACCATGTTGAGGAATAAAGGAAGGAGCTAGTGAAGGATGTTTACAGGCTTGCTCACTTGGGAGTTCGCCTTATGAGCATATCAGACAGCGGTGTAACAGTTCAGAATGGGGCAGAATCGTCTTTGGTAGTGGCGTTAAGGAAAATCAAGACAGTGACCCAATCATTCTTGAACATAAGGGTGTAGTCCATAATCAGAGAGTGGAGGTTTTCTCCCAAGGGGGAGATGGTGTACTTCGCTACCAGGGTATATTGTGCGTTCCTGATATGGGCAAGTTGAGAGAGCATACTCTTGCAGAAGCCCATACCTCTAGGCATTCTATTCATCCAGATGCCACTAAGATGTACCGCAATCTGCGAGAAGTCTATAAGTGGAATGGCATGAATAGGGATATAGAAGATTTTGTGAGTAAGTGCCCCAATTTCCAGCAAGTCAAGGTAGAACATCAGAAACCAGGAGGTATGACTCAAGAGATCGATATTCCTACTTGGAAGTGAGATGTGATCAATATGGATTTCATCACAGGGTTACGTCGTACTCGCAGATAGCATGACTCCATTTGGGTGATAGTTGATAGGATGACTAAGTCTTCTCACTTTTTAGCGGTCAAGACTACATATTCGGAGGAGGACTATGCCAAGCTTTACATCAATGAAATTGTCATGTTGCATGGGGTTCTTTTGTTTGTCATCTCAGATAGATATCCTGAGTTTACCTCTCATCTTTGGAAATCATTTCAGAATGGTCTTTATACGCAAGTTAACCTTAGTACAGCATTTCATCCATAGACGGATGGGCAGGCAGAGCGTACCATTCCGACCATAGAGGATATGTTGAGAGCTTGTGTGATAGATTTCAAGGTAGTTGGGATGATCACTTTCCTCTTATTAGTTTGCCTACAATAATAGCTACCATTCTAGCATTCAGATTGCCCCTTATGAGGCTTTATATAGGCGTAGATGTAGATCTCATGTTGGTTGGTTTGAAGTCGGTGAAACAGCTTCGATAGGGACAGATTCAGTCCTTTATGAGATGGATAAAGTGGAACTCATTAGAGATAGACTTAGGGCCCGTTTGGATAAGCTTAATAAAAGCAGCTTTAAAAAAGTACTTTTGAAAGTGCTGAAACTTATTTTTAAAACAAGCAGTTATGCGTTTGGATAAAAGTGCTGAAGTTAAAAAAAAGTTGTTGATGTGTTTGGCAAATAAGTGCTGATAAACAGCTTTTTAAATCAAAATGTCTGAAATACCCTTAAAAGCTGTTAACATAATAAAAGTTAATTAATTTATATTTTACAGCCATAAATAATTATATTTTGCTATCATTCACATATTTATTTCTCATCACAAATTATTTATAAGAGGAATATAAACTTATTATAGATTTTAAAGATATATAATTTGAATAGATTAAATAACGATTTGAGATTTCATTTTAGTTTCATCCATAGGTAATAATAATTGTCTATCATTCACATATTTCTTTATTATCACAAATTATTTATAAGAGTAATATAAATTTTTATTTAAGTTATATGTGCAACTTATTTTACATTTTAATAATGTATAATTTGAATAGATCACTTGAAATATTTAAGATTTATTTTATTTTCATTCATTAGTAATAGTAATTGTCTATCGTCCACACGTGAAAAGGGAAAAATAGAAGAAAGAGATGTTAAGGTTATGTGGGTAATTTGGAGATTGTATAAAAATATTAAGGGCAAAAAGGTAAAAATGTGGTCAACTTAAAACAGCTTATAAGCTGGAAAAAAAAAGCACCCCTACCCTAGCTTTTAACTTTTGGCTTAAAATAAGTTATTTTTAACTTAAAATAAGTTATTTTGAGTATTGCCAAACAGCTAAATAAGTCAAAAACCAGCTTTTAAGTCAGTTTGACCAGCTTTTAAGCTGAGCCAAACAGGCTCTTAAGACAACCTGAAGTCGTCAAAACTCTTATGCAGATGTAAGGAAAAGGGAACTAGAGTTCCAAGATGATGATTGGGCTTTTCTGAAAGTCTCACCTATGAAAGGGGTAATGAGATTTGGAGAGAAAGGGAAGCTCAGCCCTAGATATGTAGGCCCTTACAAGATCTTGAAAAGGGTTGGCAAGGTGGAATATGAGTTAGAGTTGCCTGCAGAATTAGCAGCAGTGCATCCGGTCTTCCACATCTCACTCTTGAAGAAGCGTTTGGGTGATCCAACCTCTGTAGTTCCTCTAGAGAGTGTGTCTGTGAAAGATAGTCTTTCTTATGAGGATGTACCAGTTGAGATTCTTGTCCGTCATGTTAGAAGGTCGAGAAACAAAGAAATCGCTTCAATCAAGGTTTTGTTGAGGAGTCAGTCCGTAAAGGGAGCTACTTGGGAAGCAGAAGCAGCCATGAAAGCCAAGTATCCTTACCTCTTTCCTTCCGATTCCACTCCAGCTTGAGGTAATAATTCCTCTTCAGTTTTACAGTAATTCATGCATAACTTCAGTTTTAGAATCATGTTCCCTCAGTTTGTACTTGCATTTTCAGCGTAATTGCATGTACTCAGAACTCAATCCAGTCAGAAACTCTGTTCTCAGTGTTTAGTAGTGGGGTTTGCAGCTCTCTCACTCTATTTCAGCTAGTTTAGTCTTCATTCGAGGATGAATGTTTCCAAGGGGAAGATAATGTAACATCGCGTAGCCAAAATAGACCAAAAATTAGTTTTTCAAAAAAAAAAATATGCAGGTGCTAGCAACGGTGGCATCGACTGACCGTAGCCTGAACCACGGTCGGTCCTGGCATAAACGTCGATGGGATAAGAAACTCACAAAAAATTCAGCCCAAAAAAATTAGTTAAGTCTTGGACGACGGACGGACTTATGGTCCGTATGTAAGACGACTGTCCGTAGTCCGTGACCGTCGATTAAGACTCCTTTACCCCCACTCTCTGACAACTAGGGATGAACAACACAATCAGTAGGTGGATCTACGGACGTAAGTCTGACCATAGGTGGAAAATTTGCAGAGAGTTAAGGGGAAATGCAGTTGGGTCAACTTCAAATTGTCATAACTCTTAGCACAAAACGAATTAGGTGTCCCATGACCTACCCACATATAGATAATTGAATTATTTTCCATAGCCATCGACCTTGCTAAAATCATATCTCCGAGTCAAAAGTTATGCCCAATTTAGTAAAGGCTTGTCTAATAGGGCCTGACGACGGACCCAACGACAGAGTGGCAGACGACGGACCGTCAGTCCTGGATGCCCTTTGGTCCAACAACAACCTTCCCATGGGTCTTTTGGACCTTTACCACTCCGTTTAAACCCTAAGTTAAATCGTTTTGACCCTAAATCATCATATTTTAGTCAATTTAAGCCTAGAAACATAATTAAAACATATCTAAGCAAATCATTAAATCAAACTTAGAAAATTAGAAGCAACAGACGAGAAAAAACTCAATAACCCTAGTTCAAGAATGCCACAAGTTCCAGCAGTTCCATCCCCGAAACATAAGTACTTTTCCGTGGATTTCATCACCAGGTATGTGGGATTTCACTAGTGGGTTACTTTCACCCATTAGGTTCCTAGTTTTCAGTCAGATTCTTGATTCCCTTATCATGATTAAACCTAGGATTTCAAGAATTTTTATAGAACTTCATGAATTTATTAGTTTTATGTTCTAAATCATATTATCATGTTATTACTCAGATTATCGCATGAATTTCAGAACCCTAGATATGTATTTCTTTAAGTTCTTGAATTACATGCTAAGTCAGATATTTCAGACACTTCAGATATACATGCCTCAATTATAAATACATAATTACCAGATTAATTGATGCATTGTTAGTTTGCATGTTCAGTTTTGAGCTATCCAGTATTTACAAAAACTCAGACATAATCAGTTAATTTACAAAATTCATCAGGAGTAGCATAATACCGAGTTGGACTAGGATTTAGCGTACCCAATAGTCCCAGAAATACTAGCCAAGTAGGTTGTAAGTCCCCTCTGTGGGCAATTAGTTTAGTGATCACGTCAGCATGCCTTTATACCTTTGGCATGGTATATTGGGTCCTCTTGATGGGGCGTATACATCGTACTCCACATTTAGCTCATGTGGTTTTAATATCGGTTATTAGTATCTCTCGCAGATCAGTCAGACTCTCTGCATTGACCATTTATCAGTATACTAAATATTCAGTCTGAGCATGTTATAAATTTGTCATTGCATTCAGTTAGCTCAGAAATTCAATATATCATGTTCAGATTATTATACTTGCTTTTGTGCTTGTTCATTTATGTTTTATTTCATCTTATTTCTATTCTACATGCTCTGTACCTTTTAAGTACTGACGCATAAGTGCGCTACATCTTCTCGTGATGTAGGTTCTGGTTCTCAACATCCAGATCACGCATAGATCGATTTCCCAAAATTCAGTTCAGCAGATTCATTGGTGAGCCCTCATTCTCCGAGGACAATAGTCATGAGTTTCATATCAGTAAGTAGCATTTTTTAAATAAAATCATTATTTTTGTTGTGAGCAAAAAAAATAAATCCTGAAACTTCTCTAATTCTTGAGAAGCTTAATAATTTGAAAAAATATATTCAAAGGCATATATCTATACATCACAACAAAAATTACTAACAAAATTAATCAATATAGTACTATAAAAGTTAAACTAATAAAAACTTTAACTTGCATTATTACAAGTCATATGAACTTTTATTCGTTGATATACGGAAATATTAAGAAATTGTAAATCAGTAAAACAAAGAGCAATGTCTATAACTATTTTGAAGCACACTTCATGACAATCTAAATCAGATAAGTTGCAACGATAAATGAAGTCATTCTCTCAATAACTATTTTGAAGCAAACTTCATGATAAAGGGATAATGCACAACTACCCCTTCAACCTATGCCCGAATCTCAGAGACACAATTATACTATATTAAGGTCCTATTACCCCCCTGAAGTTATTTTATTAATAATTTTTTACCCCTTTTTGGCCTACCTGACACTATCTTGTGGACCCAACACTCATTGACTTAGTATAGTATAAGTGTGTCTCTGGGATTTCGGGCATAGATTGAGGGGATACCTGTGCATTTTCCCTTTGATAAATATAGTTATTCTCCTAGTGTGCTCCTGGCTTAAACAGTTCTCATACTCTACACGTTATTCTCTGTCGATTTTCCTTTTCCACCTTATCAAATAACGTTGTATGTATTGATTACCTCGTTATTGTGTTTTTCCTCACTGGGACCTTTATAAATTTTTTTTTTTGCATACTTCTAATTCACCCATGAGTTTCTATTTTCCTCTTTCTTTTGTATCTCTCCTTCTTCCTCATGTCTCTTATCAGCACTCATGAGTGCATCATACATATTTAGTCACTTCAATGCCTTCGTGCTCTATATCATCCACTTTCCCTGTTCTTTATA
>NC_028640.1:58334090-58351828 GCF_001406875.1 Solanum pennellii
TATATATATATATATATATATATATATATATATATATATATATAAAATCCACTTTCCCTACCACAGGCTCATATTTGTCTCGTGTATTTGCTTTTCGTTGCAAGCCACTGACACTTTATTATAAATATGCCTATTCTCCAGAACTTTTTCACTAGTCAGTACTCTCTCTTGATTCCCCCACTACATGTCCATATCTTGCTTATTGCTATTCTCCATTGTCCCTTCTTTTTCATCCCTATTTTGTAATACAAGATGAATATTTCAACTTCCTTTTTCATCATGCCCTTTCAGACAACATTCTTAACAATACTTTGGCATATGATCGTACAGTAGTGTGATCCACAATGATAGTAGCTCCCATGTATTTTTATTTTCTTCTTTGATTTTAGTTCTATGTGGTAATTTTGCTACCAAGCTACTTCAACTTTCACCTTAGTAACTTGGTCTTGTATGGTTCTTTATTTCCATTTCAGCTTCTAAAGGCTTCCTCTAACAGAAAAAGCAGTTGAAAATTGCTTCCTTTGTAATGATATTTGGTGGCAGATCTGGCATGGATATCCAAGCTAACGTCAATTACTTTAATGACGAAAAACAAACTACAAGAACTACTTAGATTTTAACCTACAAAAATTTCAATTCAGAAATAACATTTGTGGTTACTTGTTTATTTTCACTTTATTATTTGTTTTACCAAAATAATATATTCTTTTGATTGAAAGGTTGCAAGTCAAATACAAACTTGTGTTCTTAATTTATTTTTCAGACACTATCTTTTACTGCTTTTCTTACTCTGTCATTTGCATTTTCTATCAAGTCTTTGCTCGTATACAAACACACACTGAACATGCGAAGGGTTTTTTCTCCTCCAAAACTTTTTTTGAATTCCTAAGTTTCAGAATTGGTGCAATTAAGATAGTGCGATTTCTCGCAATTACTCAGTCCTACTCTCGATCATCTAAAAAAACAATTCTACTCTAAAAATAAATCACGTTGCATAACCTTAGGCAAGAAAATATAAGGTATTGTCGTTTCGTTTAGGAAGCTGCCCACATGTCAATATTTTCTTCTTTAGAACTCGATGACTTTATGTGGAAATGATATGGGTAATCCAAACTAAAACACTTAATGGATTTGGAGCAAATAAACTTATCCCACTCTTTACCTTTCTTTTAGATGAACATCGACTAAAACATGCCGAATATCCAAATATTTGTATCCACGCCACACATTCTACAAAATAGGTGGAAAAATATTCACAAAATACACGGAGCTGAAATTCGAGGGCATTGGGAGTACTATTCCCACTTTTAGGGACACAAGGTGACAAAGTCTTCATTGCTCAGCTAATAGGATTCTGTACCCAAGCACAATAACTTTCGAATTCCCAAATTTGAGATCACTCCCACATTAGAGGAGTTCAGTAGTTTTATGGAACTACCAATTAGAGAAAGGTTGTCATTGATCTTATTAGTCATATTTTCACATGATTTTCTAAGTTTGTTGGAGTTGCATATATTTTCATCTTTGAGATATGTGGACGGCGGAAAGGTCAAGCTAGACTACATCTTCCAAAGTTTTGGGCGTCTTGAAGGGTATGGTGGACACCAACACGAGTTTGCATGTATTTGTGAAGCATGGGTACATCTGAGGCCAAGGGTATTCCTTCTGGTTTTTTTAAGGAATCCTTGTATTCCCAATGAGGTCTCATTCCGTCGACATCAATATATTTTCAATGGTTATCAGCATTTTTCACAATCCGCAAAGATACTCTTTTGTGCCTATGATACTCGCCAAGGTATGTCGTTCGTTGACAACCTACACAAGGGGGCACGACTTCTTCGGAGGATGCAATGTGTTGCTACAGGTCTGAGTGAGAGAACATTTCTATCGTTGTGATCCACAGATGAATTATTGTATAGATGCACGTTACAGGATCAACAGCCACGAAGATCATCTATGATATTAGGCGGATGCGCCGACAAGAAGGAAAGAGTGGTACACATTTTTGAACAACCTTACACGGGACGTAATCTAACGGAAATTTTCTTGAATAAGGAGTTCTACATTTGCAATAACTCAATATTTGTTCCTTATGGAATTGATTGGGCTAAGGGACATTAAAATGTATGTATCACTTCGGGTTATGCGACAATTTGGAGTTTCCCAAGACATTCCACTATGGTCAATCATGAGACTACAAGATGAGGCCTTCACTTCGAGCTCACTAGAGCGGATAAAAATTTATAATTCGAATATGAATACATTGTTGATTTAAACATGGTCTTATTCGGGGTCTTAAATGTTAACTTTGACTTTATTAATAGCCATATTAACTATTTTATATGTGAGCTATGACGCCCCAGCATAAGATTAGAAGTTCCACATCGGCAAAAACACAGGAGAGATATTGGATATATAAGTCTTACCAACTAGTGCACATTTTAAAATTTTGCAGGTCTTAGGCCCAAAGCAGACGATATCACTGGTTTTAATAAACTATGTATTCCCATTCATCTTGTAAATTTCTTATTCTCTCTAGTGACTGAAGTGAAGGAATCCTAATATAATCTCATGATCGACTATAACGGAATGTTTTGGACAACCCAATTGCCGCATAACTCGAAGTGGTACATATGATTAAATGTCCATTAGTCCAATAAACTTGATCAAGAACAAATAATGAGTCCTTGCAAATGTCAATCCCCCTATCCAAGAAAACATCCACTGAATGCATCTTATGTAAGGTTGTTCAAAAACATGTGTCATACTTCCCTTCTTGTCGACGCGCCCGTCTAATATCAAAGGCGATCTTCGTGGCTTTTGATCATGTTATGTGTGTCTATACAACAATCCATATGTAGATCGTGATGAAAGAATATTCTCTCGCTCAGATCTGTAGCAACATGTTGCATCCTCTGAAGAAGTCACACCCCTTTGTGCAGGTTGTCAATGAACGGCGTACTTCGGCGAGTATCATAGGCAAAAAAAAATATTTTTGCAGATTGTTAAAAATGTTCATAACCATTGACAATATATTGATTTCGACGGAATGGACCTCATTTGGATTGAAACGATTCCCAAAAATATATATAATGAATACCGTTGGCCTCAAATGTACCCACGCTCCACGAATACATGAAAACTCGTGTTGGTGTTCATCATATCCTTCAAGACGCCCAAATCTTTGAAATGTTGTTCATCTTGTATTCCAAACATACTTAGAACAAAACTTTGAACATTTTTGCAAGACAACAAAGTTTAAGAACATTTTCACAACTAGAAAATTAAAACCAGTAGCGAAACTAGAATCAGAAACAGAATTAAAAAATATATACGAAATATTTGTCTTAAAGAAGAGTTGTTGTTAATATGTGTCTAAAGAATCTTACTGATTCCAACAAACTTTGCAGAAACACGAAGTTATCAAGATTAATGAACCAGTGAAGAACAAAAGAATACAAGAGCTGAAATTAATTCACAAATCTAAAATTTGTAAAACACGTACCAGAATCTGGAAAATTTTTAATAGGAAAAAGATCAAGTCCCCTGAACTCACATTGTCCCCTTAAGAAATTATTCCCCTCTAGTATCCGAGGTTTGATTTTGAATATGACCTCCCAGGGTAAAATGATCTCAATCACCAGAGTATAGATACAAAAAACTCCGGTGTCAGCGAACCACTCAACAGCAGTAAAGTACACTTAGAATACTAGATTTAGTAGTTGAAGAAGAAGTCCATGAATTCTATATCAAAATGAGAGGAAATCACTCAATTTGTAGAAAACAAAGGTTGTGCGAAAAGTTGCTTATTGTGCCTAACCGGAAAGGTCACAAATCTTTGGAAAAGTCACAATCTTTCAGAAAGGTCGTCATCTTTCATAAAAGTCACAACTTTCCATAAAAGTCACAACTTTCCATAAAAATCGCAACTTTTCATAAAAGTCACAACTTTTTATAAAAGTCACAACATATCATAAAACTCACAACTCATCATAAACAATAAATATTAAATTAAAATACCCCAAAATGAGCAAACACATGAATAATTTAGAAACTTCAATTGCATACCTAGCAATCAATGTCACTTTATGGCATGATATTGAGGTACTGGGATTCTGCAACATGCCAAAGAAAAAGAAAATTTGTTTGTTATGGGGGAGATAAAACACAGAATAAACAACGGAAGCTAAAGAGGAAATGAAGCAAAAGAACATTGGGGATGAAGATAGAAAAAGTTAACGCGGTCGGTTGCTATTCAGAAAAAATTTATTTGCATCGAATGTTTATAAGTCAATGCAAAATGTACTATTACGTGATTGAATGAAGTAAAATGAACTATAAATTTAAACACATGACATGTATATATTTATTTGGTGTATACACCCGATGCAAATAAATTTTGCTCATTCTTATATTGCTACGGAGGACACATAAGTTCTCAATTCAATTTGCAACAAGACACGTAATCAATTTTCTACAAGCCACGTACAACAAAAAATTGGAATATTGAAATAAACTATTTCTAATATAATACTTTATATATTTCATTTATATTTTCATATTTTTTCTTTTAGTTTTCTCTATTTACTTGTCAATTTTGACGTATCAAGAAAGAATAAAAAAAATTCTATTATACTCTTATTTAAGTTTCTTGAAAATTTTCAAGTTTTAATTCATCGTTCTAAAAATCATAATTATTAAAGATGAAATTATAATTTCACTATATTAATTATTGTTATCTTAATATGTGTGTCATTTATAAAATAGACAACTAAATAGAGACATAGATAGTAGAAATATAAAAAAATTAAATTTATTTATGACACAAAAATACAAGCATTAACCAACCATTCTATCAAATTTAACATCTCGAAACCTCAAACAAGAGACAAATTGAATAAAAGTACTATTTCAATGTTTCTATTTTCTTTCTAGTTTGTTTCAATATTTTAGCTTTAACTTTTTACGTGGTATGTTCAAGACCACAAGATTAAAGATCATGTGATACATTTGACATAACTTTAATTTAGAATCACAAGATTAAAAAGTCTTCTTTCTTTTCTTAAACTCCGTTCTAATTTAAACTATGTCATCCTTTCTAAAATAGAGGGAGTAGTAATATTTCCTCTCTCTGTAAAAGATACGAACTACAAAGTATTTAATAGAAATAATATAAAACATGACAATTAACTTGACATCAATTCCTTTTGGATATGCACAAGTACACATAAATTTATATACAATTGAACAAATAGGGGGATAAAAAGAGACGTGAGGGCGATGGATGCTGCAGACGCAGATACTGTTGCGCCGTTTGGAATGGAGGGGTCGGAAGATTTTGCAAATTTCTGTACACATTTGGCATGCCTTTCTGAGTTTTGTTTTGGGCTGCTGGGTTCTTGCGGATTTCGAGGCGATAAGATGTGTGTTATTGTATCGATTTACTGGAATTTGTTGTTGCTGTGTTCGTTTCTGGGTGGGTCGGGTATTGTAGGCTTGGATGGGTTTCTTTGTATTGGAACAGGGTCGGGTTGTGTTTGGATGAAGAATTCGGCCGCTCATACGGTGTTGTATTGGTTGAAATTGGAAATGGGTCTTTGGGTTGCTTTGGTAATGGGCTAAATATACCAAATGAAGTCCAACTCGCAGCCAAATTGAATTAAGAGAAAATTTTATGCATAACTTTCATAAATTTCATGGTGTAAGATTTAAATTACATTATTTCTTTACTCTTTTTTGATTTTATCAAAAATATCTTAAAATATCAGCCTTCCGCATACATAATTGATTGTCCGGATACATTAATTCTACCCTAGAAGAAGTGTCAATCTGTTGCGCTACAATAGGAAACAAATCTAAAAATCTAATCAAATCCCATAAATTACGCTTACATATCTTCTTTAACAATTAGACAGATGTTAATCCTAACAGAAAAAGAAATTTAAAATTCAAATCCTTTCCCTTTTTTTTTTTTTGAAGAAACCTTTCAAAGTGATGAAGAGATACAACGTTTTGATGTGTGCATTTGTGTTTGTTGAAGATAGAAAAAGAATGCACATGCTCTTAACATGCTTGAATCGAGAATTGATGATTCCTGTTACATACAAATAATAATATATATAGTTGATTCAAACAATTCAGATGTGAAGGTGAAGCAATTGTACATGGATAAAGCTACTTTAATGGCTGTAATGGCAAAATACAAAATAGATCATAACATCAATTTTTGAGTTAAAATATCTAATTAAAAAAGGTATGTGACAAGAATTATTGTGTTTTAATATACACTTTTTTAATTTTTGAATATGTGAGTGTTAATCATTGTTAGTTACAAGTTAATACATTACTAGTTTGTCGCATATGTGTTGGGTTCTTAGATCTGTGTATCAATTTGTGGTTATTATAAAGTATCACGTACATATTTATTCATTCTTCTTATTTTTTGTAATCTATCATTATAGAGGCATGAATATTTAAGACACATACTTTTTTTAATGTAATCATGATACATTGCTAGTTGGAACTTGATATATTATGAGTTTGTCGCAACTGTGTTGGCTTTTAGATTTGTGTATCAATATGTGGTTATTATAAAGTAACAGGTATATGTTAATTTGTTCTTCTTATTTTCTATAATATATCATTATAGAGGCATGGGTAATTAAGACACACTTTTTTTTGTTTTATTAAATATATTAATCATGATACTTGTTAGTTACAATTTTATGCATTACTAGTTTTCGCATGTGTTATATTTAAATCTATGTATCAATGTATGGTTATTATAAAGTATCAGGTACATATGCTAATTCATTCTTCTTATATTTTTGTGATGTATCATTATAGAGGCATGTGTAATTAAGTCACACACTTTTTTATTAGTTTTTTAATGTATTTGTTAATATATTAGTCATGATACATTTTAGTTAAAACTTGATACAGTCTAGTTGGTCACATATGTGTCCGAGTTGAGATTTGTGTATCAATGTGTGGTTATTATAAAGTATCAAGTACATATTAATTCGTTCTTCTTATTTTTTTGTAATGTCTCAATATAAATGCATGATGGGTAATTAACTCACAAAGAATAACATGCAAACGGTCAAAATGTTCGAGTATGACACCCGGGGGATCACCCTAAGGATCCCAAAGAGGATCCAAACGTTGGCCAAGAAAACTACCGGGCAACCTAGATATGAAGGTTGTTGCGCATCGTGCAGCCAGCACTGAAAGGGCATATTTTTCCCTGCGATGCGAGGCCATCGCGAACCATTCTGCCTCAAATTGATTTTCAGATCCAAGATGTGGAGGTGACCCCGCGATGCGTAGTGACTTTCCAGATTTGGTTGCGTCGTTTTTAAGTCAAATAAGAATTGGTTAAATGATCCAATAGGTGCAGGGGTCTTTTGGGAAATTTAGAGAATAATTATTGGTGCTTATTTTAGGGGTTTGAAGTGTATTTAAGCAATACAATATCCATTTAGACTCTAGACTCCAAATCAAAAACCCTTCTTCCATAAAACTCTCTCAAGAACACCATTGAAGAAGAAGAGAAATTATAGCCAACTTTTAGGACGAAATTCACCAAGGTTTCAAGTTGGGTTTAAAGATCTAATATAAGGTATGTGAAGATTAATTCATCAATGTATTCTTCCATTCATGGAGTCTCCTAGTTATTCCTCAATTGTGAATCCAATGAACCCCAATTTAGAGAGGGTTGTGATTGCATTGTGGATAAAGCTTGATTCTGATCTCAATCTAGTGGGCAACATTCAATTATGTTCATATGATGATAATGTGATATTTTCATGATGAATTGTACTATTTGATGTTGAAGCTGATCATGGTGATTTTAGATCATTAGGGGCAAGATGAAGGTTCTAAGATAATCTTCTTAATTCAAATGTAGTGTCTGCTAATTGATCATGATTGAATCACCTAGATATGAATTGAACTAGGCCTAATTGATATAGGATGATCTTGACTTGTAAAGTTGAAATTGAACATATGATCATGTAAGCCTAGATTTACCTTCGAAAGATCAAATTGAATGAATTAACTTGTAATTGAACATGGATCATGATGAATTGGGGAAAGTGATCGATTGTAAGGATTGTATGCCATTGATTCTAGGGCTTTCGGGGTGAAGTCATTATGAAGGGATTGTGATGATGTTTTCTTTCTTCTCTTCTACACTTAGACATGAATAACATAGGAGAAATAAGTTCTCTCACATAGGTGGATTCTAGGTTGACCTAAGAACCTAAAATGAATCAATGCATGTTAGACTAGAATAGCTTGAAGATGGATTGTATGATCACTTCTTCTGTAATAGACTAGGTAAGATAAGACTAAGACATGATAGCTTGAGATTATGAATCTCATGATAACTTGGGATGGAGAAAGTAAGCTCTCTCATGTTTAGCTTGAACATGTGTTGCTAGGATGCTTAATCATGGTAGCTTGGGAATGGTGGTTTCCATGATAATTTGGGATTGAGTAATGAAGCTCTTCTAAGATTAGCTTGAAGTAGCATGACTAGATTTCCTTCATGATAGCTTGACTTGGTTAGGCCTAAACCATTTCATGATAGCTTTAGGAGAAAGACCTATACTCTCCTAATGTTAGCTTGACTTGCATGCAAGGTGCATTTCATAAAATAGCTTGAGATTAGTTTCTCATGATAGCTTAGGGCTGAGGATTCATGATCCTCTATGATTAGCTTGCATCTACAGGATTGGTTGCATAATGGTTAGGATGGGTGTTTCCTTCCTTATTAGATTGGATTAGGTTAGTCTAGAGAAGTACTTAGTGTGGATGGTAGTATGGGATGCTACCCATACATGGAACAAGTATGACTTTAATTTACCTATGACATGACCCCTATGATATATATATTTAGCTTGGGTAGTGGCTATGGTTACTTTACATGAAATGATTTAGTTAAGAGGATAGTTCCTTGTCAATATTAAATAGGTTTACTAGAGACTCCTAAACTAAAATGAAAGGGAATAGGATGACTTCAAGATATGCTTAGTGTGTGAGGTAGAATGAGATGCTTCACATGCATTGCACAAGTGTGCTTTGAGGTGGCCTAGGGGCATCGTGCTCATATGTTATGATGAACCTAAGGTTTTGATTATGAAAGTGGATTATGATCAAGAATGATCAAAGGGAGGTACTTAGCTTTTGTAGTAGTATGGGATGCTACCTTAGCCTTGCACAAGTATACTTGGAGGTGGCTTGTCAAGTAATTCATTTGAGTAAGAAGGACAATGAGTTAAGTATGAAATCTTATATACTTTATAATGTTTTATTATGCATATGATATTCATGATATGCTTATGCTTTTATCTCTTATGATTATGTCTATTATTGACTAACCCTTTGAAATATCTTATGTTTGGTATGATAATTTCCATACTTGGTATATTTCGTACTAACACATATTTGGCCTACATTCTAATCCAATGTAGGGTCTTGAGGAGATTGAGTTGCTTTCAGGATAGAGTTTCTAAGGCTTGTCAAGGAGTGAAGATTGGTGAGTCCTCATAGAATCTGAGGACGCCACTCCTATGTTGTTGTTTATGTTCTTTTCTGTGTTATACTTTTATGGGTTGTGATCCAAGACTATTGTACTCATTATGTCATAGATGATTTTTTGAGGCATATGTTAGAAGTTTTATGAAATGATTCCGCATTCTGTTTTTGAAGAAAAGTTTTCATTCCGTGCTACTTTTCGTATATATGCAGTGAATGATGTGTAAGGGCTTGTACAAGACCTTTGATAGGTCAAGTACGCCGTGTTCCAACTTGAGGGATGCCCTATCTTCTAGGGTGTACTTTGGGTCGTCACAGATATTGCTACTGTTATCCAGTTTGCTTATACAAATTGGATACTTGTTGAAGTCATTTGCCTCTTAACACCCATGTCATTGTGAATCAACATTTGTGTGTTGCTTTGTTTAACCTTATACTCAATTTTCAGCTTAATCACATTTGTATCGAATCCGAATTGCATTGCAATAACATTATACAATTCCTTATATGATGAGCTTTCTTTAAAAATCACTCCTCAATTGTATAATCAGTGTAACAATTGTCATTGTCCCATCAACCAGAATGCATAACCAACACATCTAATGAGGCCATTTTTCAGAATTTCTGTATAAATAATTAAATAATGTATACAAATACATTTATATTCTTAAGAATTTCAACAAGAAACAAAACATATATTTATACAAATTCTAGCAGCTTCAGTTTTTCACTTATATACATATTCATATTATTTACTCATATAAACGTTTATATACACAAATTAAAGCTTTATACAAATATAAAATTTACAACCTAATTAATAAATAATTAAAGAAACAAATATCTAAATTAATAAGGAATAACCTACATTGTATAAATATACAAATTCGAATAAACAATGAAAAATTTCATATACTTATATTATTCACAACAATGTTAATATGTGTGTGTGTGTGTGTGTATATATATATATATATATATATAACTTAGAAATTCCAATAACAGTCAACAATTTCATATACTTACATATGTACCAACAACACCAATATGTATATGTGTATGACGTACAGATACTTTATTCTTTCATTTATATACATATTCTAAATATACACTTATATAAAAGATCATATATACAAATAAAAGTGTTATGCACAATTTTACAATTGAAAATTTTCACATAGTGCAATGTTATTGTTACTTTCACACAGTACAAATTTTTGCATTTGTATAATAATCAAATACCCTAAATCAGGATGAAGTTGCTCTATATAAAACAAACACATAATAATTTCATACATGAATTATACATATCTTACTGAATCATATCTATAAATCTATACGTATAAACTCTAATCATAAGATAATATGAATTCATCTCCATTCATAGTTTCGACATCAAATATACAATTTCAAACAGAAATATTAATGTGATCTGAGTGAATCTCAGATCGAAAATTCAAAATAATTAACATTTTTATCCAGAAAATTACCCGATCACAAATTTTTCTAGATTTCAAATTAACTATACAAAACATAACTGTTAAACTCTATTACGAACAAATATACACCTCTCAATATACATTCAAGTAAAATTGATGAAAGTTTAAAAGGAAATCTGATTTTGAATGCACGATGAACAGCATTTCTTACCAGCAAAAAAATCAAAGTATGTTTTCGTCATGAAATTACCTTCTGTTTTATCTATAAAATCAATATGATCTCGATTGTTTGTATAATACTGTCAATAGCTTGATCGATTTTCTGAATGAGTTAAAATAGAAATCTTACTGTTGTTGAAGACGAAGAAGGAATGAAATTCGTATGAAACTGAATGTGCGTGACTTCGGGGATTTTATTCCTTTTTTTCTAACAGAAATTACCCACTTTTATATTTATTTTTTAACGAAAAAGGGCCAAAATACCCCTGAACAATAATAAAAGATCTAAAAATATCCTCCATATATCTTTTGGTCTAAAAATACTCTTCTATTCATTTTTTTGGTCTAAAATTACTCTTTCATCCACCTTTTTGCTCACTTATACCCTTGCAACTAACAACCCTCTTTTATTAAAAAAAACAATTATTTATATGTTTCATTTTCTTATTGAATGAAATAAAAATTCACCTCCATTTATTTTCTCCCATACTTTATCCAAATCAAAACAATATATCTTTTCAAGATCCAAAAAAATATATTTTTTAAAATCTAGTAATTTCTATTTCTATAACTTTTTTCCCAAAAAAAGAATTTTTTTAGATAATTAATTTTTTTTAAAAAATATTAGTCAATTTTAGGATTTATATTAATATATTATGTCCCAGTAATTGTTGCATGACTAATATTTTTTTAAAAAAATTAATTACCAAAAATAATTTTTTTTTTGAGAAAAAGCTATAGAAAATAGAAATTACTAGATTTAAAAAATATATTTTTTGGATCTTGAAAAAGATATATTATTTTTATATGGATAAATTATGGAAAAAAATCAAGAGAGGTGGATTTTTATTTCATCCAACAAGAAAATGACACATAATAAATATTTTTTAAAAAAAGAGATAATTGTTATTTGCAAGAGTATGAGTGAGCAAAAAGGTGGATGAAAGAATAATTTTAGATCAAAAAGATGAGTAGAAGGATATTTTTAGACCAAAAGATGAATGAATGGTATTATTACACTTTTTCTTGTAGTTTGGGGATATTTTTGACCCTTTTCTGATTTTTTTAAATAATCAATATGTATATAAAAAAAACAACGGCTAGCCATTATACAGAAAGACAGCAACTCCGTAGCAAATTAAAACTTTGCTATGGAATAAAATTTTATAAATGTACAATTATCAATTTTATATTTGTTATACATTAAATTTTGAAAAAATTACCTATATACAGATCTTGTTTTTCCATAATTTTCATTATTCCCTATCATTTTTAAAAATTTCCAAAATATTTTATTTTGATCACAACACAAAATTTTTGGATACATAATTTTCACTCTCCATACCCATGTTTATCACTTCCTAATTTCACCCCACAAATCTCTCTCATTTTTTTATTCTAGTGATCTTTTCAATTAATTTCTCCATTATTTTATCATTTCATCCTAATTTGAATTTCAAAAGGTTTATCTCTCCAAAAAAATCAATTTTAAATTGTTTTATCTTATTAACTTTGTTGATTTTTGTTTTTTTCATCGTTTGTTTCTTTCATTTTCTTCTGCATTCGTTTTTTTTAATTTGTCAATGCTACTTATTTTTCATCTATGAATTCTCGATATGTACGGATTCTTTTTGTATTAAGATTGCTCAATATATTGAAAATATATTTAACATCTAATCACTACAATGTTTATGTAAAACACGTTTCATCTTTATAATTTAAATCATTTTTTGTTGTGATACATTAATAACTACACTTGATTATAGTTTACACATAATATTTTGCGATCACTCTATATCAGATACATTATTATCAAAAATAAAATCATACATTATACAAATGATGTATTTGAAACATAATAGCTTGTACCAAATTCTTAAACTTTTATATAACTTTACCATGTGAACAAATTATTACCAATTAGAAATATACACGAAATTGAAAATTGTAACATTTCAATTTATTGTATCAGAAATTAATAAGCTAACAATACTTTGTAATATATATATATTTGTAACAATTACAAATTTATAAATTGAACTGTAACAATTTGAAAATTGTTAATATGAAATATCAAAATATTTTAAATAAAAACTTCGTCAACTATTTTTCAAAAAAAAGTACAAGTTCTTCGGTTGTGACCTTCTTATCTACAACGCCCACAACACTTTGTGTTTGTGGTTAGATTTTCATCTGAATTTTTCTTCCTTCTTTTTCTTGGTCGTACAGGCATCCTTTTATATCTTTGTGGCAAGACAATTTCTTTAAAAATGCATTCTGGAACTGACAAATCGTCCTTATCCGGCATTGATTCTTTTATGTTCACAATTGAAGTACCTCAATTTGAATATATCCGATTTTTTCTAACATATGTCTTCAATCTCCAACAATAGTCTTCCAAAAAAACAAACTAATACATAGCTTTAATTGTACCATATACATTAAAAACAAGCATTGTTTCATGTGTCATTCCCAAAAAAAACAGAAAAAGAAAAAGTTCAAGATACATCATTAATAGTATTCGTAATAGACCATAAATACACTTAGGGACTAATACATATTATTGTTCACAACGAATCTTATGTGCCAGATACACATCAACTGACTTATACATTTCATAATCTATGTGTAGGAACCATCGATACTAAATTTCGCCCTCATACCATACCCTGAAACTCCACTGCGGAACTCTTCGATACACTAGCTCAACTTAGACTAGCTTCCAAACGTCTTGGACGTTTTTCTTCCAAATTCTTCCAAACTCTTTAAGCTGACTTCTAAAACTTACATACATCATTTTAAGACCTTATTAACTCATGAAACTCATGTTAGTCTATAGATTCACTTAGCTCATTTTGGGGTCCTTTATAATATCACTAAACTATGTCAAATTTCAAATCAGGAGAATGATATGGTAACATCAATTTGTAATGATTTTATTGCTGAATTTGAGACTAGGCAGTTTTCAATTGGTGATTTGGTAGATCCACTTTGTGTTTTGGGGTCAGTGAGCTGCTATGGAGTCATTTCAGATCCTTATGATAAGTACGTGGAGATTAACCAAGTGTATAAGAACAAAGCCATTTTAAAATCAGTGATGGAAAACTATGCAATTGAAAAGAGATTTCAATATAGAATTGTGAGGTCAAATGCAATTAGGTAACTAGTTTATACATACAAATACCTTTTTGTATATGTTGTTTTATTTATTTGTATATTGATGTGTTGTGTTGTATTTGCTGATGTAGTTATACACTGAAATGTATTTCAGATAAATATGAGTGGTTAATGAAAGCATCAAATGTCAACAAGTCTAGAATGTGTAGGACCCGGGCATTTAATAGATATCATCCTTGTCCTTTGAAAGATAAAGTGTATTCAGAAAAAACATGCGACAAACATGCTGATTGGTGGGATTATTATGCCTAAGCTTGTTGATCACAAGAGAAAATATACACCTTATGATAATCAGAGTGATGTGAATATATATGTGGGGGTTGATGTAAATTACTCATCGTTTTGTAGGGCTAAAGAAAAGGCTCTGATTTCATTCAGGGGCGCCATAACTGCATCTTACAACAAAATTCCAGCATATTTGTATATGATGGATGTTACATATCTAGGCTCGTATATACGTCTACAGAAAAATAAAAAGAATGAGTTTTTGTATCTTTTTATTGCGTAGAATATTTTTATACAAGGCTTTAATCATTGCAGGCCTGTCATAGTTGTTGATGGAAGTCACTTAAGAAGACCATATAATGGAACATTTGTGGCTACAAATACAATGGACAGAGCAGGTATGTTTCATTGTGTTTTTGAATGTATATTTGTGATTTTATGTTAAGTTGTATATAAATAAAAATATTGGACATATTTTTACACTAGCCTATGATATCATTTATTCGAAACATGATGCATCTTGGTCTTGATTTTTTGTACAGCTAAGAAAGGCATATGGGGAAAGGGGTAATATGTGTGTAGTCTCACATAGAAATGAGAGCATCATAAAGGCAATCACAAAAATGTATAAAAATGTGCCACATTATGCTTGTATGTGACACTTGTGGGGTAATGTAGAGAAGAAATTTAGGAAGGCCTCTAAGGAGCTAAGTCATGTGTTTTATACAATGTCAAAGACTTGCAATAAAGTTGAGTTTGATAGGCTGATGAATACGGTAGAAAAGATTGAAGTAGGTGTTAAAGAGTATTTGGAGCTAGCTGGATATGATAGCCAAGGTTTCTTGCATAAACTCATTGGGGATGGGCTATGATGTCTAACCTTGCAGAGATTATAAATGTTGCATTAGTGTCTACACGTGAATTATCAATTTTTAATATTTTGGAAGAGGTTAGACTGATGTTTGGGAGATGGAATCAT
Organism: Solanum pennellii; assembly: GCF_001406875.1. Lineage (NCBI taxonomy): Eukaryota > Viridiplantae > Streptophyta > Magnoliopsida > Solanales > Solanaceae > Solanum > Solanum pennellii. The sequence goes on from NC_028640.1 coordinate 58,349,670, forward strand.
TATAACAAACACGAGACAGTCTGCACATTCACTACATTGATTGGAATTTCAGAAAGTACTGATTGAAAATAAAGTAATGAGCACACGAATGGGGGTATGTTTTATGTATATGTAGTATTAATGCATATATAATTGCATAGACTTATACATATACAATTTCATAGACTTATACATATACATAAATCTATTTGTATGAAATAGGTTGTGCCATCAACTGAATATATATACAATGTGATGAATGATGGTAAAAGTTTTGTGGTCTGCTTAAAGAATTAAACATGCAGCTGTGGAAGGTTCCAATACGAAGAAATACCATGTGAGCATGATTAGGCTGTACTGAAGCGGAAAAATTTAGTAGCTGATGGAAATTGCTCGGATTTGTATAAACCAAAGATTGTTTTCAAGATTTATGAGATACCGATTTATCCGTTGTCTAATGTAGTTGAATGGATGATAGTTAAATACATAATGAATGATGAAGTTCGGCCTCTAAAATTCAAAAGACCTTCAAGGAAGGACAAAAATTAAACCTCGTTAAAAAACAAAACGTGAATTGATTGGTCTCAAAGGGAAGCATACATGTAGCACATGTGGAGTTGAAGGTCAAAATAGACGTTCGTTTAGAAACAAACATCAAAAAGTATAATAAGCTCTTGCAATTATATTGGAGTATAAAATTCAATTTATAGAAACATGAATGTTGTTCTCAACTGATTCTATGTTTAAACTTTATAAGTTGAGATGTTGATGATGAAATAAATTTGTTATGTCCTGTTAATTGTGATCATTTCTATTTTTCCTATTGTATGTATGCTCTTGTACATAGTATGAATTATCGTTGGTGTATATTTGTACATCATGTACAGAAATTCAATATGTATAAATTAAATTAAACATTTTCTTATATTTGTATAAGCTGACTATTGAAATAATATATGTATAAGTTATATTGAACTATATATTTGTACTCTATTTGTATTATTTATATTGATTTTCCCTTTTTGTAAATATATGATGTTATTCAAGTGGTTTGTATAGTTATACTTTATGAATGATCCTATAAGCCTAATAATGTATATGTATATATTCAACATAAATGTACTCCAAGATTCATATTGTTAGTGTATAAATGTCATGCCCGGAGCCTACACCCTGGGTGTAGTCGGCACTCGGTGACAATTGCTGGCCTCGAGCGAACCCTTGACCTAACTTACTTAACTCATCGAAAGACAACAATCATAATTGTAAGAATGAAAGAACTAAACTGAACTGAATAGAAATATTATCTTGACTGTTTTAAAAGTCTTAAACATTCAAACTGGAAAAAATGGATAATAAAGTGTTTAACATAAATTGAAAATGAAAATACTACTGAACTACTAACTGTTTACGAAGTCTCTAAACCGACTAAGATGGATGTTGGAACTGAGCCTATAACATCCTAATGAACTAAGCTAGAAAAACAATAAAGGGAATGTCCTCTGGAATGTAAGAAGGCTCACCAAGTGACCGTGGAGTGCTGAACGGGATCAACGGTGTGCTGCGTGCTCATCCTGGTTACCTGCATCTGCATCATGAAATGATGCAGGCCAACTGGCATCAATACACTGAATGTACGAGTATGCGAGTTGGGATGCTAAATACACTTAAGCTTGAAAGAGAGTAAGAAACAACACTTACCTTGGCTCTACTCAACTCATGATCTACTAAATCTTATTCAATATACGCAGTTTAAAAGTAATTGCAATATAAAGAAATACTGACTGAAAACATATTATAAACTCTCAATATATACAAGTATACAAATAATATCTGAGATGTATGTAAAAATACAAATAACTGATGTATATGAAAATACAATACTTCTATGAGAGCTTCTCTTACCGACAACCATCATTTAAAAGCTATAGTGATGATATATCGTTACTCGGCCCACGTTGCCCGACCATCCTAACCTTGCCAGAGTATAGGACCTTAACTTCCTAATGGATCCACTAGTAAACTATGAAAAGGGCTCATCTAAAAAGTATGACACTTTTCTACCCATGATGGATACATGGTTTACATCGAGACTTGAGTTATTCTGAACTCGCATCCCCACATTGGTGCTCAATACTACTCCCAATATACATATATATATATATATATATATATATATA
>NC_028640.1:58352058-58424013 GCF_001406875.1 Solanum pennellii
TATATATATATATATATATATATTGATTCTGTCATTTGAGATTAGTGCTCAAAACGTAGCTTTTAAGAAGCTCTCTTGGAAGTCATGGTTTTCTCTTTTTTCTATTAAAACTAGCCATAGGATCTGTGAAAGTCTAGCTTCCTTTCTTTCTCAAAAGTTTGAAAATTTAGTTTAAGCTCTATGGGACTACCTAGTTTCCTTATAACTCTTGAGAAATGAACTCCATTTTATGCCATTTGCTTACTTGAAACTTAACTCTTAGGGAATACTTAGTTCCCTTATAGCATTTGAAAATTTACTCAACTCTATACTCGAACTTAAAACACAAGTTTACATGTTTCTTTAATGTTTTTGAGTGCTTTAAGAACTTACTTTGACTTGCTTCTTATTTCTTAGACTTGACTCTTAACTTCTTTGACTTTGATCTTAACTTTCCTTGAATTGAATTATGGATTCAAGGATCATGATCTCATGCTTATGGATGATTTCATAATATTTATATGTACTTTTGAGTGTTGGAATCATTTAGGAACTATAGCTACATCACTTAGGAACTAGTACAAAAATATAGGGAAAGAACGGGGTCGTGGCGCTCTGAGAGGTGCGGGGCACCAGGTCCTATCGGACAAACCCTGGTCTGGGGCACTCTGGCTGGCACGGCGCGCCAGGGCCTGTCAGACAGATCCTTCCCAGAGGGGCTCTGGCAGGTGCGGCGCCCCCAGGGGTTTTGTTGGCGGAGTTTCCGACTTTTCTTCTCAATTTTAAACTCTAAGCCTTGTAAACTCCCGTGGATTTTTCCGTTAACACTTGGGTTCAATAAATACTTCATTACACAATAGTTTATACTCGTAAAACAGCCCGAAACACGAATCAACTCAACTAGAACATACTACAACCCATTCAATCAACTAGACATCATGATACCATCTTCATCAATGTCAACAAATTGCGAGTCATGCACTGGGCTCTTTAACATGTATCACTTTAGTATCAATAATATTTGAATTTGATTTTTCAAAGTTTGACATTCATATGTAGCATGCCCTTTCATCCCTGAATGATAGACACATATTTTAGTAGATCAAATCATTTTGCCTGTGTACTCATCACAATTTTAGGAATAGGAGTAATATAGCCATCAACTCTAAGCCTCTCATACAATTAGCCTATTGGCTCAGCCAAAAGGGGTATACTGCTTTGGTGGATTTTTCTCACGCTTAGCTCGGGATTTTACGAATTGAGAGGATGGTCGACGTGTTGGCGGCCTTTTAAAGATATGTGCCTTTTGAAATATAGGTGTATAATTTTGGAGATATAAAGGTGATCGGTAACGAAGAGGACGCAGATGTGTTTGATAATCAAAGGATATTTTGACTCATGTGTTGTTAACACAACATTCACTTCTTCTCATCTATGTTTTCACTAAACTTATTAGATTGAGAAGTTTTACTACTAGCCTGTTGTAACACTCCAAAAAGTCGAGAACTAACCTAGAGCCTATCATGAGTTTCTAAAGGTTTAGATACTGTTTTATGACCTAAAATAATGTTTAGAAATCATCCGAGAAGTTTTAGAGACAAGACGTCAAATGATATCCATGACGTCCGGAAACAAGCCTAATTGAACTAGTTGACGTCGATATGTTTGGGGATGGTTTTGGAGGGTCAAGTGAAGTCTAATACTTGTAAAAAGACTTTGGTTAGGTAGAGTTTAGTATATAGAGTCTAAAAGTCCAACAACGACGCCCCAAGGACCCCCCGAAGGGTCATGGAGGAGGACCCCAACATCGGTGGGCAGCCTGCAAAAGTCTAGATTCAGTGGGCTGCTGCGCGACGTGCAGCCCACATGAGCCTCACAGGTGCAGTATCTTTTTCAAATTTAAAAATGTATGTTGGCCCCGCGACGCGGATCCACTTCCTAGATTCGGTAAAATTGTATTTTTGACATTTAGACTTCACAAAAAGACCAATTTAAGTGAGGGGTGTTTAGGGTAATTTAGGGGGTGAGTATATGTAGACTAAGGGTCATTTAAGTCATTTATCACTCACCCGAACTCAAATTCCCAAAACGAACCCAAAGTTGTCACCTCTCTCTACTTTCGGTCTCCCCAAATCCTCCATTGAAGAAGGAAGTAAGCTTGAAGAAGAAGTTTAATTTCTATAGGATTTCACTTCAATTTTGTGGATTAATCTTCATTAGGGAATAATTTGTTAACTATTGGGATTCCTTTTTCCAAGAGGTCCTCTCAAAGTTGATTTCAAATTACCCAATTTCACGGGGTTTTCCAATTCTAATGGTTTTCTTCTAAACTTCAAATTGAAGATAAATTGTGATTTTCTATGACTAATTGAGTATACATTGTTGGTTAATTGACGTTAATTGATTGAATTTCATGGTGATCATGTTCCTTTCCCCAATTTCCCAAATCATGGATCTTGGTCATAAATTGGAGATTGAAGAATGAATTGATTATTAGATATATTTTATCTATTCTAATTCATGTATTGATTGAATAGGGTAATGTATTGTTGGGATTGGATCTAATTCTTTATGAATTCATGATGAACCCTATTTCCTTACCCTAGGTTATGAATTGATGTTAATTGGGATAGTGATGATGCAATTGACCTAGTTCTTGTGTTAATTACTATTGATTTGTGTTACTACAGTTATTGTTGGATTAAATTTGTTGATTGATGGTAAGACCATGATGATGGGGAGTAATTCCGTATGATCCTAACCTTTGCTTTAATTATGATGACTTATGATTTATAATGTAGTTCAATTGAAGTATGACTTGTGATTAGCCTAAGTAAGTGTTGGTATGATGATGAATTGAAATGTCTTGACTATGTGAATGTGAGATTATGCTTAAGATGAAGTACCTATGTGCCTTATTATGACATGATGATGATGTTATGCTAACCTCACATATGAGGGTTGCCATGAAAGGATATTCTCATGCAATTCCTAATGAGCTAATGACAATAACTATACAAGGGATTATACCATATGACCTACATTAATCTATGATGATTAATTAAAGACATTTCAAAAGGGACTCTAGCTTAGCACCGAGCGAACTAGAGTGAGGAGTGTCCCTTCCCTCATAGGGAAGGTAGAATCACTAATGTACTCTTGAGATTGGAGACTATAATGCATATAGCATAAATAGGGTCCAATTATATCTCCTAGTTCTTGAACTATGTTGCCCCCATAGGAATACTAGCTAGTGGATCCACGTAGTTGCTATGTTCATTTTTTGGTACTACCTTGGCAAGTAGTCCGCCTTCTTTCGGTGTAGGGTTCCATGACACTGGATTCCACATTAGCTCATGTGGTCTATGTAGGTTAGGGTAAGATATTTTCAAAAGGTAAAATGAACTAAACGAGTGAACTCTAACTAAGATAACCTAAGGGGTGTATCTAAGTCTAAGTAGGGGTATGTGACCTTACCTAAACATTGCACTAGTTAGCCTTGAGCTGAGTGTTAGGAGTATGTTCTTATGTATGAATATGTTTATGATGGTATATGATATGTATATGATGAACTTGCACATTGTTGATACTACATGATGGATTAGTTTCACTATTGTATATGTGTTGGTCTATATGGTTAAAGTAAGATGATATGCACTCTTAAATACTATACTATGTGAAGTAGGATGTTAATCATGATTTTGTTGGGTTACTTGATTGAGTAAGATTATGGGGCTTTGCTTGGTTATTGCACTTGTTGACTTGATAGTGGTTCATGGGTAATTGTCTTCTTTTGATCATGTTATAATGAACTCTTATTCGTGCTTGTTGAAGTTATAACTTGATAATTAGAGTTGTCTTGATATTATATGCAAGTATGTTGATATGATCATTACCTTGACTATGCTTTGTATTGTTGATCTTGTGATGTGTATGCCTATGACTTAATGAACATGTCCTATTAGTTGGTATAGCCTTGTTGAATGTGCATAGAGGTTTTTAATGAAAAGTGCATACTTTATGAAATGTCCCTTTTCTAAGCATGTTTCATAGTATGTGTGCATATGGTCTCATACTTAGTATAAGTGGTGTACTAACCCCATTTCTTCCTTTTCCTCAACATTTTAGGTTCCGGTCGTTAAAGGGCTTTTGGAGACGACTTTAAAGAAGACTTGAAATTCTTAATCATCCAAGTTGGGTAGGTCCTTACATTCCGAGGGCAATGCTACTATCAAGCTATGAAGTTGTTTAGTTTTAAGACTCTGATACAAAATATTGTATGACCTATATGTGGTCTTATTGTATTGATGTATGGGCTAGGCCCAATTTGATATACTTNAGCAAAACATTTAAAATTTTTCGCTAAATTTGACCTATGAATGCAATGATGTAAGCTAAGAAGCTAGTGTTGGTCCGCAAAGAGGACGACGACGCCAGTTACATCTAGAGGGTAAGACCGGATATGACACCTGTAGCTCCTTCAAATATTTTATTCTGGCTTTCTTTAAACCTTCTTCAATTTTCACACCTAATTTTATGATGTCGGCAAGCTTACGATCATATATTAGCATCATCCTCTCATAATATTGTGGCTCTTGGACGTGCATAAAAAGTTCTTTCATATGTGATTCATCCATCGGGGTTCGGACCCTAGCAGGTTTAGACCTCCACCTTATAGCATATTCTCGAAATGATTTTGTAGGAGTCCTCTTTAAATTTTGAATGCAAAACTAATCAGATGCATTCTCAACACTAAATTCAAAACTTTTCATAAAATCGATGGCCATATCATCCACTTCAACCATTTATTGAAATCTTGATTGATATACCATGACAATGCCTCTCCAGTAAGGCTCATAACTTATAATTTCATGTGAATTTGTTCATTTTTGCAAGCTCGCACCAGCTATTCACAATACATTTTTAGAGGTCCCTTCGGATCTCCAATTCGATTGAACATTTCAAACTTAGGTGGTTTGTATCCCTCAGGTAATTCGACATCAAATATGTATGCACAGGTCCTCAAAACTCAACCCTTCTATCTCCTTATTATCCTCAACATGTTGCCTTCCAACGTTCAACTTCTGCAACTTCTCTGTCATAGCTTGTATCAATATATCCTTTTGAGAAAGCTCTAATTTATAATGGTGATGGACATGATAATCAACATAAATGGAATTCAATCTGTGTTTCCAGAGTAGGAATATAAGAAGCATTGCTAATGGAAGTTTGAGGTATATCGCGGGCATGTAAAGTGGTATGAGAATATAAGGCATCTGGTGGAGCTAAATAGATTTTGTTGGATATATCATGTTGGTATAGTGGTGGATGGGTATGATGTGGATTTTCGTTTTTTCAAAAAGGCAAGTTATTTGAGGTAGTTTGAGGGTATGAGATAAGGTTAGATAAGGAAAAAAGATCTGTGAGCATGGATTGAGGTCTAACAATGGTGTTGACCTCAGAAAGTAATGCATTCGAATTGCGAGCATGAGATAATTGTTCTTGTATTTATAAAATCTTTTGTTCCAACCTTGATATCACCTCATTTTTTTAGGTGTATACCCTTCCTTTGAATTCTCTATAATCCCGTTGTTATTCTCTATAAAACTTTATCTCAATTATTAGACCAATGAGAAGATATAGAAGGCCTTCAGATCGAGAGTGGTAAGCACGAATCAACCTTAGGGAGGGGAAAACATATATAAAAAAAGAAAAAAACACAGAGAAGAAGTTAGTAACATAATCGATAACACGAGAACAAACACAAAGTCTTATGAATGGCCTAAAATGCAAGGAACCTTGTTGAGCCAGAGGCAGGCCTAAGACGACACATAAGCGATGCACAATGATTAATTCAAGCCTATTTTTCCAAATTGGAGTAATTACAAGTAAAATTCTAAACTCCATTTTGACATGGTTTGGCTTGATTTAACTATTATGATCATATTGACACATAAGTATGCAATTTGTCTAAAGAGTGTTGGAGCCCTTTAGACGATAGGGTGGTTATTAATTATGTGGATTGACACCAAGGGTCAAACCACCTAAGGCTTATGCAACATGTATGACTTAATCAAGATTTCTAAGAATCGGCTTGACACAGACTTGAAAGGGATTCTATGCAAGAAGGCATATGTTTCTACGATAGTAAAACTATCCACATCGGCCATGCCTCATTCATCTCTCTAATAAAGGGTGTTTGAAGTGAATTGGACTATTTGTGAGTGTGCATTCACACACCATCATAAGAAAAAAAAAAGAAGAGGGTCCCAATTGGGGGAAGTATGAGTCGAATGCCAATTATCAAAGCAGTAACATTTAGCAATTAGACTGGAAAGCGATAACAGATGAAAATTTATAAAAATGATAAATAAATAAATAAATACAAGAATAAGTAAAGAAAAGTAAATATATTAAAAATCACACAAATAAGGAAATAGGGTATAAGATTAAATATGCAAGTAAACAGATTAGGGGAAAGGGAAAGGGTGAAACATATCAATAAACAAATAAGGAAGAGGGAAAGGGTGGAACATGGAAAGTAGACAATAAATAAGGAAAAAAATAATAACAAAACATGTAAATCACCTAACAAATAACGAGATAACCATATAAAGCAAACCCCACATAAATAACATTAAACACGCAGTGGTTAGAACCTAATATTTCCAGTGGAGTCGTCATTCTGTTGCGCCCCTTTTCATCAAAAACAGATTTTGTGCACGGCCTAACAACTTTTTGGGGTTTTGGTCTTTTTAGATAGAAAAGTAAAGGGTTGATCTTAACCGTTAAATGAAAATTATATAAGCAACTAGGATTTAATCTACGGGATGGACGGATGAGATTAAAAATAAAACGAGTCTTAAATAAAAATGGATTGGATATGTAATGACCATAACTTAAATAGAAATTGGCTAGAATTGAAATGAAAGGGTGGTTACTATTGAAATGAAATTTGAATTGGGGTGGTTAAAATTGACGGAAATTAGAATAGAATGGGCTAATATTTAAAGAATTTTTAGGAAAATTAAGGAATTTGCTATACAATTAAAATACTACAAACATTATAAATTTTTTATATAATTAAAACCTCTTAAATATTAAAACATTTGAATGAAACAATTATTTCGAAATTTATTAATAATTTTGAAACATTCTAATAATATTTACAATAATTTTCTAAAGTAAAAGTACTAAAATATATAACTTTTTATGAAAAATCAACTAAAATTCTAGACTTAAAATAAATTTTAAAATACGTATTTAATCGAATAATATTCCTAAAAATGGTTATAGGTCAATAAAAAATGGGTGTCAACAAGAACAATATAGAAAACTTCACAATATCATCATCATTATCTACCCAAACCTTTTTATTAAACTTGTCAACCAATTGACTTTTGGTGACAATTTTCCTACTTCAAAATAATAATGAATAATCTGTTTGGTTCTCTAGTATTAAAGACAAAATCCTTCTCATTGTCTGAATATTTTAACCCAGTTATTATAGCAAAGTAACGAATGGTGAATCGTAGAGTGGTGTCATTCACATGTATCAAGATTGCAATTTTTGAGCAATTTCTCTCAAAACATGCACCTAATAAGTTGTGCTTGAACATGACATCTATGAATGCTAGATAATTGGGTAAAACATGTAGTTCTACATAATTATTTATAGTGTGAATCAGTAAGCTTTGTAGCTAACACATTCATTACTTCAATATTTGTGTAACACTGCATCTGAGGTATGTGTGTTAGTTCTCTTTTACCTAAATACTTAACAACCTGAAAAAAATGCATGTACAATTTTACTAAAACAAATATTAAAATTAAGACACAAATACAGATACTAAAACAGATATTAAAATAGAGACACAGAAACAGATACTAAAATAGATTATACATTTATACAACCACAATTGTATAAGCAAGCAATATAAGACATGAATCAACACAAAAATATAAAAATAACATAAAATCAAAACATATACATAAATGATGATTATACGGATACCTTATCATGCTCCAATGATCGAGAACCAATCGTTTTATTTTTATCATTGTGTACTGTATAAACGTCATTTTTATTTTTCCTTTTCTTATTTGACCAAGCAACAACATCAGTCTGATCTTTCACACCTCCATCCACTAATCTAATTGGGATGTTCCTCAATTTGAATATGATATCTTGCATTGTATTCAATTTGAACATTGCCCAAAATCCTAAGTTTGACCCAAGGAAAACGATAGGTGTTCAACATTATTTTCGACATACAATGGTATACCTCTTGTGAATCTCTTCGATGGAGATTGGGCATCCATCGTTTGAAAAAAAAATTGTACATATTATGAACTGAAGTGAAAAAGTAGTTTGAAAGAATTGAAAAAAATAAACAAAAATTGATAGAATGAGATGAGTTTTTGGCGTTACCTAAAATTTTTGAAGTAGTTTTGAAGACGTGCTAGAGAAATTTGAAACTTGAAATTGAATTTGTGGAGAAGATTAGGGAGAAATCGAAGGAAAGGAGAAGAGATTGTATAAAATGAAGGGAAAAGAAAAAACTTCCATTTTATTTTTTGATAATTTATACAAAATAGTCGGGTCCTATAATAGCAAAGTGAGCAAAATTTTGCTTATTAAAGGAAATAACCGAAAGGGTAGCTACTGTATTTAATTTAATTTATTAGTATGTCATTCTCAACAATTATCCCTTGAATTAATTGGTAAATTTTCCTTAAATTTAAATAATACGAGTTAATACAAATTAATTAATGAGATTCATAATTTTTAATAATTAACTTAATTATAAACTAACTAATTTCACATTAAAACCAAACTAATTTGACAAAATATTTAACAAAGATGTAAAATCTTTTGTGACGATTTTCAAATATTTATAAACTATACTAATTATATACATAACTATAAAAACATACTTATTAGACAAAACTTACACAAAAATAACTTGAAAAATATTATGAATTTCATTTAAAACTCATTAATCCAAAACTATAGCGATCACTTGAGAATAAACTAATTTAATATTAAAATAAAATCCTAAGAGATAATTTTGAAATATCCATGAATACATACAAAATTATATAAAAAAAATATATATATTCGTTTAAAATCGTAAAAATTACGAAACTATTTAAAATGACTTGGAAAATATTTATAAAGTTAATTATTTTAAATCGTTGAAAATTTAAAAAGCTCGATGATTAATTTATATTGTGGAGAGCAATAAATGGGTGTCAACATTGGTTACGTCCCAATCATTTCTTTTGAGTTGGGTGTTTTCCACGTAAAAGTATTGTGTTTTTACTTGTTACTCTTACTTCTTAGCTAAAAACATTAGACAAGCTATTTCACTAGTAGTTAGATTTAGAGTAAATCAATAAGCCGTGCAAATTATCAATTGGTGTCAAAGAATGTTTTCTAAAAAAGGGTAAAAATAACTCAAATGTATCATCAAACTTTTAAAAAATGTTATTGATATTATTTGTTATTCATTCATGCTATTATTGTTTGATAAATAGCATTATTTGTTAACTGAAATGACACAGATAAGCCAAAAATTTTTTTAACAATGACATAAATGACTCTTTTCTAAAAGTTGATGGTATATTTGAGCCTTTTACCTTCAATAAAATGATTTAATTAGTGACGATGTATAAAAATGGTTTCGCGAAATCGTAACTATATTTTCCGTTAATAAATAATGATATGAATGAGTCTTTTCTCAAACGAAAATGAAATAGATGAGATAAACTTCAACAATGACATATATGCGTCTTTTGTCAAAGGCCGATGACATATTTAAATCTTTTTTCTAGAATATATTTAAAAAATTTCAAATGAATTTTCACAGTACTAATCTTCTTTTTCTTTTGGTTAATCATATCAGGACATCTGAAGTTAACTCTGCAAATGTACACACTTTTAGAGTTAGGGCAAAGAATAATAAATTAAATCTATACATAACAATGAAATTTGCGTCATTAAACTAGTAAATACAAGAAATATTGCTGCAATCATATTTATTTAATTTCAGATATGAGTATTACAATCTTTATGGAATATTTGATATTTATCGCGAATCACTTGTTCTTGACATATACTTGTATTCAAATTTAAGTGACATGATGATATTTGACTGGCCAAAATATGTAACTTGCACACGTGACACATTTTCATTTCACTTTGATTGAGATAGGCATGTAATTCCTTTTTTACACATGACATGCATGATTCTATTGGTTTCTTCATTTGACTTGGCGTGACACATCATTTGACACATGACACCGAATTACACCTCTAGGATGATATGCCATTGGGCTTGGCAAAGTGAGCTTCTAGTCCAATGAAATTGAAGCGTAATTAAATTCATATTTATTAGATTGAAATTATTAATTCAATTATATTAATCCACAATATTTATTTGGATTATTATATCTTAAATATAATACAATCAGAATCTCCAACAAATTTTAAATGTTACAAATGCCGACCACTTCAAGTCTTGTCAAGAATTTTTATCTTTTAAATATTCAACTTGAAGTATGAACTTGATACTTTAATTTTAATATTAAAAAAAAGACAAATATGGATTATTTTTTTGAATTAAATAATTTTAAAACTTTTTTTTTGTAACGTGACAAGAAATAGAGGCTTGACTTTGTTGAGCATTAAATTCTAAATATCAACCCTTTTTCATTCGGATTGTGACAAAGGTACCGCTTCCAAATTTGCGGTCAAGAGCTATAATGTATCATTTCTCAGCTTATCAATTAAAGAAGAACATGCCTCTTTATTGGGTCTATAAATACGTGTAGTTTAACAATGATTCGACACAAATCATAGCATCTCTAACAGTAGCTTTGAGTCTCCAAGGTATGTTTTTCTCTTTTCTTTGTGATTTTTGTTACTCTTTGTAATTGTAGGTTCATGGAAGAAATATTTGCATATTCTAGAGATAGGTTACATAATAGAGTGTTTTTAATTATAACACAAGAATTTGATCTTGAGGTTTAAAGGGATGTGTTTAATGTTCTGCCTTAAGATTATACTATTGAGGCTTTATGAGATCCCTGATATTTGAGCAGTTGATATGAAGGGATGTGTTTAAGGTTTCCATCGTGGGACACAAATTTTGAGGCTATATGAGATCCTGAATATTTAAGCATAAGGTGTGAAGGAATATGTTTAACGTCTCCGTCTTGAGATCACAAATTTGAGTTTTTGTGAGATCTCAAATACTTGAGTTTAAGGTGTGATGGAATATGTTTAAACTTCCTATCCTTGAGATTATAAATTTGAGGTTTTATGAGATCCTGAGTATTTTAGAATAAGATGTGAAGAATTGTGTTTAACAACTCCACCAATTTGAGGCTTTATGAGAACTTGAATATTTAAGAATAAAACGTGAAGGGATGTTTTTACCGTCCCTACCTATGCTCATGTTAAAATGTTGCTTTATTTTGAGATATTCTAACTCACTCTTCTTCGAATAATTTTTAGAACCCCTAAGCATAAATATCAAATCACTATCAAAAGATACATTGTGAGTTGCAACTGAGACACAATTTTTGAGGAGGTCTCAAAATTATACAAGTCATGTATCAACAGTCTAGGTACGCCGAGACATCTAACCGAGACAAAATTTTTGAGAGGGACTCAAAAATTTTCAAGTATAAGATCTCCGTCAAATAGAGACTAAACTCACTTTGAGAAATGCAGTTGGGATAGAATTTTTGAGAGATCTTGAAATTTCTTGAGACATCTGTCAACGACTTAAGATATTCCAGACATCTAACTTGTACAAATTTTTGAGAATGGCCTTAAAAGCTTCTTCAAGCATCACTAGAAGTTTGCAACTAACTTCAAATGATCTCTGGCATCGTTAAAGTTCAAAGTCAACTTCAGTAATCTCAAACACCGTTAGATTTTAGAGTCAAATACAAAACATTCCAACTATGGAGGATTTCAGGAGAACCATGTCAGAAACTTCTCAAGCTTCAAGGATCTTTTCAATTCTCCAGAAACAAGTCATTCGACACGCCGAATGTTTTGAACTAAGGACGTTCATTTAAGCTATGCATGACATGATATTTGACAATGACCTTTGCCAAATAGCTTCCCAAAATATTTTTAATGTGGAATATATTTTGTTTAATTTCATCTAATATCTATCCAGTAGCAAGAGATCGAAGTGATCAATTAAAGATAGCAAGACAAGGAGCAAGCGCTTGAAGAAGTCAACACAGATCAGTTTGTTTCAAAAAACTAACAATGTTTCTGTGGATGCAAATCTATAAGATTACCTCAAGATCATCATATTCATGCGTTCAATAAATAAGAAGAAGTCAAAGGGCGAACACGCCCCAAATTTAACAACTTTTCTGTGATTGTAGAAAAGTCATTGAAGTACTTCAGAAGAAAAAAAGCAGTTCAGAATAAGAGCGAAAACCCTTGTTCAAATATCAAACAAAGCATGAGTCGAAATGAACTCAAAATGTTCAAAATGGGAGCAAGCAAAAACAGAACTCTCAACATGTACAAGCATCTACAAAAATATCAAATTACATTTTTTCAGCATCAAGAACTATTGGAAAATATTTACAAATCTTGTTGATGTCGGACGCTGTAACATTCCAGAAAATGTATATGTCTAGTGAAGAGCCTAGTACGTTTCTAAGAATACGTATTGGGGAACATAGGAATCCCAATATTGAGAAAGATTGGGCATATTTGAAAATATTGGCTTAAAAAAGTGTTAGCCAATTTTCTAAGTGTTAACAAGCTTGTTCAAGAAATATACCTACAATGAAGACCCTAAGCTAAAATATTGATTCTCAATTTAACACTTTATGTAGGAGGCATCCAAGTGTCAAGCCTGGTACCATAGCACATGAAGTGCCCAAGGATATAGTGAGGATCCTTGGGACAAGTAAAATGAGCAGCAACCCATGTGCAAGCACATGTACAAGAACTCAGTTAGGGTGGTTAGCTGCACCACCACAAGCCATGTGGGGCTGAGCTTCCTAACCAACTCTAGCTATAAATAACTTACCTAACTAGCTAACTAACCTAGGACTAACCGAAATAAACTAACTAGTGCACCCAAAAACCTAAGACCTAACCGGGTGACACTAACCTAGTAACTAACTCAAGAAACATCCTAATACATAACCTAGGATGGTCCAAAAGGGTTACGACTTAGGGGTACTTTAATAATTACCCTAGGTCACTTAATAAATTAAATTAACAACTTAATTAATTAATTTAAATGATAAAACCAAAATACTTACACTAGACAAGTAACTAACTAAGAAACATCCTAGTACCTAACCTAGGATGGGCGAAAGGGTTGGTTATGGTCCTAACAACACAAGAGTACTTTAGTAATTACCCTAGGTCACTTAATTAATTAAATAAAAAACTTAATCAATTAATTTCAATGGTCAAACCGAAATCCTTACACTAGACAAGTAACTAACTAAGAAACATCCTAGTACGTAACCTAGGATGGTCCAAATGTTTGTTATGGTCCTAACAACTTAGGAGTACTTTAGTAATTACCGTAGGTTACCTAATTAATAAAATTAGAAACTTAATTTATTAATTGTATTGGTGAAAACCAAAACCACTAAGCAATTTCCAAATTTTGGTTAAGTCAAGTGTTCTTCTAATTCTAGTGAATTTAGGAGGGGCGTTTTAGTAAATTAGCTAATTAATTTATTAATTAAGTTAATTAGTATAAGTTAAATTACTAAATATTCATTTCCTAGACCTAGAATCACGATTAAACACTAGAAACTCACAACTCAAAACAGTACGCAATCGGGAGAAAAACAGAAAATTTCTTAGGCGATATCAAAAAGTTCTTCAAAGTTTTCGTGAAAAAGTTCAAGGTGAACTTCGTAGATTCAATTCTACATATTGTATGCGTTTTCTCTATTGGATTCCTTTCCCCAAGAGGCTTTTCAAACGTTTTATGAATTCAAGAATATCGAAACTAGGGTTGTTCCCAATGACATTGTTGAACGTCTATCTCCTTTACTTATCCTTGTTTTAGATCCTAATAGTATGTAGATGTAATCTCGAACATGTTGTTGGTATGTGGTGCTAACTGGTCATTATGTGTAAGTTTTATGTGATTTGAATATGTCGAATGAGACCTATAGGTTAGATCCATATGATTAATGCCTAATTGTGTTCGAGAAGATGAAATTGTTATAATTCGTTTATGAAATTCAATTTAATATTGAAAGGGGGGTGAAGATTTCGATCACTATTTGTATTTTACAGTAGATATGTTTGTAAGAGTTTGGAATGTAATGTTTCCAAGAAGAGATAAGAATGAGAATCAAAGCTAGTTAATGAACCTTCGATGCCAAATTAACTTATTAGCTTAGCCAAACTAAGCATTGAATTGTTCATATAAGCTAATCAAATGCAAAAAGTTGGTTGCTTAACATGATGAGATTACTATAATATATACATGAAGTTAAGTGAATTGGTTAATGGCATTCTCATGACCAGTGTCTAGTGAAAGTTTGGCTTATTCCAATAAATTGGCTAACAATATTCTAGATTATCAAAATATGTGAATGTTTGGTCTAATGACAATAAATTGGCTTACAATGTTATTTTCAAAATATGATATAAAGTTGGCTAATGACTAAATCATACCAATCTTACATGACCAACATAAATTATAATGTTTCTTGTGAGGCCAAATACATGATAAAGATTAAGCATGACCAATGTAACTCAATGAAACTCATACCAAGGGTATGCCAATGATTGGGAGAAGTCCCAACATATCCTATATAAATATCCAAAAGCTTATGAATTATGAAATTAACCAGAATGGGGTGTTAAAGGAAGTGACACAAATCCCACTTTCACCTAAACAATTATGCTAAAGATACTTACATAAGAGGGTGTTAGAATTCGTGAGACAAGTCTCACTCACACCATAATGATAATGTAAGACTTAAATTCACATTTCATCAAGTAAAGAAAGGGATGACAAGTTATCCAAAGAGTTAAGTAAACCTCATAACTAGAAGCAAGCTTCCATAATGTTTGAGTCAACTCTAAAAGTTATAAAGAAAAATAAGTTGAGCAAAGCATCGATTAACTAGCAATGACCTTGTTCCAGACATGTAAGCCTCATGAGATGAGGCTCCAGCAAGGTGGATAAGAGTCTCCGAAAATCTCCTAGTCTTCGAACTATGTTGCCAGCATACGAACTAGCCAGTGGATTCCACCTAAGAGAGCTAGGTATGATGCGGTTTCACTTTGGCCGGTGAAACCACCCTTTTTTGGTGTGGGGCAGACACTATATTTTATGTTTATCTCACATCGATTAATGCTCAAAGAAAGTATTCGGTTCACTTTAATCGTGAATCACCTCTTTTCAGTGTGGGGAAGACACTGGACTTGGTTTCACTTTAGCGAGTGAACCACCACTTTTCGGTGTGGGAAAGACACTGGATTTCATATTTAGCTCACATGATATAGGTTCACATTGATCGGTGAACCACCCCGTTTCGGTGTGGGGCAGACACTGAATTTCATGTTAGCTCGCATGATCTTAATGCTAAAGATTTCGTTAAGAAAGTAAGAAAGAAAGAAGAAGAAATGTAAGTTCAAAGTGAGATAAGGAAGCAAGAGCTTAAGTATGTCAAATCATCTGTGGTTGATAAGAATGAAGTTTTAACAAGTTATTGGCTTGTGCCAAATCAACATATATGCTCCAATATCTTCACATTATGCAAATGATCAAATAATGGGCATAGCCAAATAATAATTCGCTTATAATGACTTCTTATATTATGCCAATAAAAGAGAGTAAAACATAATGGCTAATCAATACCCCGTAATCTTCATAATATGAAAATGATGAAATAAGTGGCCTAGCCAATAAAGATTGGCTTATAAAGATTTCACGCCCAAATTGTAGTTAAAACATTTCCTTAATCTCTTGGATTACTTACTTGATTCATTGTAGGTATGGGACTATAATGAATCATTGCACTTGTAAGTAAAACATAAGATCAAAGGAGATCATTGAACTCCACAACAAAAAGAACAAAAGATTGAAAAATATACTAAGGTTGGGAGAGGGAGCTCTCGTCCTAATGGGGAGCAAATTTATAAATTTTTGCTCGAGTTGTTCTAAAATCATGTTCATGATTCCAAGGTCTTATGTTCATATAGAAAATGAGTTGTGTGCTTTGAATGCATTAAAATATGTCATATTAATACCATTATTCACAAATAACGAATTAAGAAAGTCTAGTGACTTCACTTTCCAGAAATGACATGTTGCTGTAGGAAGAGCTTTCTTTGATCATGCATAGTCTTTACGTGTATATGTGCATACACCCATACTTAGTACAAGTGTGTACTAACCCTATACTATTACTATTTTTATAGGCGCAGGTCAAAGAGCATATTGAAGACTCATTGAAGTGGTTTGGATTAGCGATCTCCAGACTTCGGTAGGTCCTCTTGAGTTCGAGGATGCTACATCTATCATTCTAGATTAGCACTTTAGACGTAGCTAGTGGAGGTTGTCTTAGCGTTTCATTTCAGACGTTTTATTCAAAGCTTTGTATTAAGGCCGTTTGGCAAATTATTACGATACATTGATTCTTTCATTTAAATTTTTTAATCAATTATAGATGGTTGTTTAGTTTGAGCTTATTAGAATATTGTTTTATATAGTAATCATATGAAGTCTCTACTTCACTATGTTTTAAAAGTTTTATATTTTCCACAAATTTAACTATATGATTGTGATGAAAGCTAAGAAGAGGCTTGTCTTCTGCGACCTATGAGAGGTTAACGACGCCGGTTGCGTTCGGATTCCAGAATCCGGGTATAACAGACACAGTAATGTGAACCACCTAGAGGGACATCGTATTTTTCACGAGGAAGGCACGCATATCGTATCATCAAAGGAGTTAATATCATTGCCGAGAGGGTCATCCTCTTCTATTGCCAAGAAGGCCATTGCACATTCAAACGCTGAGAGGGCCATCATATTCAAACCGCTAAGAGGGTCATTGCATCTTCAACCGCCAAGAAGGCCATCAACTTTCCTTGCCAAGAGGGCCATTACATATGCGAACTGCCGAGAAGGCCATTATCTTCAAATTTCGAGAGGGCAATTATGTATGCAAATGTCAAGAGGGCCATTGCATCTTCGAAAACTCCAAGAAGGGTGTTACATCTTTTCATTGCCAAGAGGGCCATTACATATCTGAACCGCCAAGAGGGCCATCATATTCTAACGCTGAGAAGGTTATTACATCTTCAAAACCTCGAAGAAGACTGTTACTTCTTAAAATTCCAAGTGTTCGTTGATAAAAAAATTAGACATTGATTTTTTAGGATAAATTTTTTTATTCTATTATTATATTGATAAATGGTCCTTAATGATTTTGTTTTTATGCTCTTTGTTAGTATTCATGTTTTTATGATAATCAAATTTTAGTGTATTTACTTTGTTTTTAATTTATATTTTTATTTTGATAATGTTGATAGTGCTTTTTCTTGTTGAAAATAACTCTTAATTTAATTGATTATTTTTATTTAAATCAAATATTAACAAAATATCTTAATATATCGTCATCTTTAATATTGTAAGAAAATTGTAAAATTGTTGGAAATAATTTATCATATTTCTCTAAAAAGATTAAATTCTTAGATAATGCGCAATTTGTTTTGTATTTCCGCTTCCACAAAATTTCTCTATTTATACATTCCCATGGCTTTGCCAACAAAAATACAAGTGGAACTCTTAGCCTTAAAAGTGTCTTCTTCTCCATTTTTTTCAGTCAAAAAACAAAAAAAAGTTTCAAAAGTTGTGTTTGTGGGTAAAAATGTTTATTGAGAACTTTAAGGTTGAGAGTCCCAATGTTAAGTACACAGAGAGTGAGATTCACTCTGTTTATGATTATCAAACAACTGAGTTGGTTCATGAGGAAAAAAATGAGACATTTCAATGGACTGTTAAGCCAAAAACTGTCAACTATGAATTCAAAACGATTGTTCATGTTCCAAAATTAGGGTGTGTTTTGAGTTTTTTTTTTTTACCAGATCCTTCATTTTTGCTAAAGATTGGAACTATATTCAAGATTTGAGAAATTAAACTATGGGTCTTTTCTGTTTTGTGATAATTTTTTGTGTAATTTGATTTCTGGTAGGGTTATGCTTGTTGGATGGGTGGAAACAATGGTTCAGCCTTGACTGGAGGTGTTATTGCTAACAGAGAGTGAGTTTTTTTTCTCTTTTTGCTCTGTAATTTCTCTATGTCTTTGTCATGATTCTTGCATAAACAATGGCTGTTGTTGAAATTTGGCAGAGGATTTTCATGGGCTACCAAGGATGTGCAGCAAGCCAATTACTTTGGTTCTCTTACACAGGCCTCTACAATTCGAGTTGGGTCCTTCAATGGAGAGGAGATCTATGCTTCCTTTAAGAGCATACTTCCCATGGTAACCTTTATTTGTTTTGAAATGACACTTTCTGGTGTTGGTTGTCACTTTTATATACTCTGTTTCAATTTTGACTTAACGTGCTGCTTAAAGAAGCTAAAGAATGAATTTTGTGATATGAAAGATGCAAAGTTGAAATTAGAAGTTAACATAAAAGAAAAAGAAATGTTTAACTTTAGAAGTTAACATAAAAAGAAAGAAATATTTTTTTAAAACGGATTAAAAAAATATTGTTTTAGTCCTGTTTTGAATTGACACCGAGGGGTAAAGCAGAATCTTGTGCTAGAAAGACTTTTTCTTAAAAAAATATATATACTCAAGAAAAGGGAAGTAAGACAAACAAATGAGACGAGGATTAAAATTTTTTCTGTTTGTTGATGTGTTTTTTTTTTAATCAATTGATGATAAAATAGGTTAATCCATCCAGATGATGTAGTGTTTGGAGGATGGGACATCAGCAACATGAATTTGGCAGATGACATGGCAAGAGCTAATGTTTTTGACATTGATCTTCAAAAGCAACTGAGGCCCTACATGGAATCCATGGTCCCACTACCTGGTATCTATGACCCTGATTTCGTTGCTGCAAACCAAGGCTCACGTGCTAACAATGTCATCAAAGGAACCAAGAAAGAACAAGTTGATCAAATTATTAAGGATATTAGGTAAAACAGGGTTGTTTTATTATATCACAAAGTATATAACTTTTTGGTTGCTAATTATAGTGTTGTTTTTGTGTAAATTAGGGAGTTTAAGGTGAACAACAAAGTGGACAAGGTGGTGGTCCTGTGGACTGCCAACACTGAAAGATACAGCAGTGTGGTTGTTGGCCTTAATGATACCATGGAAAACCTCTTTGCTTCTGTGGATAGAAATGAGGCCGAAATATCTCCTTCACCTTGTATGCTATGCTTGTATTCTTGAAAATGTACCCTTCGTCAATGGAAGCCCACAAAATACTTTTGTCCCAGGTATGTTCCAGTTTCAAATTAAAAATCTTGCTTTGTTGTTGTTTTTGTTGTTTTTTCTTTGGGAAATCAGTTGTGTGTTAGTCTTATGTATTCATTGAAAATTTGTTAGGCCTCATTGATTTGGCCATCAAGAGGAACACTTAGATTGGTGGTGATGACTTTAAGAGTGGTCAAACCAAGATGAAGTCAGTGCTGGTTGATTTCCTCGTTGGAGCTGGTATTAAGGTATGGTTATTGCTGCTTCTAATTTGATATGTAAAATATGGAATCTTGAAAGAGGAAGTTGAGTGGTGGTGAAACTTGTTTTTTTTTTTTACAGCCAACATCAATCGTGAGCTACAACCATTTGGGTAACAATGATGGAATGAATCCGTCTGCCTCTCTCACTTTCTGTTCAAAGGAGATCTCGAAAAGCAACGTTGTCGATGACATGGTTTCTAGTAATGCCATCCTTTATGAGCCTGGAGAGCAACCTGACCATGTTGTGATTAAGGTAATTGATTACTAATTAAAAAAATGTGACAAGGCACAATACTAGTTCTAACATTGGATTTATGGGATTCAGTATGTACCATATGTGGGAGATAGCAAGAGGATGAGTACACATCAGAGATTTTCATGGGTGGAAGGAACACCATTGTATTGCACAATACCTGTTAGGATTCTCTTTTGGCTGCTCCAATTATCTTGGATTTAGTCCTCCTGGCTGAACTCAGCACCCGCATTCAGCTCAAAGCTGAAGGAGAGGTTTATCCCTGACTTTTTATACATTTACAACTTACCAGTTGATTTGTCTGAATTACATGAACCATGTCTGATTTGCAGGGTAAGTTCCACTCCTTCCATCCCGTCGCGACCATCCTCGCTTATCTTACCAAGGCTCCTCTGGTAAATTCTCTTGAAGTTTCATTTTTCATTTTGTAAAAATAGCAGCAAAAGATATGTTCCTTGAACAGTTAATTGGTTAGGCAATACCACAAATATAACATAAAAATAACAGTACAGTTAATTGGTTAGACTAAGATGAACAGTTTTTTATGTTTGTGTTTGTGAATTGGTAAACAGGTACCACCAGGTACACCAGTGGTGAATGCCCTTTCAAAGCAGAGGGCAATGCTTGAGAACATATTGAGGGCTTGTGTTGGACTGGCACCAGAGAACAACATGATCTTGGAATACAAATGAAAATCTCATAAGAAGTGAAAGGACTCAAGAAGTTGTGTAGCAGAAGAACCATGTTGTCTTTCTTTACTTTTATTTTTGTAATCTTTTTCTTATCATTATTACTACGATAATTAGCTAAATTTCAACCAACCCTTGGAGGTATAGCTGTTGTTTGAGGATGGGCTAAGTTGAACATCATTATGATTTCTTTGTCGTCTTTTTGTATTAGCCCTTCATTTTCAAGATGTATTGTCAGTGTTGTCTTAGCTCTTTAGAGCCAGCAACGCCTTTCTCTACCTTTCTCTACCGGAAATACAACATATAGTCTTTCTCTAGTTTTCCTCTATTTCTAATATTTTGCTTCCTTTTCATCTGTCTCTATAATTTAAGTTGTAACAGTCAAACAGTATGAAGGATATTATTAGATAGATAGAAAAAGGAGTGGGACAAAGAAAGAGAGGGTATGCACAAAAGATGAGAAAGAAAAGCTGAAGAGATAGAAAGTATTGCTAGCATATCCAGAAACAATGCTCTTATTAGGTATGCTATACATTCTTCGCTATCTTGTTTGAGAGAGGTAATGTTGTTGTATTTACTACAGCTCTTTCTTATCAAATTTCTATCATTACATAAATACACAGGACTAAAGAGACAACTAATAAATATGGCTTATGCTGCCATAACATCTTTCATGACAACACTTGAGGAGATGACAAAGAACTAATAATGGAAGTGCTCCATGGAAAACTTGATTCTTTGAGAACACTTGTTGAAGAAACTTGATTCATGTAAAGGTATCAATGAATGAAAGCTTTGAAATGGCTGCAGAGAAATGCTTGAAAGATCTCATTGCTAGAGGCTTAGTTTTTGTCCATACATACACTTCCCGTGGCAAAATCAAGAGCTGTAGAAATTATGATATGGTCTATGGATTTTTCTGAGAAGAAGCTCAAACTAAAAACTTCTTGAACATTATCACAGAGAGCAATGTTCAGTACTATCAAGGTTCACAGTCCTCTTTCTTTTCCCTAGCTTCACATCGACGTCGAATCCAATCTAGCTGGACGGATTATCAATCAGTCATTGATGATGCTACAGGTTATAAAGTGCATTCTATTAGTTGTAGTATTTCCTATGACAAAAGGCTTAACTTTTCATGTTTTAAGCTACTAAGGGTATTAGATATAATTTTAGTGCGACAATTATGTTATAAGCCAAATGGTATAGAGGGCTTATTTTGCTTGAGATATCTAGCTTTCTTCGTGGCTGAACATGCATATATTCTAGCCATTGCTAAATCTACAGAGTTTAATAGTTCAGCTTTATCAGCCAAAATTAATACCTCTCTATTTACCAAAAAATATTTGGGGGTTTACAGAGTTGAGTCATCTCAAGCTAAGCCTGATCGTCTTGGGTGATCCTCCATCAGAATACAAGTCTCTTGTTTTGGAACACCTGCACACCCTTTCAGGGTTGAATCCTGCAGGCTGCACACGCTGTACCAAAAGAGGCTTTTAGTGGCATTTAGTTTTCCTTTTAGCGGCAATACTTATTGCGACAAATTTTTTTAGTGGCATTTAATCTATTGCCATTGCATTAGGTGTCGCTAAAGCCTTTAGCGGCATCTATTTAGAGTGCCGGTAAAGACCAATAATATTGCCGCTAAATGTAAATACTTCAAAGGGCATTTATTTAACGGCAATTACTGTTGCCATTAAAATCGCCTTAAAAATCTAATATCCAACATATTTTATGGCTCGTGTTATTGCCAGAAAAGTTGCAATAGTCTTCATATTTAATCACACTTTCAAAGCATCAAATGTAAAACTCATAAGAAAATGATGTTCTTCTTTTGGTAACTAATTTTGTTAGTAATCACCCAAGAGAACATTACAAAACTATAGTCTAGAAATAACTCATCTGGCTAGCTTGTGACAAGAAGCTGGAAGAAAACACAACTACAAATTGCTAAGGAACAAATTAAAAGATGTATTTTAGCACCAATCCTCTTAACACCTAGACAGGCTCTCACGTTGTAGATATTTACTACTTCCACTTCTTGGGACTCTTGAGCACTTATTTGGCCAAATCTTTCCACTTTTTTGGGTTGCGTCTCATGGATCCTTTGATTTCTCTCAAAAATTCAATAAAGAACATTTTGAACATCTGGCAGTTTTTTATCTTCCCTGAGATGTGCTGATTATCGATTGGATGAATAGTTCCCAATTCACTGCCATCATTAGAAATCCAACGTCATTGATCGCCGCGATTCACTACAACCATATCACCATGGGAATCAGTTCAATCATTACACCAATTATGTATAAGTATCAGATTTCAACACGCTAGCACAAGTCAATCTTGCATCGAATTCTAGACAATACAAGGTAAAAGAGATCTAATAGTAGATAGTAAATTGAGATTTTTAAGCTAAACCATTGATAGTATGACAAAGGTTAAAATAATCACACACATTTGATAAGAATCAAGATAAATTCCAACAAACTCCATTGTGACTAATTGAGAATAGGGCATCAAGGTTGCCACTCATCATAATCAAATACTCTATTCAAGAGGGCCGCAAAGAAGAAAAGATCGTACCAAGTTATCGATAACATACATCAGTAGCGAAGCAGAGAGTGATAGTGAGGCACTTACATATAGTTCCACATACAAGGCTATCTGTATTATTGAAAAATCAAATTTCAGTAGTTAAACGAAAAGCTTGTTTCAACAAATTTACTTGTTAGTTTCTTTTTAAAAACCTTTGGGTACTTAAAATCTTTGAATTATAAGTGAAATAAACAAAACACAATCAGGTAAAGTTGAGAGCTTATGCAAATGAGCTATGAATAGATATCACAATTTACAACTTACTAAGAGGAAGTGACAAAAAAATTAAGAGGACCATGTTATCTCATGTATTCAAATTAGCAAACCAGAAGAAATAAAAGATGAAAAGAAAAATACAAAGATCTATTCGAGTCCACAGAATTTACTGTGTGTCCTTAAGAAATTTAATCCCCTCAAGTAGCCGAGGTTATAGATTAATTCCTCCCAAGATAAAACGGATTAACCATTAAAAAAGTAGCGGTACCTCAAACTTCAATAATTTCAACGAACTCAAAATGACAGCAACGAATCAAACATACAGACACGATTGATCGATTTTGTTTTGTAAGAAATGTATGCAAAAGAAAGGAAGAATTCAATGCTGAAAAATGAGAGGCAACCTCTCTATTTATAGACAACAAAGGGTAAATGTCGCAACTCTTAGGAAAGAAGACAACCTTCCAGAAATGTCACAACACTTTGGAAAATGCACAACCTTTTAAACGGTCACAACCTTTTAGCAAGGACACAACCTTTCATAAAGGTCAAAACCCACTGGCAAATTGACAACCCTTCAGGAGAGTTACAACCTTCATTTTCTGTTCACACCTTTAAAACCCAACAATCCCCCACATGAATAGGGAATGCCTATTTTTTCTAAAAAAACACATGCATGAATAAATGTGTGATTCGTAATAAGGGTTAATCGCATCTGAATAAGTACGTTTCCCTTTAAACTTTCCGTAGTGAACATATATCGGATATACTTGGTCAATCGGTAGATTTGATATCTTTGAACCATCGAGTTTTGGTGTATACCTAGACAACATAAGTCAAAAAATCAACCCTTGAATTGTTTTTGGTTCTCATTGTTTTGTTCGTTTCAATTATGAACACATCTCGATTAATAAGTGCTTAGAGAACTAACCTTAAAAGATTCTCCTTGAAGCGGCTTACACTTCATACTTAGATAGGTGATTTCTAATTGTGTTATCCCGTAGTTACACCATTTGATATACCCTGTATCCAACTTAGAAACCATTAAAAAGGGCTAATGTCTTTACCCTTGTTACTAAACATTGTCTTATCATGAGAATGAACAAGAAAAAATAATATATTGACAATGTTGAACCGTCATTAATGACTTTGTTTAATCTATTTGAACCTAGATCTTGGGATCTCTAGTCTTCTTGGTAGATTTACCGCCACAATGACTTGTTCTCGGCCATAATCTCATTTCCTTTGATAATCTATCAACTTCCTCTCTAGTTAGGCATTTTATAAGTGGATCCGACACATTACCCTTTAACTTTACATAGTCAATTATGATAATTCCACTAGAGAATTGTTCTCTAACGACATTGTGTCTACATCATTATGACGAGATCTTCTGTTATACATCATGTTCCGTGCTGAACCTAGTGTATGCATACAGGAGCTAAAGGTTTGGGACAAAAATCTTTCAAGAAATTTCGGAGTCATTCAACTTCTTCACTGGTCTTATCCAGAGTGATAAACTCAAATTTCATAGTAGAGTGAGCGATATATTTCTGTTTGGAAGATTTCCAAGAGAATGTTCCTCTACCAATAGTAAATACATATCCACTCATGAATTTTATTTAATTTGACCTGGTGATTCAATTTGCATCATTATATTCTTCCAATATTGTTGAATACTAGTTATAATGCAAAGCAATAGTTTGTTAAATATGTTTTTTTTTTAAAAAAAATACTCAAATCTCTTTTCATTGTCATCCAATGAGTTTGATTGAGATTACTAATGAACCGACTCAGTTTACTAATCACACATATATTTGATCACGTACACTTAATGATACATGTTATACTTCTCAATAATCTATCATAATCCAATTGCGAGTCACCTTTTCATTCATTCTTTTGAAGTACAAAGTTCACATTTATTTGAGTCTATTCAATATTGAAATCCAACTACTTGAACTTTTCAAGTACCTTTTCAATAAAATCACTAACTTTAATTTCTTTCATATCGAAGTTATTTTCTAGCATATGCTTAGTAGCATTTGTGTCATATGTGTCTCTTTTGATGATCAACATGTTATAAACATAAAAATAAATAATTACCTTGTGATTTGGAATGTCTTTAATGTAAAACATTTATCACATTCATTAATCTACAATTCATTTGTCAATGTAGCTTGGTCAAACTTCGCACGCCATTATTTGGGCGCTTGTTTTTAGTCCACAAAGTGACTTAACAAGCTTACACATTTTTTTAACCACGAACCACTAAGCCTTTAGGTTGTTCCATGTAAATTTCTTCCTCCAAAAAATATATTTTTATATCCATTTTGACAAATTCGCAACTAGGGCAATTAACATATGAATTGATGTAATCCTAGTTAGAGGCTATTATATGTAAAAATAATCAAGGATTTGTCATTGTCTAAAGCCTATGACAACAAATCTTACTTTGTATTTGTCAATAGTTTCATCAACTGTTTTTACTTTTGTATATCCACTTTGAACACAAAAGTATAGTTCCTGAAGGAAGATCAATCAACTCTCAAGTATGGTTACTCAAGATTAAGTCTATCTTACTATTAACATACTCTTTCTAAAAAGTATGAGCCCACAAAAGACATCTTTTTCGACTATATGGACTCATTTTCAAGAAGAAATATTACAAAATAAAACTCGGAGGAGGTAATTTTTCCATTGACATTTACTACACCTCTGAATCTCCTTATTAAGTACATTATCCTTTTGTTGTTTCCAAGGTCTTTTAGACCCTTTAGATGACTATCCGGTGATTCGAACTTATTAACTATAAATCAACATGCTTTAATATTTGTAGCATATTCAATGAACATACAATCCACAGTCTTAGGTCCTATTTTGACCTGTTTGGGAATAGTTTCTTCATTTCCATTTCTCTTATGGAATAGACTGTATTGAAAATGTTAGATCACTACCTTTCAAGAGTTATTGCTTGTATATAATCTAAGGAACGACAAACATTTTTCTATCAGGATAAAACAAAGTCTGATAAAACTTTTTGTTTCTCCCTTTCTTCACAAACAAAGTTTTTGATTTGTTGCTCCCTTTATTAACATATAAAACTTTTTGTTCTCTCTTTTTGAACATTAAAAAAATTGTTGTTCTCTTTTGCTATAATGATAACACCCCCCCCCTCCCACAAGTTTTGTGGTAAACCTGAACTTATAAGTAGGAGATTCAACATTTCCTTCAAAGTTCAGTTTTTTTTCTTGTCAAAAATTTCATTAGATTGAGGTGAGTATGTACAGCAATTTAATCAATGATTCCATTTTCCAAATATATTTCTGCAAAAGGATGTTCATATTCTCCAGATCTATCACTTCTAATCATGACAATTTTTTTATCCAACTGATTTTCAATTTTAGTTTTATATTACCTATATATTTCTATTGCTTTATCCGTATCATTCAGCAAATAGACATAACAATGTATAGTGCAATTGCTAGTAAAATCTATGAAGCATTTTTCCCACCACGAGATGTTGTTAACTTCACATCACAAATGTCAGTGCTAACCAATTTTAAGATATTCTAATTCATTTCAACAACACATATGACATTGATTTATTGCACCAGAAGTTAGGAAAATCTTCTTTGTTGATAAGTTTTTGGAAGGTTTATAATTGACATGTCTCAATCATTTATGTCACAAATGATTTGAGTCAAACAAGTAAGAACAAACAAAAAATACTAAGTTTGAAAAGACCTCCTGTGAGGTAACATTTTCCCACAAATATTTTGTTCTTTACTTTTCTTTTCTTTTCTTTAATTATTTTCTTAAATACAAACATTCCTTTACGGTCCTTGTCATATGTCCTTTTCAGAAGGACCTTTCCATAACATTCAGTTTGTTATAGAATTACCCATGACCATAGTCTCATTGGTCCAATAAGGGCAATATGACCCAAAAGTTTGTTTTACAACACAACATAACATGTCACTTTTCACCAATGCTCAAGTCTATAAAAAAATATTTTAATAGAAATAGTTTGTCATGAAAAATCATAACAATTTAAGTGAAACTTTTTTATGAGAGAATACAATTCTCTTGAACGAATAATATAATTTTGTGGTTTTATACTAGTCATATCATATACTAGTAAAGAGAGACTCAACGACCACAATATCAAATATACTCCCAGAATTTTGTGCGTCTAACATAATACAAGAATGTCATCAAATTTCATGTCTTGTACTTTCAAATTTAAATTAGATAGCAAGTCTAATTTTGTCTTTATCACAAGTATAGAACCCCCATATTTTAAATATGTTCTTAAAAGTATTTTTCAAATATTTGAAATTATTTTCCACATTATTTTTCATTCTTTCAAATTGTATACCATCAAATACACACTGAAAACACGAAACCTTCTTTTGGAGATTCAATCCATAGAAACACCCATNTAACACGAAACCTTCTTTTGGAGATCTAATCCATAGAAACACCCATTGCAGGCACAAAATCACTAATTTTATGTTACTAGTGTTTTTTCATCTGTCACAACTACATAGACCACTTAGTATTTAGAATACTAACAAAAGCGATTCAATCTTTATACAACTTATTTCTAGTTTAACAATGAAGTTTTTATATTCTTCTTATCGTTAACCGAATGAACCTTGAATTCGGATGAAGTTTTTATGTTCTTCGAATCAGTTTCACATTCAGATAGAGTAGTAAACCAAAAAGGTTTTAATCTCAAGAAACCTCAAATACAACACTGTTTCTAGCTAATGATGAAAATTTTATGTTTTTCAAAATCATTTAGCCTTAATATTCGTGATGAAGATTTTGTACTCTTCAAGTCAGAATATTCATTGGAACAGATTATCTAACAATTTGTGAAGTTTCTATATTCTTCAAACCACTGGACAATCTGATTTGTTCGTGAAGTTCTTATATTCTTCAAACCAAAGGAGTAAAAAAAAGTCATAAGATTTTAGTCTCCTAAAGTCAAACACAATAAAATTTTTCATGGAGTATAAAACTATAAAAGTTCTTTTTCCCTTCTTAACACTTGCTTATTTGTATGTCTGATGCTTCATTTTTCATGCTTATGTGATACAAGTTGTTTATTTGTTATTGTTTTCATAAATTATATATTTGTTACTGCTTTATAAACTGACAGTCCATTCATACTTTCTCCAATTTCGGATAATTCACACAATCATACGTACACACGAGGTGTGTTTTGCGCACCCGCAAATTTGTTTCATAATCCCAAAATTTAGGTGAGTTGGCATATGCGCGGGTGTTCGGATCTTTTACCGTGTGACCGTGTAGCCTCCTAACTCGAGTTCCCCACTCGAGAGCCTTTTGTCTAGTAAACCCACTCTTAGTCAACTAGCGTAGAGCGAAACCAAGTCCCTCGATTTAGTGCATTGAAGTAAGACGACCCAACACCCAATGCGTGTTGGGCCTATTAGAGAGACCACCTTGAGTTCATAACGGCCTACGGTGTAAATGAACAATAATACTTGTGTATTTAAATGGAAGAATGTATACGTCGTTTGACAAACATTGTCTCTTGGATTTGGGACAATGAGATATTCCAAAAGGACGATATACTTCATTCGAATAGTTAGGCCAACCCTTGGCACAAAAGGGTCACATATCTATTTAGAACGCGAATAATTGTTTATGATTTGAGTTTTATGAGATTATGAATACTTGAGTTTGAGGTGTGAGCGGATGTGTTGAACGTCTCCGCCTTGAGATCATAATTTGGAGGCTTCATGAGATCCCAAATATTTAAGCATGAGGTCTGAAGGAATAAATTATTTCCACCTTATGGCATAAAAAATTGAAGATCCTTTTAAGGATATTAAGGTGCAAACTACAAAGAGGAAAAGAATTTTCACCTGAAAAAATGACACTTAAGAAATCTTTTCAAGTATAAATTCATGAAAAGTCATCTTAAGATATGAAGGGAAATTTTGTTTTTGTCCCCAACTTAAGAAAACTAAAATTAAAGGTAATCTTCCGGATCAAAGAGATGGATACTCGTCTCTATCACAGAAAAGATAAATTTAAAGGTAATTTAATGACAAAAAAGGATAGATAGTAATCCCTTCCTTGAGAAAGGTAAGTTTAAAGGTAAGGCTTGAAGACTTAAACCTTCAGACTCAACGACTTGAAAGAATTTGACTTCCAAATATGGTGGATATGAAACTTCAACTTGAAGACTAGATGGATTTGAGGACTTCAACTTGCATATTTGGAAGATTTTGAAGACTTCTACATGCACATTTGGAAGATTTGAAGACTTCGACTAGCCGAGTTGGAAGATGTGAATACTTCAACTTGCAAACTTAAATAATCTGATCACTTAAACCAACATAGTTGGAGAAGTTGAATTCTTTAATTCATAAACATGGAGGATTTAAAGACTTAGTTTACATCCTTGTAAGGTTTGAAGGCTTATTGCATAGTTGTCTAATTTGAGACTCTAAATTGCAGACTTGAAGAATTTGAAGATTTTAGCTTGCAAAGTTAAAGAATATGAAGATTTGAAATTATGTTGGAGAAAATTTCATTTCATAGGGGTTTTCCCCCCATCGAGCCATAAATNCATCGAGCCATAAATAATTGTTGTAAGTCTAAGTTTGGTGAAAGAGTAGTGATAACCTCAACTTTCATGTGAAAGATTAAGTGGGATTATGTATTTTTTGACATCCATGCGATAGAACTTAGAGTGTAATTTTAATCGCCTAAGTATCTAAGTGAAGAGTATCAAGTTATAATTTAATTATCAAACAATGATGTTTTAGTGTGTATCCTAAATTTTTCCTCGGCTGTTTTTTTATAGATTTTTTTTCAATCTAACAAACATTTTTAAAGGTGTCATGCATAGTTTATGCTAAGATGATCTAAGAGTAACAAGCAACTTATGTTTAAGACGCATCAATAGAAATGTTGAAAATTGGTTTAAATCTCTTCTCCACATGTAGTTGGACAAAAAAATTTATTATCATCAAATTTATTGCAAATTGATTTTAAACTATTTTGAACCTGTCTTCAACCTCGTTTCATTGAATTATGTGTTCTGATAGACACTTTTTGGGTATGAAAATGATTTGGGTGTAATGCAAAAGTTTACAATTGCAAATCATAAGGCGATAAATTAGACGACCATTACAATATACTAAAAAGCATAATATTGTTGTATGATATGACCAATTGGCCTACATAATTGGAAACTAATAAAAAGATAGTAAAATTGTAAAGAGTAAAATAAATGACTACATTGTGAATGATATTGTGCTATGCTATGAAAATAAGGATCTTCAATTTATAGATCTTCAAACTTCTTCCTCCGAGGAAAGAATAAACCAAACATGGAAGAAAATTATATTTTCCTTTCAGAAAATTCCAGGCATTTTTATGGTGATACTTTGGCTTTTCTTTAAGGAAAAAGAAACTTTGAATAAGGAAAGAAAATCAGGGGAAAATCCTAGCATAATCTGGTTTCTGAAGTTGATTCTACGGTTGACCAGTACAGGC
This sequence comes from Solanum pennellii, assembly GCF_001406875.1. Taxonomy (NCBI): domain Eukaryota; kingdom Viridiplantae; phylum Streptophyta; class Magnoliopsida; order Solanales; family Solanaceae; genus Solanum; species Solanum pennellii. The sequence continues at coordinate 58,383,063 of NC_028640.1, forward strand.
TGTGCTAAGTTTTATGGACCGGACATTCTAACCATATAACCAGTCCAATAATTTTAATCAACGGTGTGTTGAGTCTTTTTCTACGCACCCAACCCCTAAACTACGTTGTTTTAACCATATAACCGGTTAAATCCTTCAAAAGCCCCTTAACCCTCAAATCACTTCATAAAATCCCCAAATTCTCTTCAAGGTTTTGTTCTAAAATTCTCCCTAATTAAAGATCATGGAAGAAGAAGCTAGGGCTTCCAAATCAATTTCCCTTCTCACCAAACAATTTTAATTAAGGGTGTTTTGGTTCTTTTCCTACCTACCTAACCCCTAAACTAGGTCGTTTTGATCCTATAACTGATTTAACCCTTCAAAAACCCCTTAAACCTAAATCACTTCATAAAATCCCAAAATTCCCTTCAAGGGTTTCTACAAAAATATTTTCTCAAGATAAAGGAAGAAGCAAGGTCTTCAAATCAAGTCACCCTTTACACCATTTCTTTTGGGGTTAATCGCAAGGTATGTAGGGCTTCCTCAATAGGTTGCATTGACCCATTCAGCACCAAACAGTTCTCATTTCTCCAAGTTCAATTTCATTAGTTTGATTAACTTTTCATGATTAACTTTTCATGGGCTCTAATTGTGTTAATTCATTGTTTGATTAGGTTTCCATGAATAATTTTTCATTGGTTCTAATTGTGTTAATTCATTGTTTGATTTTGACCTTATTGGGATTTCTTTCGAATTTATTTCACCTGAAGCATGCATTTTTAAGTGTTCACTGATCTTATATTCCATATGAGAGCGTTCATTAGGGTTTGTGTAACACCCCAAAAAATTTTGCCGAACTAAGACTTGAACAGTTAGTCGTAGTGAGTGAGATTTCACCAATGAATTAAGGTCAATTCACTAGATTTAATACCTTGAGTTCCATAAAGAATTAAATTGGAAATAACAAAAATCTGAAATTTGGAAAGTTAAGTAAAGTATGAGTTTTTGGTCAACTTCAAATGATCATAACACATAGCACATGATTATTTAGGTGTGATACAAGATACTATTGGAAAGATCTTTGAATTATATTTCCAAAGTCGCCAAGTTTGCTAAAATTTCAAGTTTGGATGAGTGAGATATGACCTTTTGAAGAAAGGTTTTTCAGTTAAGGAAAGTTAGCCGAAAATAGAGAGGGGTATTTTGGTCCTTTCCTTACCTAATCAGATTTAACTCATTTTTACTAATATTTTACGGGTCTAATCCTTTTAGGTTCAGTTTTATAATCCTAATAAACACCTAGGATTTTAGTTGAGAGTTCAAGAAGAGGCAAGAAAAGAACAGAGGAGAAAATAGGCAAGGATGAAGGTGTTCGTCGACTAAGTCTTGTTGCGGATTTTTGCCATGGATATAATCCCTAAGAGGTATGTAAGGTTCCATAATGTTGGGTTAGTTCACCCACACACCAATCATGTATTTTTTCAGCGTACTTCATGCATAAAATTTAAAGATTAGAGTTCTTGAAAGGTGTTTTTGAAGTTTGTTCTAAATCTTGTTATTTTGGAGTTTTGACGATTTATTGAGATAAATTGAGTAATTTTAGTGTTGTTTCCAGTATATTAGAGTGTAATTAATTTATGTAATTGAATCCAAGTGATTGGGGAAGAAACCATTCGAATTTAGGCGATTTAGGGTGAGAAAACAAGCAAAAGTGCTCGGTAGAAATTATTGGTTGGGGCCTGCCGCGGCGCGCCTGCCAGAGCGCCCCAAACCCATCTTTGTCCGTCAATGGTTGGGGATCCACGCTATCCATAGCCCCAGTGTCGTCTGCCCAGTCTAGTTTGCCTTCGGTAGCTCCGTTTGAGTTTGTTTAAAGTGTACCTTCGCTCCTTTTCGATTCTAACTAATATAAGCTATTTCTAAACACCTAGAATCAGTCCTAAAATGATCATAACCTTGAATTCGTAATTCAAATTCAAGGTATAGTTGAGAGTTATGTTTTGAGAATTCTTTCAAACGTTCTAAGAAAGTCCTTTTGAGGAGTCTTCCACAACTTCTAGTAACTTGTTTCAAGACTCAAGCAAGTGAGTATAAGAGTGAGGAGAATGTATTCATAAGTATAAAATATCACCTATATCCTCCATGTCATGAACCAAAACTCTTGAATTCATAATTCATATTCAAGAGAGAGAGTTAATAGTAGAGTTCAAGAAAGTCTCTAAGTTAAATTGTGAATTCTTTGAGATCCATCATTGATTTGAACTATGTTTTGAGGAAGTAAATAAGAGGATGAGAGATTCATATACATGAGTTCCATTTAATTAATTAGACCTTCGAGTCGAGTTGTTCATGCCATAACTTCCTCATGAATTCCATAAATCGAGTATCATTGAGAGGAGTAGTATCTCCAAGTTCTAAGTCTTGAGAATTTAATTCCTTATTCCTATCTTGAGTTAAGAAGTACCTTTTAGTTCTCGAGTTGAGTAGTTCATGCTCATAATTCCGCATGAACCCTCCAAGTTGAAAATCATGAAATCATCCACATGAGATCATGAACCTTGAATTCATACTTTTATTCAAGGAAGGTTAAGAGTCAAGTCTATAAGTAAGAGCAAGTCAAAGTAAATTTTTTCTTAAGTTTTCTAAAGTCTTTCATAAACGTTTTCACTTTATTTTAAAGACTTAAAGTTCAATTCAAGAAAGAGTAAAGAGTTGAGTTTAATTCTCAAAAGCTATAAGGGAACTAAGTATTTTCCAAGAGTTAAGTTTCAAGTTAGGTTAAGAGCATGAGTTGAGTTTATTTCGAATATCTATAAGGGAACCAAGTACTCCCTAAAGGTTTATAAATTTTTCATAAGGGAACTAAGAAGTTCCAAAAAGAGTTTTGAAATAAAGAGGGGAACATTGAATCCAAGAGGAACTTTTAAAGATATAGGGTTCAGTAAATTATCTCAACCCAAAGGAAAGAAGTTTTATTGAAAGTATGAGTTAAAGTACATTTTGGGAGTAGTATTGAGCACCGATGTGGGTATGAGAATTCATATTAACTCAAGTCCCATATAAACTATGTAGCCAACATGGGAATTGACGGGTCATACTTTTTAGATAATCACGTAAGGAGAGCTAGTGGATATACTAGTTGAGTAAGGTCCTATATCGATGGCAAGGTGTAGGATGATCCTCTTGCAACGTGAGGTAATATGTTGTATCATTACTTAGGCTCATACTGATAGTTGTTGGTTAGAGAAACTCCTACAGTATTAATTACATGGTTCCTCAAGGAGTTCTGCTTAGTGTGAATGGGGGTATGAGACTTCATTCATGCATTGCACACGTAGACTTGAAGAGGGAGCATTATATTTTTATGATATTATTATCTTGAGTTAACTTCATGTTTTTAAACAACTTTTCTTTATATTGCACTTGTTTATAAACTACATTTTATTGAAACGAGTTCAGTTAAGTATGATGAGTTGAGTATCCTAGTGGACTATCATATCTTTGAATTCAATTTTTAATCTCTAAGTTGAGTATCTTATTATGGAGTATTCTTGAGTATTCATTAGGTTTCAAGTTTGAGAAAAGGTAAGTATTTTTTCATATTTTTGTTCAAGTATCAGGCTTATGTCATACTTTATAATTCCCCTTACATACTCGTACATTTCACGTACTGAGCCAATTGCCCTGCATCTTTTCGTGATGCATAAACATGTATACAGGATCATCAGCACGAGCTTCGTTGATTCATCCAAGCATTCAAGTTAGCTATGGTGAGCCTCCTTGCTTCTGGAGATAGTCAGTTTAGTTAAGGAGTCTGTATTTTGCATATATTTTGTTAAATATTTGAAAGACTAAAGTTGCCTATTTTATAGCTAGTTGAATATATTATTTTATTAAAAGTCGTTCATTTGAGTTAAAACTTTTAAAATTTAGTTTAAGAATTTTATTTCACTTTTCAAGGTTTGTATGATTAAGTGAGTCTTCCGCTTGTATTCAGTCAGGATGAGGGTTCGCTTGGGGACCAACAATGGTCTTTGAGTGCCGGCCACATCTAGGGTGTAGGATCGGTCGTGCCAAACTTTGTATCAGAGCAAAGGTTTAAGTGTCCCAGGGTGTCTATGAAACCGTGTCAATATGATCTTATTTATGGCTATGAGGGCCCCACTTCTACGAATGAGGTACTATAGGTATTTAAGAAAAGTTTCCTTCTTTCATACTCTTAATCGTGCAAAAGATCTAAGTCATAGATATCCATTCCAACTCGTGCATTCTCATATTCATTTGACTAACAATCATACTAGAGGTGGTTGAAAAGTAATGTTCAAAGATCCTTATGGATGAGTTGTTCTTAGAAAGAGTTTTGAGACAATAATGAGACTCTAGAGGGGCTTGAGAGAATTCCAAGAGTAAGTTAAGTATTCAGTTTTGGAGTATTTCACCCATATTCACATGAATCGTGCGTTTGAGCTAAAAGTTAGCTGTACTATTTTCCTTAAATCTGGTTTCATCTGAGATCTTTACGAGAAATATGTTTAGAGCTTGGGTAGTAGTTTCACCTCCAAAAAAAGCATGAGCTATGATATCATGAACATTAGTAGTGAAAGAGCCCATAGTTAGACGAAAGTACACAGAGATACAGAGATTTATGAAAAGGAGATGGTGTTTTGTCAAACTGTTTTGGTATAGTCACGCACCTTAATAATTATTAATGAAACGTTTCCCTTGTGGTATACTAACAAGTGATGAGTTGTGAAGGGCTCATGATAAGAGGTAGAGTAAGTGTTTAAAGTCAATGAGTTAGAGTATATCTTACTAGAAAGGGGTTATGATGATGTGTTATTGTGTTACTAATGACCAAGTGTAAGTGGTAAAAATATATCCAGGATATTCATAAATTATAGATCTAATCTAGGCTTATGAATTTTGAAAAGAGAATCTCATGGTATTCGGAGGATGATAAAGTTGTTTGAGAGATAATGCTAAGTAAGTGAGTAACAATACTTGAGTTGTGAAGTAGAATGTGAGGGTAATTCGAGTATGTAGAGTGAAAGGTAACGATTGACTAATTGTCATAAAGTCCTATTGGACAAGTGTTTCTAAATTGCCATAGTGGTAATGAGGTATAATATTGTAGGTGAGCAATCATAGTGATATTTGGGTTTAGTAATAAACATTAAGTTTGATTTGAGATGAGTGTCATGATCAAAAGAATGACAATAAAAGGGTAATGATATTATTCTTGAGATTTGATCTGGTAGACTTGACATAGTGTATGTGAGGAATTAAGATGTTCAACAATGCATGAGAGTAGTACAAGTGAGAGACCCAAACCTTGAGATAAGGGCAGTGAAGTGTGGCAGGTCACAAGTGTAAAATGACCTTTAAGAGAATGTACACCAGTTAGAGATGTGGAATAGGTCGATAGCTTTCAAGTGTTAACTTTAGACCTAAGGGGGAGATGATAAGATGAGAAAGCAGTTCAAGTGTTGAGAATTTCTAAAGGAGATGGTTAGTAGGAGTTCATGGAGTTGTTAGATTACTAAGCTTGAATGTGGTGTTGTTAAACATTAGGTGGATTCTTGAATGTTTCATTATCAGTACATTCATTTTGCATTTTCAGTTAGAATGTCAATATTATGAGCTATTCAGTATTAAAGAAATTCAGTTATAATGTGTTACTTACATATTAAGTTGGGAGTAGGCTTAATACCGACTAGACTAGGGTAGTCACCCTCATAGTCCAAGAACTGTGCACCCAAATAACTTAAACCCCCACTATGGGCACAATATTTAGTGATCATTTTAATCATGCCTTTATACCCCTGACAAGGTATATTGAGTCCTCTCAATGGGGCGTAAATATCGGACTCCATTATAGACTCTCGTGCTTTTATATCGGTTAATAGTAGCTCCCACAGTCAAACACTAGTGCATTGACCAAGTTACCAATTAGAGTTTAGTATAGAGTCTTAGCATGTCATGTACTTGGTCATTGCATTTAGTTAGCTCAGTATTTAGTATATATCAATATTTCCAGTAAGTTCAGATTATATCATGCTCTTAATGCTTTGTTCATTCATGTATAAATTATTAAACTTTATTCTAGTCTGCATGCTCATTACCTTACAGGTACTGACACATACTCGACGCTATATCCTCCCGTGATGTAGGTTCAGGTTCTCAATATTCACATGACACATAGATCGGTTCCCCATTTCTAGTTCAGTAGTATAGTTGTGAGTCCTTATTCGTCAAGGACGATGGACATGCTTTCGATTTCAGTTTTTCTTTTTTATACCTAGTTTTGCTAGAGTTAGCTGGGGGCATGTCCCAACATCTCTAGTCAGTTAAAGGCTTTTATTCAGACATAATTACATTCAATTTTAGATTTGAGGTTGACCTTTCAGTTGTTATTGAACTTTAATCTTTATATATTAAGTCTTTATATATCACTTTATATCATGTTTAAGCTTCCGCAAAATATTTTATTTTCACTAAATCTTTAAGTATGCTTGTGATATGCCATTTCAATGTAAGATTGGGACACTCGTGATCTTAGGTTCCATGTTACCTCAAGGGGGTAGCCTCAGGACAAGAAAAACTTGATATCTAAGCACTATGATCAAGAGTCCTAGGATGTCTAAAAAGTCGCACTAAGTAGAGTCTCTTTCATGAGTGTGAAGCTCACCATACCTATGAGGGGGAGGGTACAAAGTGTTTTAGTGAAAACTTCACTTTCTTTTTATTCTTATCGTGCATGGATATGATCTCCTTTCTAACTCTACATCATGCTTTTTTCAGATCATTCCTCCTCGTATAGCTTACTCAAGGAATAAAATACCTCTAACGTTAACACAACTCTTCTTGTCCCAGACCATGAGGTTTCAAATGTTTAATTTCGCAATGCCATTCAATTGTTGGCCTAGAGTGTAGATAACTAGAACAATCAACAGGTTCCACTTCCTACAAATGCTAGCGATAGATCAGCGACAGTTAGGTTTCATTCTTTATTAGGATAAACACACCTAAATTTCTAGGGTTGCAATTTGGTGAGGATCCCCAAAACTTTATTCATGAGGTCAAGAAGATATTTGGAGCTATGCAAGTTACAGGGAATGATAGATTAGAGTTAGAGTCCTACCATCTCAAGGATGTAGCTCACATTTGGTTCACTCAATGGAAGGAAAAAAGGGGTGAGAATGCAACTCCTATGACTTGAGAGTGTTTGACTGGAGCTTTTCTAGACAAGTTCTTTTTAAGAGAGTTGAGAGAGGCAAAATCTCAAGAGTTCATGAATTTGAGACAAGGTTCTATGTCAGTCCAAGAGTATGGACTTAAGTTCACCCAACTCTCTAGGTATGCTTCACAAATGGTTGTCGATCCCAAGGCGAAGATGAGTAAGTTTCTATTTGGAGTATCTGACTTTGTGAAAACAGAGTGCAGAAATATGATTTTTTTAGAGAACATAAATTTCTCCAGGCTCATGACTCATGCTTAGCAGTTTGAGGGAGATAATCCTAGAGCACAAGCTAAGGACAACAAGAAGGATAGAACAGGGAACTATGAGTACTCTCACTAGAAATCAGGTGGTGGAAATCGCGTGCAGTTTCAACAGAGGTCTTTAACTGCAACACCTACATCATCTAGTGCTCCATCCCCCAGGTTTTGACAGGATAAAAAAGGTAGGGCATTAGGCTCTAAGTCTCGGGGGAGTGTTTCAGTTAATGGAACCTACCCCACTTGTCCAAAGTGTTGTAAGAACCATCCGAGCGAGTGTCTTGTAGGAAATGATGGATATTTTGGGTGTGTTCATATGGTTCACAAGTTGAGGGATTACGTTTCTTCTAAACAGGGACAAGGAGGTAAGAATAGTAGGGATCAGTCTAAAACTTCAGCAGCATCAGAAGGTCACCCAACCTAGTAGGGTACTTCATCTAGTACAAGCGACATTCAACGACATAACAGGTATATGCTCTCTAGGATCGCCAGGAACAGAAGATTCTCCTGATGTGGTCACCTGTACGTTACGAGTCTTTCACATAGATGTGTATGCTTTCTTAGATCCATGGGCTACTATTTCTTTTGTAACTTGTATATAACAGTAAATTTTGGTGTCAGTCTAGAAACTCTTTCAGAAACCTACTCGGTCTCTACTCCAGTCGGTGACCCAATTATATCTAGATAGGTATACATAAATTGCCCTATCACAGTCTCTCCAAAAGTGACCTCAGCATATCTTGCAAAGTTAGAAATACTAGACTTTGATATCATTTTAAGCATGGATTGGTTACGTTCTTGTTATGCCTTAGTTGATTATAGAACTAGGATAGTTTATTTCAGTTTCCATACGAGCCAATCTTAGAATGAAGGGTAGTATGTCAGTGCCTAAGGGTCGAGTTGTATCTTACATTAAGGCCAAAAATATGATCTCTAAAGGGTATCTCTTTCATCCAGTTCGGGTCTCCAAAACCCCAACTTTTGAGTATATTCGAGTAGTAAATGAGTTCCAAAAGTATTTTTAGAAGATCTTCTTGGAGTTCCACTCAAAAGGGAAATCGACTTCGGAATTGATCTCTTTCTAGATACCCAACCTATTTTTATTCCTCCTTACGGAATGGCTCCAACTTATCTTAAGGAATTGAAAGAGCAGTTGAAAGGCCTTCTAGATAAGGGATTTATCAGGCCTAGTATTTCCCCACGGGGTGGACCAATGTTGTTCATGAAAAAAAATGGTTCTCTCAGGATGTGCATTGACTATTGACAGTTGAACAAAGTCACATCAAGAATAATTTCCCCATTCCCATGATTGATGACTTGTGCAACCAACTTCAGGGTGCTAGTCATTTCTCAAAGATAAACCTCAGATCTGGTTATCATCAGCTTATACTGAGAGCTAGTAACATTCCCAAGACAGTATTCCGAACTCGATATAGTCATTAGGAACTTGTAGTTATGTCATTTGGACTAACCAATGCTCTTTAAGCTTTCATGAATTTGATGAACAAGGTGTTCAAGCAGTATTCGAACTTGTTTGTTAATGTCTCTATTGATGATATCCCCATTGTTTCTCAGAACTCATTTAAGGTTTTCCGGCAAAATGTCAAAGATCGCTAGTTATCTACTAAGTTTAGCAAATATGAGTTTTGGTTACTTTCAGTTGCTTTTTTGGTCATATAATGTCTAGAGAAGGGATCCTAGTGGATTCTTAGAAAATAGAGGCAGTGCAACAATTACACAGTGTTGATACCAAATTTTGACCCTTCCCAGGATAAATTAACCTTCGAGCTTCGTTAGTTTCATACGATTTAAAATAATTAGCTTTACAAAATTCAAAATATTTTTCAAGTTGTTTTAAAGTAATTTTAGTAGCTCTCATGATTATATTTTTTAGAAGATATGTCCTTTATACAATTAACTTTTTTTATAAATATTCCAATGTAATCTCAAAAGATTTTTATTTTAGTAAGTGTTTTATTAAAATAATTTAGTTTAAATAAACTTATAGTTTTGAGTTATCAATTTATATTTAAGTTATTTATTTTGTTTCTTTAAAATTGAGAAGCTCGTAAATTAATCATACTAATTCGTCTTATTTAATTTTAGTCAAATTCACCAAGTAAATTCAATTTGACTAGTTTTTTGATTTATACTTTTTCAATTCTTGCTCCATCTCAATTTGGGTTAAATCTGTTCTATTCCAGTAAGCCCAACTTCTCCAAATTAATGATCCCATTCAACCTCCAGTCCATGCTAAAATCCCTAACCCTTTTCTCGACCCAAGCCATTCTTTTACCTTAACCCGGTCCAATCTTCTTATCAGCAAAAGGAACTCTTCTAATGATTCACGCTCAACGTTAACAGCAGCCCATTCCAAGTGTCACTGTCGAGCACTGATAAAACAACAATCAAACAGCGATTCACAGAAAGCTCACGACGTCTACGCATACAGATAGTACGCTGTCTCTGTTTTTCTTCTTCCTCCTATCTCTTTCAGTTTGCAGTCGCACGGGCACGTGGAATCGTCCTTGCGACCTCGAGATGAGGCCACATCACAACAAGGACGTTAGGGACTGATCCCAAGCGTCCATTCCCCTTCCCTCTTTTGGAATGGTTTCAGACTCCAGATAAAAGATTGTTTATCCATTTTGGTGAAAGATTTTGGAAAATTTGAATTTTTGGAATGGGTTTTGACCCGAATTCTCGTATTCCCCCCCCCCCCAAAATCAAACCCTAGAATTCTCTATTAATACCCTCTGCCTCTTCAGCGTTAAGGGTTGGATGATTTTTTTTGGAGAAAAAACGAAAGAATATCGAGAAAGAGTTAGGGAAAAATATAAAAATGTATAGACACTAGGAAGAGCTATCTGGAATTTTGGGAAAACAAATAGTGAACTGTCGATTATAAAATTTACATACTGATATTTGGGTACAGGTTTCGGAATTAGAGTGAGAGTTCAGCTTTTCTCGAGTCATCTACTTCATTTCTCTGTCCACCAAAACCTCTTGGAGTCGTTGGAAGTCCCTACTCGTCCCGTATCCCAGAATCGCTGCCCCCAAAAAGGTAACACCCCTTTGATTCTCTTGTCTTCGAGTTCAGTAAAATGATGTTTCTCTTTACTATTTTTGGAAATTCGCATTACTGTTGATGGTTTGTTGAATGTTTGACATGTTGATGTGCCTATCTCATCCATGCCAGTGAATTCTTTTCTTGCATTTAATACCATTTTCCCTTTTGGTGATCTATGCGTGAAAATGTCTTAAACTTCATATTTTGTATTTTTTATTAGTTTTCTTTCTTCATCGTCTTATTCACAAAATCATAATATGCATCTTTCGTTGTTATTAGGAGTTAGTTGTCGGTCAGAAGGAAAAGGTTTGTTATATATGTCGCCTCGTGTTATTGTCGAATTAATGGTTGTTCATATTTGCCTAAGTTCTCGAGATCAGTCTTTTGTTTGCATATGTTCTATTAGAAATTTAGTGACACCGATTCTCTCTTTGGAAAAGCTTGTTCTCAAAGTCTTTTTCTTGTTGATTATCACTGGTAGATTTTATTTTTATTCATTGATAATTTATTGCATAACTATAAAATTTGGTGTTTAATGTGTAATTCAATTGTTTTGTTCATGCTTTGGTCTTCATTGTCCCATGCCATTCTGGAAAATTACCCCAACACACATATTCTCACCCCTTTTCTCTTCGTAAAAATGAAAAAAATCAAGTAATGAAAAATAACTAATGGTTCAAGTTCGTGCAAGATTTTTCATGAGTGGGTCCTTCTACTTGATCTTTTTAATATAGTGGTTTTGTGGAATCTTCTTTTTATTTAAGATCAATATAATAATTTACAATGTACTGATCCTACTTGATATTCTACATGATGCGTGTGATGTGTGCTATGTTACAACATTGGTGTCTCACCTCATGCTTCAAATATTGTAAATGGAGCTCCCTAAAGATCCCAATATTTGGATAACCATAAGTAATTGTGTACATTAAGTGATAATTTTAATACCCTGATTTGTTAAGAACGAGTCTTAATTTGATGCCACTGTGTTGAAGCTTGATTGGTAGAATGATCCCATTAGTGTCCTCCATGTTATCTTCCAAAAATTAAGTGTAAGTTTGTGATCAGTTGATCATCTTAGCTTTCATCGATTTTCTTTATCTTTCGCACGTAGCCAAGTTTGTTTTGACTAATTCTACTTTGCATCATATAGATCATCTGTTTTTGTTGGATTATGAATGTAAGCTTATCTAATTCTTCTTCTTTACTTTATTTTGATGCATGTGACATTTACCCGAGTCCAATTTGGACTCCATTTCCATTTATCCGAGTTGACTTTCTATCGAGTCGGACCCCATTTTTGAGACAAAAAATTGCAGAATAAGCCCATAAAATTGACGTACATGACCAGAAGCTGAAGAATTCAAAACAGGGCAAGAAGTTGAAGATTTTGGACCAAGAATTTAATTTTGTAATATTATATTTTATTTTGGGGCCTAAGCTCTTATCATTTTGTATTGTTATTAGTTTGATTATTTTAGGACAAGTATAAATAGAATGGTACCAAAGCCCGAATGCAAATGGGAACCAAATACTGGTCCAGGTGGACAGAAACCGAATTTGGAACCAGCCCAACTCTCTCTCTCTCTCTCTCTCTCTCTTACTTTATCGTTATTTACTTGTTATTATTTGTCATTAGTTTTGGGGTAGAAACTTCAAATCCCCGCAAGACGTCGCTATGTTTTAACTATTTAAACTAAATCGGTCTCCTTTTATTTTGGGGCCTAAGCTCTTATAATTTTGTATTGTTATTAGTTTGATTATTTTAGGACAAGTATAAATAGAATGGTACCAAAGCCCAAATGCAAATGGGGTCTAAATACCGGTCCAGGTGGACAGAAACCGAATTTGGACCCAGCCCAACTCTCTCTCTCTCTCTCTCTCTCTTACTTTATCGTTATTTACTTGTTATTATTTGACATTAGTTTTGGGGTCGAAACTTCAAATCCCCGCAAGACGCCTCTATGTTTTAACTATTTAAAATAAATCGGTCTCCTTTATATACTAAAAAAGATTATAAATAAGCTTTGCAAGTTAAATAAACTCACTTAAATAGTAAGTCGATTTCTCACCCTTTTATAGATTTCCAATAAAGTTGAAACTAAATTAAAGCAATTTTAGCCAAATAAGTTAGTTATTGGATAATATCTAGTTAGTGAGTATTTTAGGTGTCGTAAAACTTTCCTAAAATATAAATATGAATCCTGAACCCCCTTTAAAACATTTTCAATTGAGTTTTTGCTTAGATCTTTTGAAAACTAAGTTTCTTGATTTTTCTTTAAAAATTAAGTGGTTATTCTCAAAAAGTCAAAAACCTATAAAAAAATTTTCCAAAAACGTAAAACAGAATGGCGACTCTGCTGAGGATTTGGAGGATTCTAACCTTAAAACTAAACTTACTTGACTATGTGAAATAACTGTTTATTTGCTTCTTTATCGTATTGTATCAACTGTTGCACTATAATTGCATATTTTTTGCAAAACGGAAAGTAGTTGCATTAGGATAAATGAATTTATGTGACTTACCACGACTTCTTTCAGAAACACACAAGTCTTTATTTGGAAGTAACAAATGAATAGTTGACTTGCGGTCATCCAGTATCATTCTTTAGCTTTACCCCGTCGTCTGTTCGACTCGGGTAACTGTCACTTTTGAAACAAATTCTAGTCATCCTAAGATAGATCGAAACCAAAACTGAATCTAAGCATTAGGCTAATATGGCTTAGTACCCAAGGCGTATTAAGTCCATTTATTAAAACCGCCAAAATCATGTCCAAAGTCTCCAACCTCACGACATATCTTTTTTTTTTGACATTTGAATGATGTACATGTGGAAACCAAAATGCGGGGGTGGATAACCTTAACTGGGTTTTGTTTTGTAGGTATGAATCGCTTTCCAGGATTCGACATGGTCGTAAAAGCACCGCCTCTACTCAAAATATGGTATAACGACCTTGATGGAGATCACAGAAGAATCCTAACCAAGTATGTGGGCATCTTGACCGAGTTACTCAACATGAAGGGTTGGCCTGAGCTAATCAAAGTCCTCACAGGTTATTGGGACAATGAGAAAATGGTGTTCGATTTAGAACTATGGAAATCACCCCAACAATCGAGGAACTTCAAGACTGCATCGACTCGGTTGGCAGATGGTTAGAATGAAAGGCAAGAAAGCAAGAAGACATCTTGATTCCCAACAAACCTTCTGTCGAAGATATCACGAGATGGTTTGGATTGGGTAAATATTACGATTATTGGGCCCAAGAATCTAGTGTATCATTCAGGGATCTCTACGTTAGATTTGGGCATGCGAGTTTTTATGCAAATTACAACAAAGAGTTCAGGATCACCTACAGAGAATGGAATGAACTCCGACCTTTAGTATTTGCCATCGCTTTACTGGGAATAATGGTCTTTTCCCACGGCCTGAGCCTGAGTATCAACACACGAGGGATAATGTTTGTTCACACTTTGTTCAATGGGTATAAGAATCAAGGACAAGTGAAGTACTACCCAATCCCTTCGGTCATATTGTCGGACATATATCGAGCCCTAGGAAAATGCAAAAAAGCATATCACTACTTTCAAGGATGTAATCTGCTACTTCAATGGTGGATACTAAGTCATTTAGCAAAAGGGCCCGGGACTCAGGAATTGCATACTTTGGATAATAAGAACACTCTAAGGGATTTGAACGATATGTTGTTTTGGACAAATTTGGAAAATCGAAGGACTAGAGAAAGATGGGCTCAGATCTTTTCTGAATTAAGAGAAGAAGACGTCCAATGGAAGCTCAATTGCTTCATCTTAATGGATGTCATTATAGCGGGCCGCAAACAACTCGTACTTCCACTACCAGGTATTTAAGGAATCCGTCCTTACGCGCCCTTCCGAGTCCTATGACTGTTTGGGAGGAGATAAATCACGCCTCGAGAGGCATACCATGGCACCTATGTATATGATATTGGGGATGACAGAGTTATGACGCTACAAAAATGCTAAGGGAATGGAAAGGAGCCACGCGAATGAAAAAGGACACCATTTCTCCAGATCGGTTTGACGCTGGGTATGACGGAACTTACAAAGATTGGTTGAAAAAAAACATACAAAGTATTTCCTCCCCAGTCCCAAATAGTTGCCGCAGTGTGGAAGACAAAGAGACCAAAGTTGTGATTGAGTCATGAGAGGTAAGGCAAGATGCCCAAGAAATGTACGCCAAATTCCTCAAAAATCAAAGTACCCTTGAGAAGACAACCCAAGAATTGGAAAGACTAAGACGTAGTTTTGTTGAGTTCGACTTATGGATTAAAGAGAATATAGAGGGGATGCAATACGAGAATTGGGAAGAGAAAGGACGGCAGAGAAAAGGTTACCTGCTGATAATACAACACATGTTTCAGCAGTACAAGACACAGGAAAGCAGTGGAGGAGTAGGGTCATCAGGGACAGCATAGTGGATTTCGCCCATGTGTGGGTTTTTTGGATATATAATTTTTTCATTTTCAGCCCCTACGTGGGCTTGCCTTTTTTGCACTTTCGTACATTTTAAATGGCCCCTGTGTGGGTCTGTCTTTTTGTATTTTGTTCCTTATTTCCCCCCGTTCATTCCCCTTGTGAATATTAACTATTCATAAGTGAAATTTGTTTAGGGGATAATTAGTTGGTTCAATTCCATACGTACATCGTTCAACTGCGCTAGGTCTACCCTTGGCACACAAGAGTCCCCTGTATGCTTAGGATGTGATATATGTGTTTTAACTGTTTATGTGATATGTTTCTTTGAATGAGAACATCGCATCCACTCTTTATCTGAAATTTCCAGAAATATACAACTCAGTACTACAAAGTCCGACCAAATTTTACAACTCTTCAGTTTCCCAAACAAAAGGGAAATCCTATCACCAAATCCTAAAACCCTATTACACCATCTCAGGAAAGGTGAAATCACCTTTATGGACAAATACAAGAATATCCAGACTGAACCAACCGAAGAGGATATGATCGACATAAGGAGGCAGCGCGGGAAATGCCTATATAACATATTGTTTCCTCGAAAGGGCCCTGAGTTGGAAAGCATTGAAGAAATTTATAAGGAAGCGATTGCCTGCAAGTAATTTCTCGAAGGACGTCTGGCATAAGAAGACCAAAAGGTCACTTTCAAAGCGTATCCACAAGAATACAGAACCCGGATGAAATCTATTCTGTGCGCTCTCATTTTCAAGCATTATCAGTCTAGGCGTATGTTGAGGCCCGTCGAAAGAGTATCCTCCCAGGTGGGATCAGGGGACATCTCGAAGGCTTGTCGATGTCATCCCAACCAGAAAGGGCACATGATAGAGGAATGCATAGAGTTTAAGAATGCGGTCCGCCATTTGCTTGATATGGACAATATTGCAAACAGTTGGGGTGACGATGTCATCATCGCGTAAGATGAACCGAAGCTCGACATACTGGTCATTCAGAAGATAAAATTTTATCGTTGCTTCTTCACACCTCTCAAGAAAACAATGTTGGAGGTCTATTCTGAATTTGTTCGAAATGGAGTCTTTACCCGTCTCGATAGGGACGTGGGAATGTCGTATTCCCTTGGGTTTGAAGTTCAAAAACCTTGCCCTATCACAGGTCTGCTGATTATAGCATTGAAAATTGCCTTGCGTTCCGCCACAACATGGAATATCTCGTCAACATAGGAAAGATTTGAGTCGAGTCTGTTCCCCGTGGCTGATGTAAAGATGAGAAGAAATGGCTGAGATGGAGCCACCTTTTATGTTTAAAGCTTTCTCGTTTATTTTTTGATTTCCCTGTAATTGTATGTGAATGAATTAATACAAGTATTTCTTTTATTATCAAACTACGTAAGGCCTGAATTCTTCTTGTGAGATATGTAGGTAGCCTTTCAAGGCCCGGCCCCTATCTTTTAAATTTTCATTCTTGCCCTTTTCATTGTAGAAGGAAATGCGAGGCTCAGATCAACGGACGTCAAAGAGATGCAAGAAGAAAACCCTAGCTCAACGTGATTCAACCTTTCTGAGACAATGTCAAACTAAAACAAGCAAGTTGCTGTTTGTTCAAAAATTAGTTTCCCTTTACTAGTGAATTAAAATGTCCTCAAACAAAAACATTTTTGTGTATTTATCTACTCTCTATGTGATATCCTACTTTGCGTATTCCAAACTAAAATTAACAAATTTGCCTTTGAGTTGTTTTCCTCCACATGTACTTACAAACTGATCAGTGTCGATTAAACTGGTTGATCATCCCTACTTCACTAGATCCAAAGGGCATGTAGATTCCTTTCCCGGCCAAAGTTCAGATAAGGGAAAAACATTAATGGGGGACAACAATGAATAAATCAGTCTTACTGATGTAATGGTGGCTCAACCCACCATAGCGAATCAGAATAAAATGATTATGCAATTAATTCAGTAGATCGCTGAAATGAGAATAGAAATTCAAAGGAGACAGGATCTGCCTACACCAGGTTTTACTTCCAACGCTGCCATTAATGGAAGGCCTCCGCTATACTTTCCCTCTTCAAACATGGAATAGGCTCAAAACGCACCATCTACTCCTGCTCAAAATCCCTCAGTCATCGATTTAACCACACAAAATCCTCAGTATGCCTAGGCCTCCTACCAGACTCCACCACCTCCTCAAAACCCAAATCCTTAAATACCATCTACTCCTTAAAATGCCCATCATCAAACTACTTCGCTACTACAAAACCAAAATACGTTCCATCCCCAAACACCTCTAAATCATTAAAATCAGCACACTAACCCACAAACCTTCCCACAAAATTACCAAGCTACTCAAAACGCCTCAAGTCCATCCGTAGCTTCACCACTACCCAGAAAAACCACCTTTCTAATTCCCATTCCGAATGAGCATGAAGTAAATTGTTTTGATCTCTAACATTAAGAGGAGAAGGAAAGAGAGTGGAGTTTGAAAGAAGAGGCCATGAAAATAGACATAAAGCAGGAGATCCGAAAAGCAATGAACGAGCTTCAGTGCATTCCTGACGTCGTCATTTTGAACTACTAGGACTTATCCATTCATGCGAATCTAGACCTCTATGAAGGATTCAAGATGCCAAAGTTTGACACTTTTGGAGGAAAAGGGAATCCCTTAGCGCACCTGAGGGCTTAGTGTGACCAACTCGTAGTAGTTGGGAGGGATGAAACTCTGCTAATGCGGCTTTTAGATGAAGTTTGAGCGGGAAAGCTTTGGAATGGTTTACATCTCACGAGACCAGACAGTGGCCTACCTGGAATGCTTTGGCTAAGGACTTCACCGAACGGTTTGCCTAAAATGTAGCGATTGTCCCTAATTGTTATTCCTTAGTAAATATGAAACAAAAATCCAACGAAAGCTATAATGATTTTTCGTACAGGTGGCGCAAGGATGCAACTAGAGTACGACCTCCTATACCTGAAAAATAGATAGTTGAAGTGTTTGTGCGGGTGAAAGGAGCCCAAGTACTATGATAGAATCATGTTGCTAGTTGGAGAAACATTTTTTGAGATAGTAAAGGTTGGTGAGACTATCGAGGATGGTTTGAAAATGGGATTAGCCTGTGTTGCTGCGTTACCCGGATCATCGGGTTTGCTGAAGAAGAAAAGAGAAGATGTTTCTGCTGTCTCTTACGAGGGGAGGAAGACCCTCAGAAGACCATCATCCTACCAAGGTCGTCCTCGACCTTCCTAGAATTCTTACCAGACTTGCTATACGCAAGCTGGTTATCGAAATACTCCTCCTCCGATATGCCAAAATTCTACCTCCACATACCAAAATGCCCCCTCCAAATTACCAAAATTCATCTCCCGTTTACGAAAATTCTCCTCCATTTTACCAAATTCCATCCCCCATTTTCCAAAATGTTGCTCCTAATTGTACCAATGTGCAGTAAAACTATAAAGTACCCCCCAATATATCAAGTTCAAGCTCCACAATACCAAAATACTCCTCCAAACCACCAAGCTCCATTGACAAATTATCAAACAAATCCTTATGCAAGAAACCAAACTCCCCGTCCAAATACCCGAAATTATCAATAGATGCCTCCTCCCCAACAACGCAACAATAATTCCCCTTAACCCAGATTCGCGAAGAAGCCCCAAAAACTTTACCACGCTCACTAAAAGCCGAAAAAAATTGTACGAGCGACTGGATACATTCACCTGGTGGGGCCCAAGCCGGTGGATACTAGTTTCAAATTGTATAGACCCGATCAAACGTGTGTGTATCACTCCAATAGCGTTGGACATGATACTGAGGATTCTATCAATCTCAAAACACAAGATTCAAGATCTGATAAACTAAGAAGTGGTTTCTCTTCAAAAATTGCGCCCAATGTCAACACCAATCCTCCGTCGAAAAATGGAGGTGTCAGTATCAACATGATAGAGATTGATGATGATTGGTGCATGACTAAGGCGATAACTCCAATTGTTCATGATAAGTTAGAAATGGATGTGGAATCGTTAAGCGTCAAGGAGTAAATGGAGTTCGTGATCCTGACACCCACAAAGGTTATTACCTTGGTGCCATTAGAAACTCCCACTACGCCGAAGTTTGTGATTGAAACCGCTGCCGCTCAGGGTATGACCTGATCTTGGAGGTGTTATACTCTCAAAGAGTTGGATCTTAGAGGGAAGAAGAATGACCAAAGGAAAAGGCCGACAAGTAAGGAAGAGGATGAATAATTTTGGAGGAAGATGCAGCGCAAAGACTATTCAATTGTTAAGCATCTAGAGAAAACCCCGACTTAGATTTTTGTGTGGGCCCTGTTGATGATCTCCCAGCTTCATAGGCGGGCCTTGATGATGGCTATGGATGACACGTATGTTCCCATGGGCACAAACAGCGATGATGTAGTGGCTATGATCAACGAAGTTATCTTCTATGATAAAGAGTTGTCCTTTGAAAGGAGGTCGTACAACAAGGCGTTGCATATCACTATCATATGATATGAAGGGTTAATAAACCGTGTCTTGGTGGATGATGGGTCTGGTCTCAACATTTGCCCACTGTCGACTCTGAGGCAGTTAAGGTTTGACTTGGGAAAGCTGGAACAAAACAAAGTCAATGTAAGAGCCTTCGACCGGGTGCAAAGAGACACATTGGGAGCGGTGAATTTGGTCATCCAAATGGGTCCGGCGGAGTACAGTGCATAGTTTCAGGCCTTGGAATTGACCCCAGCTATAACCTTCTTCTGGGAAGGCCTTTCATCCACATGGCTGGGGTTGTGCCTTCTACTCTTCATCAGATAATGAAGCTCCTTTGGAAGGACCAAGAACTAGTTATTCACGGTGAAAGGAGTCACTCCGGAAGGCAGGCGTCATTTATTGACGAAGTCTCGCGAGGCACCAATTTTTACATGTTGGAGCAGGTAAATGCCACCGGTGAGGATTTGTCCCCACAACCTTCTATGCCTTCTGTCTATAAGATGATCATCACTGTGATGTTGCAGAATGGATTCGAGCCAGGTTTCAGATTGGGAAGGCATTCCCAAGGAATTATTGAGCCTATTCAAGTTCCTGTCAAAGGAGCGAGATATGGTTTTGGGTACGTCCCAACAGATGATGAGGTGAAGACAAAGAAGCACAATGACCAATCATTGGCTAGGCCAATCCCTCATTTGTACCAATCATTTCCAGTCTGCGAGTACGTCGATCGTGATGGCCTCGGGGAAGGGATTTGCAACCTTTTAGAAGAGATCGATGATGTCATAGAGGACGAGGTCGAGCTAGCTTGTATCCATGATGCTGATCCTGGAGAGATACTGAAGAACTAGACTTCTACACCAATGTTTATTCCCAGATCATCTTGATGGAAGGACATTGCTTATGCATGTTTTTAAAATCGGTGGTAGTACAGAAGAGGCCCGAGACCGCCATTTTGATTTTTCTTTAATTGCTTGAATTTCAAAATCCCCCTCCCCCCGTGATGTTTTAAAAGTCAACATGTCCCTCTACCATGGTTTAAGTTTGCATTGTTTTTCAATTTGAATGAAAGCCTCTTTTATTGAAAACTTGTTTATTTACTTATCTGCTATATTTTAGTTTCCTAACTTTATCTATTTATGATTTCAGTAATATTAATTTTAAACTTGTCAATGTCATGTCATGTCACGAGCTGAACGAACACAATGAGGCAGGTGACGACGAGGGTGAAGAATACGAAGAGGAAAATGGGGTACCGGAATATGTTGTGGAGGAATTTTGGCAACTTGAAAACCAGCATAAGCCAAATTTGGAAGAAACTGAGAATGTGAATCTGGGAGACCAAGAGTGTGTCAAAAAGGTCAAAATCAGAGTCCACCTTAATGAAGTTCAAGGAAAGTATTTGATTCATTTGCTTACTGAGTGCATTGATATATTCGTCTTTGAAGTCAGCGACATGCTGGGGCTGAGTACCAATGTGGTGTCTCCCAAGTTGCCGATTAATTAGGGTTCAGTCCAGTGAAACAAAAAGCTCAGAAGTTCAAGCCTGAGTTAAGTTTAAAGATTAAAGAAGAAATCATCAAACAAATCGAGTCTCGATTAGTGGAAGTGACGCAATACCCGACTTGGTTGGCCAATGTTGTTCCGATTGCCAAGAAAGATGGGAAGATAAAAATTTGTGTCAATTATAAATATCTCAACAAAGCTAGCCCAAAAGATAATTTTCCATTGCCGGACATTCATATCCTGATCGATCATTATGCTAGGCATGAAATGCATTCGTTTGTGGATTGTTATACAGGTTACAGATGGATGAAGAAGATGCAGAAAAGACAACTTTTATTACACCTTCGGGTGTGTATCATTAAACGGTGATTCCATTTGGTCTAAGAAATGCTGGTTATACTTATATGAGGGCTATGATGACCATATTGCATGACATGATCCTCAAGGAGATCGAGGTGTATGAAGATGATGTCATAATTAATCTCCCGAGATTTTGGACCACTTGATGCATTTAACGAAGTTCTTTGATCGTCTGTGCCATTACAATTTGAAGGTAAATCCCACTAAATGTGCTTTTGGGGTGTTAGCCGGCAAGTTGTTGGGATTTCACTTGTCTGCTGACACACTCCCAAAACACATAAAAATTTGGCCGATGCTCTTGCCACCATCGCCTCAATGATTAAGCATCCATATACTGATAATATTGATCCTCTGGATATAGAGATAAAGGAGCAACCAGTTCATTGTTCCCATGTTGAAACAGAACCAGACGGTTTGCCATGGTATTTTGATATCAATAAATATTTAGAGTCTGGGGCTTATCCTGAGAATGCGACATTTAATCAGAAGAAGTCGATACGTCGTTTGGCCCTCAACTTCTTTCTAAGTGGAGATATCCTTTATAGGAGGACCCCATATTTAGGTCTTCTCATATGTATTGATGCTTTGAAGCTGCGAAGCTTATTGACCAAGTACACGCTGGAGTTTGTGGTATGCATATGAATGGACTCGCTTTGGCGAGAAAGATAATTCAAGCCAGTTATTTTTCGATAACTTTGGAGCATGATTGTTGTAAGTTTGTGCAAAAATGTCATAAATGTCAAGTGCACGATGATTTAATCCAAGTGTCACCTCACGAACTCAATGCTATGAGTTCACCTTGGCCGTTTGTAGCTTGGGGCATGGATGGAATCGGTCCAATAGAGCCAACGCTTCTAACGGACACAGATTTATTTTTGTTGCCATTGACTACTTCACCAAGTGGGTGGAAGAATCTTCTTACCCATCCGTGACCAAGAAAGTGGTAGCTGATTTTGTTCGCAACAATTTGATATGCAGGTTCGGAGTACCAGAATCCATCATTACTGATAATGGTGCAAATCTCAAGAGTCACTTGATGAGAGATATATGTGATCAATTTAAGATTACTCACCAATATTCAACCACTTATCGTCCCTAAATGAACTGAGCTGTAGAGGCTTCCAATAAAAACATCAAATAGATTATGGGGAAACTGATTAACAATTACCGAGGTTGGCATTAGATGTTATCATACACTTTGTTGGGATATCGAACGACTGTCAGAACGTCGATCGGAGCCACTTCATACCGTCTAGTGTATGGAACAGAAGCAGTCATACCTGCTGAAGTCGAGATACCGTCCTTGAGAATCATTCAAGAAGAAGAATTGAGTAATGTTGAATGGGTCAGCAAGCGGATTGACTAACTGATATTGATTGACGAACAGAGAGTGGTTGTCGTTTGTCATTTTTCAACTATATCGACAAAGAATGGTTTGTGCTTTCCACAAGAGGGTTAGAGCTAGAATATCAGAAGTTGGTCAATTGGTACTTAAGAGCATTTTTCCTTATCAGGATGAGTACAAAGGGAAATTTATGCCGAATTGGCAAGGACCTTATATTGTTCGCAGAGTAATATCTGGAGGTGCTTTGGTGCTGTCGGAGATGGATGGCACCGCATGGCTAAAACCGATCAATTCAGACGCTTTCAAGAGAAATTATGTATGAAGCATCAGTTTGTATTTCTATATTTTCCTTGTCTTCGTTCTGTTTGCTTGTAAATGCTTTTGTTTAAAAAAATTATTTCTCTTGTAATGAACTATGTCTGACCTGAATTCTCAAGAATGAGATACGTAGGCGGCCTATGTCGGCCTTGGTCACCCCATTTATCCCTTTTAATATTTCTTCGTATTTGAACTATGTTCAACCTGAATTCTCAAAAATGAGATACGTAGGTGGCCTATGTCGTCCTTGGTTGGTTTCTTTACAAATTTCTTATTATTGTTAACCTTTGAAGGGGAACTACGTTTGACCTGATTATTGACTCAACGGGATACGTAGGCGCCATAAGGGTTTGGTCATATCTCCCGTAAGATTTCTATTTTCTCAATACAATAGAAACTGGGACAAAATATTTGAGAGGGACTCAAAAATTCTGAAGGAAGAAGATTTTCCTTCAACAAGTCAAGACTAAAGTTACTTGGAAACTTGAATTTGGGACAGACTTTTTGAGAGAATCTCAAAAAATTCTGTGATTTTCTCACCAACAGTTAGAGATAAACCAAGACAGTTAACTGGATTGAAATTTTGAGGAGGGCCTCAAAATTTAAACATAGTTTTATCGGCATTCTAGAGTGACCTTTAATACTTCCCAGCGAATGATCAGATATATCTCCAAACATCAGACTCAAAGAAGTTCGCTAAGCCTAACGTGACATGATACTTGGCAGTAACCTTTTAAAAAAAATACTGGTTTTCGAAAATTTATTTTTCTTAAGATTTTCCCTTTATAGTTCAGTTGTTTTGGCAAAATATTTTGTCTTATCTATCAAGAGTCGGGAGATCAGAAAATCAATCGGAGATAGCAGAGAAAGGAGCAAACAAGTGAAGAAATTGTCACAGATTAGTTCATTTTAAAACAGATGATTTTTCTGTGGATGCAGGTTTATACGTTTACTCTGAAATTAGCAAGTTCCTCCAATCGATGAATGTGGAGAAGTCAAGGGGGCGAAAAACTCCCCAAAATTAACAATTTTTTGGTGGATACAGGAATTATTTTATATTGTTTATATCGAAGACTTGGGAACGTGAACAACATCGTTTCATCCAATTCCTAACAACATAAAGTCTATAGAGAAGATACAACTATGTTCAAAGATGAAGCAAATAAAACCCCAAGAAAGACGGTTTACGATTTTCATCAAGGACGTCATCTGCATACATGATAGCATTACTACCCAGAATGTCATTATAGTTGTATTGCCGATTGAGATGATACACTACCTGGAGGGTTATTTTACCATATTGTCAATTGAGACGATATCATTGTCTAGAGGGCACCCAGAAAATCACTATGTTGCTCGATTGAAGCACTATCTTCATTTGGTACCAAAGATATTTATGCCTCACAGAAAATGCCATGCACCGCAAAAAGATATTCATGCATTGCGAAAAATGTCATGCACCGCAAGAAGATATTCATGCATTGCGAGTTGATACTCATGCCTCGCGGAAAATCATGCATCGCAGGAAGATATTCATGCCTCGCTGAAAATATCATGCACCGCAATAAGATATTTATGCATCGCACAAAATCATACATCGTGAGATAGTATTCATGCATCGCGAAAAATTATGCATTGTGGGTTAATATTCATACCTCGCAAAAAATCATGCATCACGGGAAGGTATCTTGCCTCGTGGAAAATGTCATTCACCACAAGAAGATATTCATGCATTGCAGTAAATCATGCATCGCGAGTTAATATTCATGCATCGTGGAAAATTATGTATCGCGAGTTAATATTCATGCATTGCGGAGAAGAAGTCATGCATTGCAAGAGAAAATTCATGCATTGTGGAAAAGTCATGCATTGAAGAGAAGAAGTCATGCATTGCAAGAGAAAATTTGTGCATTGTGAAAAAGAAGCCACACATTGCAAGAGAAAGAAATCATGCATCCCAAGAAAATATTTATCCATCAATATCAATGACATTTCCTGTATTTTGATAAGAGCAAATACCAAGATAATCATTGAAGACGACATCAGGAGAAATATCAACACTGCATCATCTTTTATTTATTTTGACATCAAATGAAGAGTACATCGAAGATTATATTGCAAACATAAGACATAATCTTTATATGTTTTATATTAAATCGATCGAGTTGACGTCAAATTCTGAGGGAGAGCAATTAAGTGTCAACAGGTAAAAGATACTATCTCCCATTTGAATTGCATTTTTATGCTGACGAGTTTTATCTCAGTCCTTGTCGAGAGGATCCTAGAGGATGAATTCTCCAATGAAAAAAGTCACAGGTGCGGACGACATAAAAAAGGATGCAGCACAACGTGGAACTTTTTCTTAGCGGCGAACTTGGACATAGTCCAGATGAGTTATCCTGCTGAGTTGGGCGACTTGTTGGTGCTGCTAAAGTTGTAGACTGAGTTCTACCATTACCACCTCCTTGACTCTATCTAGAAGGACAATCCCTCAACCTGTGACCAGACTGACCGCACCCAAAACATCCTTCTTTTCCTGCGAGACACTCGCCTAGATGGTTATTAACACACTTAGGGCAAGTGGGTAAGTCTTGGTGCCTGAAATACTTCCCTGAGACTTAGAGCCTGGAGCTCTACCGTTCTGGTAATACCTGTTCTTAGAGGATGGAACACTAGTTGCTGAAGGGGCTGGAGCTGAAAACTTCTGATGACTCTGCGAGCAATTCCCACCACTCGTATTTCGCTGAGAATAGTCATAGTTCCTAGTCATAGCCTTCTTATTCTCCTTAGCCTATTTCCTAAGCTAATCACCCTCAACCTGCTGAGCATGAGTCATAAGCCTAGAGATGAACATATCTCCCAGTAACATAGCATTTCGGCACTCAGTTTTCACCAAATTTGACACTCCATACAAGAAATTATTCATATAAGCCCTGGAGTCAGCAACAATGTGAGGAGCATACCTGGAGAGTTGTTTAAACTTCAGCCCATACTCCTGGACTGTCATGTGACCATGCCTCAAATTTATGAATTCCTGAGACTTTGCCTCTCTAAACTCTATTGGGAAAAACCTGGCGAAAAAAGTCTCACTAAACCAACCCTAAGTGATAGGACACACATTTGCACCCCTATTCTCCTTCCACTAAGTGACCAAATATGAGCAACACCCTTCAACCAGTATGATGTCAACTCAACCCGATCAATCCTAGTGACTTGCATTACCTCAAAGATTTTCTTGATCTCATCCAAGAAATTCTGAGGATCCTCATTAGTTGGTGATCCTAAGATCTCAGGCGGATTCGTCCTAACAAAGTCACGGACCCTTGGTGCTACTGATCCACCATTTTCATTCATATGAGCATGAACCTGATTGTTCTGGTAAGTCATACTCTGAGACAACATCTGTATGACATTCTTGAACTCAGCATTGGAGACTTCTTGATCTAGGACTGGAGGAGTTGCGTTTGCGTTCCTAGCATTCTATTTCCTGGCGCTAGCTCTACAGTGAGACATGATTTGAAACATAGAACGTCAAGTTAGAATGGAATCAGATCATACCTTACGCACGATAAGAGTTACAACAAAGTGAAGTTTTCCTAAAACACCTCATAGCCTCCCTCTGATTAGATATGGTGCACTTCACACCCATGAAAAAGAAGTCTACTTAGTGAAAATTTGTAAACATCCTAGGACTCTTGAAGCTAGTGCTCTGTACCACATTTTGTCACGCCTCGAGCTACCCCCGGGATGCAGACACGAAATCTAGGACCACAAGTGATCCCAACCTAACCCTGTTTGCGTGATCATGAGCATACTAAAGAATATAACTGATTTGGAAGCTAAATCATAATTTAAAATAAAAATATGGGGAATACCCATATTCTATAACTGAGATATTTGAAATAATGAGTTTAATATAAAGAAGTTATAAAATCAATAATAAGCTGAAACTAACTGTGTCTGAAATAAGCCTCTAATTGCTAGACATACTAGGACAAGCCCCAGCCAAGTCTAGCAAAAACTAAAACTAAATGACTGAAATGAAATCATGACTATTGTCCTCAGAAAATGAGGACTCACCACTGAATCTGCTGAACTGGAGATCAGGAGATCGATCTATTCTTGATTTAGATGTTGAGAACCTTAACCTACATAGAGATAAGATATAGCGCACGTATGCGTCAGTACTTGAAGGTACTGAGCATGTAGGATAGAATAAAGCTGAAATAAAACATAACTAAACAAGTATAAAAGCAAGTATAGTAATCTAAACATGATATACTGAATTCTGAGCTAACTGATGCAATGACCAATTTATAACATGCTAAAACTGAACACTAAGTATATTGATAAATGGTCAATGCAAGAGAGTCTAACTGAACTGTAGGAGCTACTAATAACCGATAATAAAACCACAGGATCTAAATGTGGAGTCTGATGGATACGCCCCATCAAGAGGACCCAATATATCCTGCTAGAGGTATAAAGGCATGCTGGTGTGATCACTAAAGTGATACCCACAGAAGGGACTTACAACCTACTTGGCTAGTAGTATTGGGATAATTGGGTACGCTAAACCCTAGTCCAACTCGGTATTATGCTACTCCGATTGATTTATGTAGTTAACCGATTAAGTCTGAATTTCTGTAAAATACTGGATAGCTCAAAACGGAACATGCACACTGAGAATGCAACATTTAATCTGATAATAATGCACTAAAAACTTAAGCATATATAACTGAATAACTGAGATATCTAACCTAGCATGTGTATTTCAAGAACTAAAAAATACATATCTAGCGTTCTGAAATTCATGCAATAATTTGAGTAATAACATGATAATCTGATTTGGAACATATAACTAATTAATTTATGAAGTTTTGTTAAAGTTCTAGAAACTTAGGTCTAACCATGATATAGGAATCAAAAATCGTACTTAAAACTAGGGACTCAATAGGTGAAAGGAACTCACTTGTGAAAACTCGCATACCTGGTGATGAAATTCACAGAGAAAAACTAAGATTTTGGGGCTGGAACAGCTGGAACCTTGCCGCGTTCTTGAACTAGGGTTCTTGCCCTTTTTCTCCTTTCTTGATTCTACTTTTCTAAGTTTTTATTAATGATTTGACTTAGGTACTTCTTAATTATGTTTCTAGGCTTAGACTGACTAAAATCTTCGAGCTTCATTAATTTCATAGGATTTAAAATAATTAGATTTACAAAATTCAAAATGTTTTTCAAGTTGTTTTTAAATAATTTTAGTAGCTTTCAGGATTATTTTTTTAGAAGATATGTCCTTTATACAATTAACTTATTTTATAAATATTCCAAGATAATCTCAAAAAGATTTTAATTTCATTAAGCGTTTTATTAAACTAATTTAGTTTTAGTTAAACTTATGTTTTGAGTTATTAGTTTATATTTAAGTTAATTATTTTGTTTCGTTAAAATTGAGAAGCTCGTAAATTAATCATACTAATTCGTCTTATTTAATTTTAGTCAAATTCACCAAGAAAATTTAATTTGACTAGATTTTAGATCTATACATTTCAATTCTTGCTCCATCTCAATTCGGGTTAAATCTCTGCTATTCCAGTAAGCCCAACTTGTCCAAATTAATTATCTAATTCAACCTCTAGCCAATTCTAAAATCCCGAACCCTTTTCTCAACCCAACCCATTCTTTTACCTTAACCCGGTTCAATCTTCTTATCAGCAAAGGAACTCTTGGAACAATTCACACTCAACGTTAACAGCAGCCCATTCAAAGCGGCGCCTTTGAGCAGTGATAAAACGACAATCAAACGGCGATTCACGGAAAGCTCATGGCGTCTACGCGTACAGATAGTACGCTGTCTCTATTTGTCTTCTTCCTCTTATCTCTTTCAGTTCGCAGTTGCAGGGGCACGCGGAATCGTCCTTGCGACCTCAAGATGAGGACACGTTGCACAAGGACGTTTGGGACTAATCCCAAGAGTCCATTCCCCTTCCCTCTTTCGGAATGGTTTCAGACTCCAATGAAAAGATTGTTTATCCATTGTAGTGAAATATTTTGGAAAATTTGAATTTTCGGAATGGGCTTTGACCCGAATTCTCGTCTTTTCCCCCAAATTCAAACCCAGAATCCCTATTAATACCCTCTACCTATTCAGTTTTAAGGGGTGGAAGAATTGTTTTGGAGCAAAATTGGAATAACTTCGAGAAAGAGTTAGGGAAACATATAAAAAAATATATAGACAATATGGAGAGCTATCTAGAATTTTGGGAATTGAAATAGTGAACTATCGTTTATAAAATTTACATACAGATATTTGGGTACAGGTTTCGAAAACAGAGACGGTGAGAATTCAGCTTTTCTCGAGTCACCTACTTCGTTTCTCAGTACACTGGAACCTCTTGGAGTCTTTGGAAGTCCCTACTCGTCCCGTCCCTCAGAATCGTTTTCCCCGAAAAGGTAACACCCCTTTGATTCTCTTGGCTTCGTGTTGAGTAAAATGATGTTTCTCTTCGCTGTTTTTGCAAATCTGCATTATTGTTGATGGTTTGTTGAATGTTTGACATGTTGATGTGCCTATCTCAAGGCCGCAAATTCTTGTCTTGCTTTTAATACAATTTTCCCTATTGCTGATCTATGCGTGACAAAGTCTTAAACTTTATCTTTAGTATTTTTATTTTTTTTGTTGTCGATCGTCTTATTCACAAAATCATATATGCATCTTTCGTTATTATTAGGAGTTTGTTGTCGGTCAGAAGGAAAAGGTTTGTTATATATGTCGCCTCGCGTTATTGTTGAATTAATGGTTGTTCTTATTTGCTAAGTTCTCGAGATCAGTATTTTTTTGCATCTCTTCTAGTAGAAATTTAGTGACACCGATTCTCTATTTGGAAAAGCTTGTTCTCAAATGTTGTTTTCTTATTGATTATCACTGGTACATTTTATTTTTATTCGTTGATGATTTATTGCATATCTATAAAATTTGTGATGGTTAATGTGTTAATCAATTGTTTTATTCAAGCTTTCGTCTTCGTTGTCCCATGCCATTCTGGAAAATTACCCCAACGCACATATTCTCATCCCTTTTCGTTTGGTAAAAATGAAAAAAAATAAGTAATGAAAAAAAAATAATGGTTCAAGTTCGTGCAAGATTTTTCATGGGTGGGTCCTGCTGCTTTAGTTTATTAATATAGTGGTTTTCTGGAGTCTTCTTTGCATTAAAGATCAATACAGTAAGTTGTAATGTACTGATCCTACTTGATCTTCTACATGATGCGTGTGATCTGTCCTTTGCTTACAGCATTGGTGTCTCACCTCATGCTTTGAATATTGTAAATGGAGCTCCCTAAAGATCCCAATATTTGGATAATCATAGAGTAATTGTGTACATTATTAAGTGATACTTTAATAACCTTATTTTTTAAGAACGAGTCTTAATTTAATGCGAGCTTGACTGGTGGAATGATCCAATTTAGTGTCCTGCATGTTATCTTCCCAAAATTAAGTGTAAGTTTGTGATCATTTGATCATCTTAGCTTTCATCATATCATTGGCGTGTGGCCAAGTTTGTTTTGACTAAGTCCATTTTGCATCATATAGATCCTATGTGTTAGTTGGATTATGAATGTTAACTTATCTAATTCTTCTTATTTACTTTATTTTAATGCATGTGACATTTACTCGAGTCCAATTTGGACTCCATTTCCATTTATCGGAATTGACTTCCTATCGAGTCGGCCTCCATTTTCGAGACAAACAATTGAAGAATAAGCCTTTAAAAATTGAAGTACAAGACCAAAAGCTGAAAAAATTCAAAACACGGCAAGAAGTTGAAGATTTTGGACAAAGAAGTCCAAATTTAATTTTGAAATTTTGTATTTTATTTTGGAGCCTAAGCTCTTATCGTTTTGTATTGTTATTATTTTGGCTAGTTTAGGACAGGTACAAGTCAAATGGGCCCAAATCCCGAATGCAAATGGGGTCCAAATACCGGTCAAGGCAGACAGAAATCGGATTTGGACCCAATCAAACTCTCTCTCTCTCTCTCACTTTATCGTTATTTGCTTGTTATTATTTGTCATTGGTTTTGCGGTCGAAACTCCAAATCCCCACAAGACGCCAGTATGTTTTAACTGGTTAAACTAAATTGATCGCCTTTATATAAACTAAAAAACATAATAAATAAGCTTTGCAAGTTAAATAAACTCACTTAAATAGTATGTTGATTTCTCACCCTTTTATAGATTTCAAATAAAGTTGAAACTGAATTAAAGCATTTTTAGCCACATAAGTTAGTTGGTTGATAATCGCGAGTTA
The DNA here is from genome assembly GCF_001406875.1 of Solanum pennellii. Taxonomy (NCBI): domain Eukaryota; kingdom Viridiplantae; phylum Streptophyta; class Magnoliopsida; order Solanales; family Solanaceae; genus Solanum; species Solanum pennellii. Next base: position 58,414,394 of record NC_028640.1, read on the forward strand.
GCGAGTTTTTTAGGTGTCGTAAAAACTTTCCTAAAATATAAATATGAATCCTGAACCCCCTTTGAAACGCTTTCAATCGATTTTCTGTTTAGATCTTTTGAAAACTAAGTTTTCTTGATTTTTCGTTAAAAATTAAGTGGCGACTCTCAAAAAGTAAAAAAACTATAAAATTATTTTCCAAAAATGTAAAACACCTAGACCTACCTCTTCTACAGATATCAAAAGTTTCTTGGGTCTTGCTAGTTATTACAAAAGGTTTGTGGAAGGATTTTCATGCATAACATCTCTATTTACTAAGTTAACTAAAATAAGGTTATATTTCGGTGGTCAGATGAGTGTGAGAAGAGCTTTGTAGAACTGAAAACTAGGTTGACTATAACTGATGCTTTGAATCTACTAGCAGGTTCAGACAGTTATGTGATCTACTGTGATACATCCAGAGTCGGCCTAGGTTGTGTGTTAATGCAATGAGGTAAGGTTATATCATATGCTTCTAGACAACTTAAGTTCCATGAGAAGAAAGTTCCATGAGAAGAACTATCCAACTCATGACCTCGAGCTTGAAGTCGTAGTATTTTCTATTAAGATTTGGAGACATTACTTGTATAGTGTTTACGTACATGTGTTTCACCCAGAAAGAGTTGAATATTCGCCAAAAAATATGACTTGAGTTCCTAAAAGATTATGATATGAACGTGCTTTACCATCCTAGTAAGGCTAATGTAGTATCTAATGGTCGTAGCGAACTATATATAGGTAGTGTAGCATATGTTGAGGAAGAAAGGAAAAAACTAGCAAAAGATGTTCACCGGCTTGGTCGCTTAAGAGGTTGTTTTATGAGCATATCAGATGGTGGGGTAACAATACATAACGGAAATGTGATTCACCTCCATAGTTCATAAAATTACCCTAGAAAAAAAAGTTTTCAAGAAACTAATTTCCTCCAAGATTCATCTATCAACCAATGTAAGATCTAACCACGAAACTTCTTAATTTCATAATCTTAACATGAATTATTGACTCCTCATGAAATTAATAGATTTTTTCAAGAAAGCTCCTCAAGAACTCACCTCCAAGGTTCAAGAAAGTTTTTGTAGGTCTTCTTCAAAAATAATTCCTTTAATCGGTAATTGGAGTGATTAAGGTATGTAAGACGTCAATGAAGAATTCCTTTCATCCTCATATCCAAGATTGATCAATGTTTATAATTTAAATTCCATAATTAGGGTTATCAAACCCAATTTCGAGTTCATCCATAATCTTGACCAAAAATTCATGTCTTCCTTAATTAATTTTTCAAGATTAAAGATTTTTGGCCTATGTACTTTCTTTTTATTCTTAGTAATCTTTACATTGTTATCCTTGTGAGTTGTTGACATGAAATTATTATGATTTCATGAAGCTTATATTTCAAATCATGATTTTAGAGTCTTTATACATTGTGAAAATGAATTACAAATACTTATGAGTTGTACAAGTTAGAAAACTCTCTCATGATTCTAGTTACATACATGGCTTTGAAATATAGATTTTTAGATAGATGTGATGTTTGACTAACAGATTGAGTTTGGTCTCACCCTTTATTCATGCAGACCATATAATTTATCAAACTATGAGCATATTATACAACTATATTATTATGGGAGTACAATTGAGCAATCATATGGGGTAAGAGTTCAAACAACTCAAATTCCATAAAATATGTAGCCATCGTAGATAGGATCGTACCATAAGAAGAGCGACTCCTCACCTGCCTTTCAGTTGATCTATTAGTACAATTGCATTCTATACTCCAGCAAGGTATAGAGCGGATCTGGATACATGAGTAAGACGTTGTATCGTCACGAGGTTCATAGTGATGGTTGCCGGTTTGAGAAACTCCCCAGTAATGTAAAGAATATTTATACATATACACATATCCCAGTTCAGTTTAGAAATTGATATTACTGCATTATATTTGTGAACTTAGATTTTATATCATATTTATGCTTTATTTCAAGTGAACTATATTTCAGTCTTTCAGTCCATTCAATGTTCCACTCGGCCTTATTATATTCTCATACATTTAATGTACTGATGTCTTTCGACTTGTATCATCTAATGATGCAGATACATGTGTTCAGAATCATCAACAGGCGAATCATTGATATCACCCAACTTTTTACAAGCTTTTGGTGAGGCCGCATTGCTTTCAGAGAACTCTAGCCATTTATTTGTTTTATAAGTTTTATTTAAGGTTGTTCTGGGTCTGTCCCAACGCCTGTCTCATATAGTAGAGCCTTAATAGATAGAAAATTATAGAGAGTCTCTCGGTGTTTATGTTCAGATTTTTTGCTAAACTATTGTTGTTTACATTTAGTATTCTCAGACTGTTTAGATGGTATTTGACCTAGATGTTTTATCTTTTGTACATAGAATTAAAAAGGCTTGAGTAAGTCTTCCCCTAAGTATTCAGTCATGCCAAGGGTTCACTTGGGGACCAGAAATAGTTCTCCAGTGCTTGCCATGTTCAGGTGTAGGCACGGGGCATGAAATATTTGGTATTAGAGCTCAGAGTTCAAGTGTCATAAGGTTTCTATGAAACTGTGTCAAGTAATATTTTATATTGGTTGTGGGGGCTTCTATAAATGAGGGTCTACAGATATTTAAGAAAAAATTCTCTTCTTTCGTAATCTGAATCTTTCATAAAGCTAAGTCAAAAAGAGTTATTCAGACTTGTATGTTTTCTCAAATTCAATCATTTGAATACCAATCATACTAGATGTGGTTGAATAGAAAAGTCAGTCCTTTATTGATGAGTTGTTCTTAGCTAAAATCTTATGAGAGTCTGTAGTCGAGGCTTGAGAGAAGCCCATGAGTGAGTTAAGTGTTGAGCTTTAGAGGAATGCACTCATGTTCATATGAATTGTGTGTTTGAGCTAAAAGTGAGTTGTACTCTTTTCCTTAAGCCTTGTTTCAGTTAAGATCCTTATGGGGAAGTATGTTTAGATCTCGGGTAGTATCTTCACCTGAAAACATAGCAAGAGTTACAAGATTATGAGCAGTAGTAGTGGCAGTGCCCAGAGTTAGAGGAAAGTACGCAGAGGTTTAGTAATATAAGTAAGGGGGATGGTGTTTCTACAAGATATGTTACAATAGTCATACACCTAGTAGGTTAGTGATGAGGATTTTTCCCTTATGGGTAGACTAAGAAGTGATGAGTTGTGAAGATTCCATCATAGAGGAGGTAGAGTGTGTTGTAGATAGAAAGGACTAGTAATTTGGTGTTGATTTCATGGTACAAGATAGAGGAGGAGTTGTTGGTTAGGATATATTAGAGTATACATTAACAAGAGATGAGTTTATGTTGATGTTCCATTATTTTAGTGAAGATCAATAAGTATTGAATAGAATAATAGAGTATTTATGAGTTGATAGATCTAAGTTAGGCTCATGATTCTTGAAGGGAGATCAATGTGGTATTCAAAGGTTTATAGAGCTAATTCAACAATAATGTATGGTGAAAGGGTAAATAGTACTTAAGTGGTAAAATGAATATGACGGTAATTTTTAAATTAGTAGACTGGAGATAAAGATTTACTACTTGTCATGAAATTTATAGGACGAGTGTTTATTAAATATTCATTTATTTATATTCCATATGAGAGCATTCATTAGGATTTGGTAGTGCTGGTGACTGTACTCCAAATAATTCTAGCATTTGCTTATAATATTTTTTGACTACTCATTTTCTTTTCATAACTACTTTATAGTTTGTCTATATGTTTTGGCGACAAATCACCTTCTATACCCATCTTCTTAGTATTCTCCTCCGACCCCTCTTCATTTAATAAGTTATCTATGCCCTTATTTATCTAATCCATTTGATTGGTAACTTGAATTATCAATGGAGTCATCTCCTTTTTCTATTCTTCTTCCAGAACTGTAATAATTGTTTAATGCTTAGTATGCTCCTTGTTTAAACTATTCTCCTGGACTGCTTGCCTTCCCTCTCACTTTATTCCTTTTCCTCTTTATTAACTAACATTGTATTGATCATTTTATTATTGTGCGTTTCTTCAGTGGGACCTTTACAATTGATTTCTGCAAACTTCTGATTCACCCATTCCTTTCTGTTTTCCTCTTTCTTTTTTATCTCTCCTTCTTAATTGCATAAAACAAAGTTAGTCACTTTGATGCCTTCATGCTCTATAGCGTCAACTTCCCCTAGTACATGCCCTTATTTCTCTCTCATGTATTTTCTTTTTCCTTTCTAGCAATTGGTACTTACTATGATTATAAATATGCTTATTCCTCACAACTTTTCCACTAGTCAGTTCTCTTTCTTGACTTCCCTCTTTCTCTTCTTACTTGTTGTTATTCTCCATTGTCCCTTCTTGCTCATGCCGGTTGTGTAATTCAGGATGAATATTCCAACATTATTTTTCATCATTCCCTTGCAGACAACATTAATTACAGTACTTTGACATATGATCTTATTGTATTGTGATCCACTTTGATTTTAGTTCTCATTTATTGTCATTCTCTTCGTTGATTTTAATTCTATGTGGTAATTTAGCTACCATGCTACTTCAACTTTCAGCTTATAGTAATTTTGTCTTGTCTTGTTCTTTTTTTTCATTTCTACTTTTACATAAATTTGGAGGCAGATCTAGCATGGATATCCAAGCTACATCAATTGTAGTTCCTACTCAAGCTCAAACAAAGGATCCTACTATAAATATTTGTATCTAACGGTACCCCACATTCGCCTTGATATAGTAATTTGTTGTGGGCAGTAATTACACATAATCTTCTTGTAAAGAAAATCTAATAAGTATGCGTCTAGTATCCAAAATTCCAATACTATATTCGCTCTTGATTCCACATTACTTTGGGATCAACTTACTAAATTCTACAATTCTAATTTGTCATATGAGATCTTTCCTATGATCTCACATTTTAGATTCTCCTGTAATTAGGCTCTAGATCTCTTATGATTTCCATGTGACATTAGGTTCGCTATGAATCATAATGACTGGTTTAATAGGTACTTTGGGACTATTATTAGCAATAGGTTTATGTTTTATATTATGTTGCATCAATCTTTCATTGTATGATTGTGTATGATAGGCTTCTAACTACCTCATATTGTCTTTGTCTTCTTTTTATCAGTGTTCTAGTATTACTTTAGTTAGTTGATTAATTTTTAGAGTTAGCATTATTATCCTTGTTGTATTTATATAATTTCTATTTGAGCTCGGGGGAACTATGATGCCAACTTAGTATCTGTATTTTGGGACTCATACTACAGTTCTACATCTTTTTCTGATGCAACACAATATAGGCTCGTTGAATCATGATTCTTTTGTTGCCTTTGTTGATTAGATCCTGTGAGATCTTAGCATCCGGATACTAATTAATGTTTTCCCTCTTTTGTACTATCTATGTATTTTTATATTTTCAGTAAACCGATCTTTTGTGTATTGGCTCGTTCTGTCCTTAGACACTCTTGTATCCGTGACACCTGGTTCGAAATTTAATTTTTATTAAAATTTTCTTTTCTCAGAAACTTTTGGGCCTTTCATGTATATTTTGTATAGTTATGTACATATCTTTGAACAAAAGTTACCTCAATCGCTTAAATTAAAATTATATATTCTTTGTGTATCTCTTACCATAATATAATTAGCATGAAATTAATTATAAGGGTGCTACTTTGTTGAGCTTATTTTCTTCACATTTTATCTCTATATTTGAAGACTCAAAACTTATACTGTACATTTTTGTGCTAGATAAATAAATTGCATGAAGTAATATTTTTTTGCTATTTATTATAAAGGAAAATTTTGAAATAATAATGTCATCAAATGAAAATTCTTTCACAAAAGAAAGAACCATAATCAACACAAGTGTTATTATGCCAGTTGTTCCTCCAATGTAACAAGAATATTATATGCCTTTTGGAGTTCTATTTATCCTAAAAATCAAATTGCAAGGTAATTTATCCATTCTTTAATTTTACCACTGATGAAACTATTGTTTGAATTAATATTAATATTGCAAGATAATATACATTATATTAATTATATTTAATATGCATAAAATAATATTTTAAAGAGATATGTATTATTATTTGTAATATGTACTACTTATATTTTATTTATGGGATGATTAATGCAGGAAGAAATTGTCGAGGGAGATAGAAATCAGGATTCCCATCAAATTCTCAATCCATTAGCGGGTAACATTGATAAAATTTTAAAAATATTTGTCCTTTTGTAAAGCCTCAAATAGTTTTTGAAAAAAAAAATATCATCAAACTATTACCACAAAAATGAAAATAAATTCTCTTAACAAAAACATTTTTAAAGATAACTCAGACACACAAATTATGGTCATATTTGTTATAGTGTGTTTTAACAGCCTCACAAACAAATAACATACAACCAGAACTTTTTGTTGGCTCCTTCTTTTTGAGATACTTGTTGATGATTCATTTTATTTATCTCATAAATTATGAACCTCATATACTACACTCTTAAGATTATTTTTCGAGAATTTTAAAATCTTATTAGCTTTCTTTATTGTATTTATCCAAAATATGTTGATGTTAGATATTAATCGAATGTTTCGTCAACACCAAAATTTATATTCACACAATACCTAAAATAGTTGGATAAAATCTAAACCACACCGTATAAAGTGATATTATTTAAGTCATCCTCAACAAATTATATACTTATTTTGTATGCACCCTTTTATTTGTTGATATTACCTAGAAGCATAAGTGAATCAAAAGTCTCAAATAATGTTAGCAAGAAGGGTCCTTATAGAAATATTGCTCTTCACTTTATTTTTTGCATTAATTTGAGATTTTATGGCATGTTGCCTATCTTGAATAATTTTTCATTTGTCCCTTTTCCATACTTATTAACACTATGAAAAATATGACTGAACTTGCAAGGTAATATTGATGTGCCTTCACCAGTATCTTTCATGTATACATTGGACAACAGCTACACCTCGATGAACCTAAAACATAAACCTACTTCACAAGATCAGGATCCTCCACTACCTAAGCAGGTAGATGACCACCAGAGGCTCATCATTTAACCTGAGGGGTTTGGGTATGATATATATAATTTTACATATTATAATGATGTTAGTTTTCTAAGTTATGAATTTGACCTCTTAATATTTTAATTATATATTGCAATTTTAATCTACGCAAAGAGACTACGGATATCCTTATACATGCAATTGGAAAGTTTTTAGTGATGCATGGGATGAGATTCCACAAACAATTAGGCAACAAATTTTAATTAATTTAACGTAATTTTAAATTTATTCTTTAAATTAAAACTGTATGTATTATTATTCATTTATAATGTGAGAGTTTTTTAAAAATAAATTCAGGAAAAGTCTGTATTGCTTTCCATACATGACAAGAAGATTGCAATTAATTTGGAGAGACAGGTGAGACATAGAATATTAGACTCCTATAATGGTGGCAAAATGATACAATTTCCAAGTGGTGTAAACCAAATATTTGGGAAGACCTATGCCAAATGTGGAGGAAGAGGAGCGATAGATATCTAGTTAATCTTTATGCATATTCAAGCTCAAGTCCTACACTAGTTCCTTATTGTTTAGTTTGAGACACTTAGTATTTCAAATGTAGGTGAGCAAATCACATACTAATCATGGTGGCGTCTTTACTCTTTCCTCCTTTTTTCATTTTAGTTATTATTGGATTTATGTCCCTAGACTCTTATATTTTTATTTGAATAAGATACTCCTTCACTAGATTTTTGGAGATTGATAATGTTATTTGAATATTTTTGGGCATGGAGTCATTTTTGTGCTATCATTGTTCATAGCGGATATTCTATTTTGGTTGGTAGATTGCGTAATAAATTACATAATTAATCGGATGCTTCTATTTTATGGAATGCTTAGCAAAATATTCTATTGATATTTGGCATCTAATAAGATATATTGGTTCGCTTGGCATGAATAATTGCTTCTTGAGTGTACAATGTTGATTGATGGACAAAGTTTAGTTTATTTTCAATTTCATGATAAGGAAAAACTTTTAATATTCCTTACATACATGTTCATAAAGGTTGAAAACATACCCCTAATATCACCATGCATGATCTAAATGATTAACAATTACATTAAAAATATTAAACATAAAATAAAACTAATGTATCTCCATAAAGACAAGCGGAGAATGTCAAAATTGAAGCAATAATTATGTTCCAAGTTCTTCCCCTCTCAAATAAGAAATAAATATTGAAATCAGCTATCACATTTCATTTATATGTTATTAATGATTATCCTTTTCAATTACCAAATCATTGGTTCATCATAATATTTTCATATTTACAAGACCAAAATCAATAATGAAGACAAAGGAAAAATCATTCTCGAAGCTCACATTAAAAGGTGGCTTGAGTGTGCTACAGTATAAACCCCTTGCTCTTTAATATAACACAATTATAAACTATTATTAGAGTCATAATTCAAAAAATAATTTGAAACTAAATAAATTTCATTCTTACACTAAGCTAACAACAGTCAATATCAAGATAATTAAAAGAAATAGATAAGGGAGTCTCATATGAGGTCTCATCATAAAACTGATTGATACTTTAATCAAAAGCATCCTTGAATTCATAAATTTTATATGAAAATGTAGGAAAAAGGATATGATATACCCCTCAACTTTGTCATTTAGACCTGATATACCCATTCTCATGAAAGTGGCTCATATATACCCCTAATTATAAACAAATGACTCACATATACTCTTTTTATCACGATCCGGGTCTACACCCTGTACGTGGCCGTCACTCAAAAACTATTGATGGTCCCTATGCGAAACCACATCCTGACTGACTACAAGCGGAAGACTAACTTAAGCATGCAAAAGCGAAAAACTGAAATACAAACTTTAACTCAAATGATAAACTTTGAATAATATTATATATTAAACTCACAATAAAATAGGCAACTTATGTCATTAAAACATTTAATAAAATAATTGAATAATACAGACTTCTTAACTAAACTAAATATCTATGAAGCCTCTAACTGATAATGATGGAAGTCGGGACAAGACCCACGACATCCTGACCAAACTGAAAAGTAAATGAAATCCTCCGGAAACAAGGAGGCTCACCATGGCTAACTCGAATTTTGGGATGTATCAACGAAGCTCATGTTGATGGTCCTGAATACATGTGTCTACATCATCAAAAGATATAGGCCAAATGGCTTAGTACTGGAATGTACGAGCATGTAAGGGAAATTCTAAAATATAACATAAGTTTGAAACTTGAATAAAAGGGGAACATACTTACCTCTTTTCAAACTCACTCAACTCAATTTAAGAATAAGATACTCAACTCAAGGGTTAGATAGTAAACTTCAGATATATGATACTCGACTCAATGAAGAATAGATTAACTCAAGATACTCAACTCCTGATACTCAACTGAACTCATTTCAATATAAGACAATTTAAAACAAGTGCAATATAAATAAAAATTATTTAAAAACATAATGTCAACTCTGTGTATAAAAAGGACACACATAACATTGATATATATATATATATATATATATATATA
>NC_028640.1:58424512-58427301 GCF_001406875.1 Solanum pennellii
TCTCTCTCTCTCTCTCTATTTATATATATATATATATATATATATATATATATATATATGTATATGTATGTATGTATGTATGAAATTACAATTAATTGATGTATACAAAAATACTATAACTTCTGTGAGAGTTTCTCTAACCGACAACCATCATTTAGAGATATAGGGATGATACAACGTTACTGGACCCACGCTTTCGACCATCCTAACCTTTCCAGAGTATAGGACTTGAACTGCCTAATGGATCCACTAGTAAACTGTTAAAAGGATTCATCTAAAAAGTATGACTATTTTCTACCCATGATGGCTACATAGTTTTCATGGAGACTTGAGTAATCTCAAAATCGCATCCCCATATCGGTGATCAATACTACTCCCAAAAATATGTTGGCTCTTATGTTTTTAAGAAATACTAATTATGTGTCTTAAGATTAGTGCTCAAAACTTAGCTTTAAAAGCTCTCTTGGAAATCATAGTTTTCCTACTTGTTTCATTTTATAAATTTATTACTTCTGTCTTAAAACTAGCTCAAATTCTCTTTACAGGTTTAAATGTGAAAACATTTGTAACCCTTAGGGATTACTTAGTACCCCTATAACTTTTGAGTATGAACTCAACTCTTTACTCTTGCTTAACTTGTAACTTGAGCCTTAAAACAAAGTCAACAATGTTTGTTAAAGATTCCCGAAAATCTTTAAGAACTTTACTTTATGTTACTATTAAATTTTATACTTGACTCTTAACTTTCCTTGAATTAAAGTATGGGTTCAAGGATCTTGATCTCATGTTTTTGGATGCTTTCGTGATTTTCAACTTGGAGGGTTCATGCGAAATCATGAGCATGAACTACTCAACTCGAGAACTCAAAGACACTTATTCTCTCAAGATTGTTTGACTTATGGGGATGATTTGGCATTATGAACATGAAAAATTCAACTAAATTATTTCGTAGGTAACATGTAATAATCACATGATTATGAATCAATCTCAAAGATGGACTAGGAACTCAACACTTAAAGACTTAGAACTTGAAGATAGTATTTCTCTTAAAGATGCTCAACTTACGAAGTTCATACTGAATTATGTGCATGAAACAATTCAACTAAGAGGTCTACACAACTACATGGAACTCATGTATATGACTCTTCTCATTCTCTTCTTACTTCCTCAAAACATAGTTCAATCCAAGATGGATCTCAAAGAATTCACAAATGAACTTAAAGGTTTTCTTGAACTCTATTCTTAACTCTCTCTTGAATGTGAATTATGAATTCAATAGTTTTGGTTCATGACATGGAGGATATCATGATGAGAAGGTAGACTAATGAATAAATTATCTTCATCCTCACACTAACTTACTTGAGTCTTGAAACAAGTCACTAGAAGTTGTAGAAGACTTCTCAAAAGGACTCAAAGGGATTTCTTAGAATGTTGGAAAGAATTATAAAACTTAATCCTCAACTCTACCTTGAATTTGATTTATGAATTCAAGTTTATTATAGTGTTCGGAATGATTTTTTGGTGTTTAAAAGTAGCTTAGAGTAGTTAGAATCGAAAAGTAGTGATGGTGCTATTTAAAAACACCCAAACGGAGCAACCGGGGGTAAACTAGATGGGGAAGGTGACCCTGGGTCTATGAGTGGCGCGGGATCAAACTCCTGAAGTAATGAGAAGGGTTTGGGACACTCTGGCAGGCACGTTGTGCTAGGCCCCAACCCAGAAAATCTGCCGAACAGTTTTGCTCGTTTTATCACCCTAACTCGCCTAAAATCGAACAGTTTTTTCCCCAATCAGTTGTATTCGATTACTTAACTTAATAAAACTCTAATATACTGTAAAAAACACTAAAATTACTCAATTTCATCATCAATAAATCATCAAAACCTCAACCCAACTATATTTAGAATGAACTTCAAGAACACCTTCATCAAGAACTCTAATCTTTAAACTTTAAGAGTGAAATTTCGCTAAAATAGCATGATTGGCGTCAGGGTGAAAAAACCCAACACTATGGAAGCTTACATACCTCTTAGGGATTATGCCTATGTTGAAAATCCACAACTAAACTCAAGAACATCGACTAACGCCTTAATCATTTCCTCTTTTCCCATCTTTTCTCTTCTTTTCTCTTCTTGAATTCTGAACTAAAACCCTAGGTGAATATTAGGATTTTAAAACTGAACCTATACGGATTAGACCCTTAAAATAGTACTAAAAAAGAATTAAATCTGATTGGGTAAGGAAAAGAACCAAAATACCCCTCACTATTTTTTGCTAAATTTCCTTAATTGGTTATCCTAGCTTCAAAAGGTCATATATCACTCATTCAAACATGAAATTTAGCAACCTCGGCGGCGTTGGAAAGATAATAGAAAGATCTTCCTATGTTATCCTTTAGAACACCTAGTTCATCCTTTTCTAGGAGTTATGGTCATTTGAAGTTGACCAGAAATTCATACTTCACTTAACCCTCAAAATTCCAGATTTTGCTATTTCAAATTTAATTCTTTTAAGAACTCAAGGTACTAAATCTTGTTAAATGACTTTAATACTTAAGAAATTTTAAATTCCATGGTGAAATATCACTCCCTACGATTAACAGTTCGAATCCTAGTTCGAAAAAATTTCTAGGGTATTACGCTTTTCCTCTAACGGAAATGAAGAAATTAAACCTTTTTTTTTTCTATAATTATTATCCCATACGAGTAAAATTTAATCTCACACACACACACACACACACACACACACGCGCGCGCGCGCACACACACACACACACACGCACACACACA
>NC_028640.1:58427630-58467000 GCF_001406875.1 Solanum pennellii
TATATATATATATATATATATATATATATATATATATATATATATATGCCTACGTGGCGCCACCACAAACCAGAATTTCCTTTTAATTTATTCATTTCCATAACTAGTCTTTCCTTTTCATTAAAAGTTGTGACTTTCCTGAAAAGTTGTAACATTTATGAACAGTGCGACTTTGATGAAAAGTTATAACTTTTATGAAAGGTTGTGACCTTTCTGAAGGTTTGTAATTTTTTAAAGAGTTGTGACCTTTTCGATATGGCGAAATAAGTATTTATTCACACTACCTTTGTTGTCTATAAATAGAGGGATTTCCTCTCATTTTAAAACAATGAAAATTTTGAACTTCTTCTTCTGCACAATTTATTATTCATGTACTTTGCTGATGTTGAGTGACTCAGTGATACCATTATTTTTGTATTAATATACTGGTGAATATAATCGTTCTGTCTGGAGAGAATCTATTTCTTTAAACATCGGGTACTAGAGAGGAATAATTTCCTTAATGGGACACTGTACATTTAGTGGCTCAACTTTTTTCTTCCTGTTACCTTCTATTGTTACAGATCCTCATATGTTTTTTTACTATCATTAATTTATGCTTATGTTATTAATTGTTGTTTTTGAATATATGCGTTAAACTTTTTTGTTTATGTTTTTGCAAACTTACTGTTATAAGTATTTGTTAGTACAAATTAAGTTACACATGTCAGTTAAGTATTCACGCAAGTTTTCTCTACTAAATTTGTTGATGGTATAACAAAAAAATTCTTACAGATTTATATTACCATCTCTTGAAGATAAAATTCAAATTTTGTATGCCATTGTAAGGACATAAAGACCTGAAAACCCTTATTGCACCTTGATGTGTGAAGTGAACCCAGAACAAGAAGATGAAAATTAATAAACTTTTGATATAAGTTCAAGGATGTGTCGGATATCCTATTGACGAATTTGACTAGACTAGAGCCTCTTTTAATCTCAAATACATAGATAAGTACATAGTGAATTAATAGTTCATATTCAAATTAATTTCTGATATTCAATATGATGTATGAACAGATTCTCAAGTTTACTGCAAGTTGTTTGAACTCTTGAATTCTTATTCAATACTTCACAGATTCTGGTGCATAGTGTATTTATACACACGTACAGAGAGTCCATTTTAGCTATCTCTAAGTCCTAGTGATTATATATGTATATATATCAAACACAACTAAAACATTATCGTATATCTATTATGTTTACATCACTTTGGTTGTATAGGATTCCTAGGTTACACCAAAGTCCATGTCAGATTCATTGTCTTCTCATTTCACCACCTTCAAAGAGTTTATGAGCAACACACTGATATATCAAATAATTCTGAGGATTCATCAAGCAAATTCCTCATGATGCTACCCCTAGATATGAATAATGAGATTAACTCTCAACCTCATGCAAGTGAATCACAAGGTACTGCACCATATTTTTCTATCAATGAACAACTGCCAGTTTCTGCTCAAACTCCACAGTCTACAGTCTCATATTTACCTACAAACACATCATCACCTATTGATTTTTCCACCACTCCAGGAACTAATATTTCCATTGATTAACCTGCCTTGGAATCACACTCTTCACTTGAAATATTCTCACACATCTTGTCCACTCAAATACTCCCATATACCAGAAACCTCGACATAATTACACTCGCCAATCTTGTTCTGGTAATACTCACACAATGTTTACTCGTACCAAAGACAAAACTATTCCTCTTGATTCTGTCCAGTCCCTCACAATAGTTCTAAAACAACCTTCGGTAACAAAAGAATGTCAAAGAAGAATTACCTCAAGCCTCATTGGACAGCAGCAACGACCGAGGAGACTGATACATTAAGAACCACTGGCACTTGGAAATTAATCCCTCGTCTTCCTTCTATGAATTTTGTTGGTTCAAAATGGGTCTTTAAGACAAACTTATGGCAGATGGGATAGTGAAAATCTTCAAGAAAAGACTACTCCCCAAGGGTTACAACGAAATTGAGGGAGTAGACTTTGAAGAAACATTCAGTCCAGTTGTTAAGGCGACAACAATCTGCATGGTTCTCTCATAGAAGCAACTCTCAAATGGGAAATTAAGCAACTTAACATTAAAAATGTTGCCCCATCAGACATGGTTGCACCTAGAGGAGCCACTTCTGGTACTGGCGGTGGGGCAAATCGTCTATATGCAATCACTAGCCGCCAAGAGAAAGAGAACTCTCCAGATGTTGTCACGGGTTTGATCAATGTCTTTAATTTTGATGTTTATGCTTTTTAGACCCAAGAGCAAGTTTATCTTTTGTAACTCTTCAGTTGAAAATCAGTTTGAGATTCTTCCTAAAAAACTTAGTGAACCCTTCTGTGTTTCTACACATGTTGGGGAATCTATTCTAGTGGAAAGAGTCTATCGTGATTGTCCTGTTTCTGTCAATCACAAGGACACTATGGCTGATCTAATAGAGTTAGACATGGTAGATTTTGATGTCATTGTAGGTATTGACTGGCTTCATGCCTGTTATGCATTGATAAATTGTAAACTCTAGTTTTCAAGTTCTATATTTCGAATGAGTCAGTCATAGAGTGGACTAGTAGTTCAACAGTGCCTAAGGGTCATTTTATTTCGTACCTAAAGGCGATAAAGTTAGTATTAAGGGGGTGTATCTATCACTTAGTCCAAGTAAATGACTTAAGTGTTGAGATATCTTCCCTTCAATCAATTCCTATAGTGAAAGAGTTTCTAGAAGCTTTTCCTGATGATCTACCCGGAGTACCTCCTGAAAGAGAGATAGACTTCGGCATAGACATACTCTTCCTATCTCTATTCGACCATACAGAATGGCACAACCAGAGTAAAAAGACATAAAATAACAATTGAAAGATTTGATGGAGTAAGGCTTCATTCGACCAAGTGTCTCACCTAGGGGCGCTCCGATCTTATTTGTGAGAAAGAAAGATGGTTCCCTTAGGATGTGCATTAGATTACCGCCAATTGAATAAGGTGACTATCAATAATAAGTATCCTCTTCCGAGGATAGATGATCTTTTCGACCAGCTTCAGGGTTCTTCATGTTTCTCGAAAACCAATCTCTGATCAGGCTACCATCAGTTGAATGTTAGGGAATATGATATTTTAAAGACAACTTTTAGAACCAGATATGGACATTATGAGTTTCTGGTTATGTCTTTTGGTTTGACAAATGCACTGCAGCATTCATGGACCTTATGAACATAGTCTTTAAACCTTATTTAGATATGTTTGTCGTCGTCTTCTTTGATGACATACTGGTTATTCAAGGAGTGAAGAAGATCAGCTCAGGAGAGTTCTTCAGACTTTGAGAGATAAAGAGCTACATACCAAGTTCTCTAATTGTTAGTTTTGGCTTAAGTCTGTGGCATTCTTGGGTCACATTATTTCTGGTGATGGGATTAGAGTTGACACCCACAAGATAGAAGTAGTTTAATGTTGGCCTAGACCCACATCTCCAACAGACATAAAGAGTTTCTTGGGTTTGGCTGCTTATTATAGGAGATTTGTTGAAGGGTTTTCATCTATTTCGTCTCCTTTCACCAAGTTAACTCAGAAAATAGTCAAGTTTCAACGGTCTGAACCTTGTAAGAAAAGATTTCAGGATTTGAAAAAGAGATTGACTACAGCTTCACTAAAGGATTTGTGGTGTATTGTGATGCATCAAAAGTTGGCTTGGGTCGTGTGTTGATGTAGAATGGCAAGGTTATAGCTTATGCTTCTAGACAGTTGCAGTTCATGAGAAGAACTATCCAACTCATGACTTAGAATCGGTTGCAATAGTTTTTTCTTTGAAGATATGGCGTCACTACTTGTATGGTATTCATGTTGATATATTCACTGACACAATAGTCTCCAATATGTATTCACTCAGAAGGAGATAAATCTTAGACAGATGAGGTGGTTAGAATTTCACAAGGATTATTACATTAGTATTCTTTACCACCCAGGTAACGCTAATGTGGTTTTTGATGCCTTAAGCAGGTTGTCCTTGGGTAGTACCGCCCATGTTGAAGAAGAAAAGAAGTAGTTAGCTAAAGATGTGCATAGACTTGCACACCTAGGAGTCAGACTTATGGATCCCACGGAAGGAGAGATAGTTATGACTAATGAGGCTGAATCATCACTAGTGTGTGAGGTGAAAGAAAATAAAGACCAAGATCACATTTTTCATTATTTAAAGGAAAATGTTCATAAGCAAAGAGTATTGTCTTTTGAACAAGGGGGAGATGGTGTTGCTAAAGTCCAAGGTATATTATGTGTACCTAAGGTGGATGGACTCCAATAGAGGATCCTGGGGAGGCTCATATCTCCAAATACTCCATTCACCGGGTTTGAAAAAGATGTACCGCGATTTGAGAAAGGTATATTAGTGGGAAGGCATGAAGAATGATATTGCTAAGTTTGTTGCCACTCATGAAGGGTGTTATGAGGTTTGGTAAGAAGAGAACTTAGTCCTCGATATATTGTCTCTTACTAACCTCTAAGAGAGTGGGCAAGGTAGCTTATGAGTTGGAGGTACCCAAGAGTTAGTGGAGGTTCATCCAGTAATATTCCATATTTCTAAGTTGAAGAAGTTTTTGGGCGATCCTTCATTGATTGTACCAACTGAGTATGAAGAAATTCTGGTTCAGATTTTGGGTCGTCCAGTTCGCAAGTTAAGAACAAAGGAAGTTGCATCAGTCAAGGTCCTTTGAAGGAACCAATTAATTGAAGAAGTGACTTGGGAAGCTGAGAAGGATTTGAAGAACAGATCCCCACATCTCTTTGAATCCAGAGAGAATAGATATCAAGGTATTAAATTCTGTTCTTACCGCGTTATAATGATTTGTATGTAAGCATGTTGTTATTCTCTTTTGTTGTTGAGAGATGAAATGATGTTACTACCCTTATCTTAGTGAAAGAGTTCTCATTCGAGGATGAATGTTTCCAAGGGGGAGATAACATCTCGTAATTTGAAATAACTAAGAATAAGCTAAGAAACCAAGAATAATAATTTTTGGAAATAACTAGGGAAATCTAGAAAATTTCAAGATTTTTAAAAGTGAGTTTTTGGTCATCTTCAAACGGCCATAACTTCAAGCATAGAAACAGTTAGGGTGAGTTATTTATACATATGGAAATCCCTTGGTAAGATATTTCCAACGGCTCCGAGTTTGCACATTTTCGATATCGTATGAGGGAGATATGCCTTTCGAAAGTTGGGTTGTTGGATTGAGGAAAGTCCTAGACGGATTTTAGTAAGGGTAAAATAATCTTTTCACCCTAGTATTTCCTAATTCGCTTTAAGGGGTTTACTAGGAGTAAAATCAAGTCCAAATTAAGTTTTAGAAAGGTTGAGAATGCTTAGGGTCTTGGAGAAAAAGAGGAGAGAAGAGGAAGATCAAGAATTCTTCTAGAACGTCAAGAATCATTGCGTGGATTTTGTCGGGGGTGATCCCTTTAAGGTATATTAGATCTTTTTGTGTTGGTTTCGTTCACCCATACACCAACATGTTTAATTAAGCAAGTTTGTATTGATTGAGTAATGAATCATTAAGTTCTTCATGAACAATTGTTGAATCCTTGTTGGTAGAGTTGTAGTGTACCTTTAGTAGTTTTGATTCTTGTTTGTAGGTTGTTTTACGAGTCTAAACTATTGGGTATTGAGTATATTAGTGATCCTAAGCATTTGGGGTAAGATCCATGGATGTTTAGGAGGTTTAGAGTTGAAAAACCTGTATGACAGGCCAAGGGGCGCCGCGCCTACCAAAGCCCCTCAGGACAGACTCTGTTCGTCAGGCTCTGGCTCTCCGCACCAGCCAGAGCGCCTGAGGAGAGTGTCTGTCCATTAGGCTCTGTCACCCTGCGCCTCCCAAAGCGCCATCCTGGAGATCCCATTTATTCTGTTTGTACTAGTTCCTAAGTTATGTACCTATTATTCCTAGTTGATTCCAACACTCTAAAGTGCATCTAAACATTATGAAATCATCCATAAACATGAGATCATGATCCTTGAATCCATAATCCAATTCAAAGGAAGTTATGATCAAAGTCAAAACAGTTAAGTCTCAAGTCTAAATGTTAAGAAGCAAGTCAAAGAAAGTTCCTAAATCATTCAAGAGTCTTATAAAAACATTTTAACTTTGTTTTGAGGTTCAAGCAATGAGTTGAGCAAAGAGTAAATAGTTGAGTTAGATTCTCAAAAGCTATAAGGGAGCTAAGTATTTCCTAAGAGTTAAGTTTCAAGTTAAGAAAAGATTAACAAGTTGAGTTCATTTCTCAAGAGTTATAAGGGAACTAAGTAGTCCCTAAGAATTTAAACAAAATGTTATCAAACTTTTGAGAAAGAAAGGAAGCTAGACTTCCATGGAGTCTATGGCTAGTTTTAGTAAAAGAAAAAGGAAACTATGTTTTCCAAGGAAGCTTTTGAAGCTAAGTTTTAGCAATTATCTCAAACTAGAGAAGAAGTTTTTTTAATACATATGAGCTAAGTATTTTGGGAGTAGTATTGAGCACCAATATGGTTATACGAGTTCTCTTTAACTCAAGTCTTCATAAATCATGTAGCCAACATAGAGAGATAAAGGATCATACTTTTTAGATGATTCCTTAGTGCTTTTAGCATAGACTAGTGGATCCACTTAGTAGTTTAGGTTCTATTCCAAAGGCAAGGTATAGAGCGACCCTCTTGCAACGTGAGATAATACATTGTACCATCACTTAGGCTCATACTGATGGTTGTCGGTTAGAGAATCTTCCATAGAAATTATATTACTTTCATATATAAGTAAACTTGAGTTTATTATTGTTTATGTTAAATGAACTAAGTGTTTACACAGTTTAACAAGCTTTCTTTATATTGGATATGTCCTTACTGCTTTATATTTAGTTGTTATTTCATGAATTGAGTAGAGACAAGGTAAGTTCATTCTTACTCTTTTCAAGCCCTATAGTTGTGTTTAGCATTCTAACTCGCATACTTGTACATTCAATGTACTGATGCTAGTTGGCTTGCATTGTCTTATGATAAAGAAGCAGGTAACCAGGATTAGTACGCAGCGCTTTGTTGATCCATTTTGAGCTCTAGAGTCAGTGTTGAGCCTCCTTTTATTCCGAGGGTCCTTTTTATGCTTTCCAATCTTTTTGTTTCAGAATGTTGTGAGGTATGTCCCAACATTCATCAAAGTAGTTTTACAGGCTTCATATACGGATAGTTAGTAGTTCAAATATATCTCTTTATTTCAGATTCTATATTTGAGACTTAAGTGACATTTTGGCCAAGACAGTATTCAATGTTTTTTTATGAGAACTTTTCCAATTCTATAACTGAGTTAAGTTGAGTCTTCTGCTGATTTGAGAAAGCTAGGACAAGGGTTCACTCGAGGACAACAATGGTCATTAAGTGTTGGCCACGTCTAGGGTGTAGGCTCGGGGCGTGACATGTCTGTTGAACAAGGTTACACTCAAGAATAAGTATTCCCTTCTGAGAATTGATGGTTGTTTCTATCAGCTTCAGGGTGCTTCATGTTTCTCAAAAATTGACATCGGATCAGGCTACCATTAGTTAAGAGTAAGGGTATGTGATATTTCAAAGACAGGTTTCAGAACCCGATATGTTCATTATGAATATTTTAGTCATGTTGTTTTGGTTGACTTATGCACCAGCAACATTCATAGACCTTATGAATAGAGTATCTTATCCTTACATAGATATGTTTGTTATCGTCTTCTTTGATGACATTCTAATCTATTGAAGGAATGAAGAAGATCATGCTAGCATATTAGAATAGTTCTTCAGACTTTGAAAGATGAAGATTATATGCTAAGTTCTGTAAATGTGAGTTTTGGCTTGAATTTGTGGCGTTCTTGGTCCAAATAGTGTCTTGTGATGGAATTAGAGTTGATACTCAGAACATTGAGGCAGTGAAAAATTGGCCTAGACCACATATACAATCGATATTAGGAGTTTCTTTGGTTTAGTTGGATATTATAGAAGGTTTCTAGAGGGGTTATCGTCTATTTCATCTCCTTTGACCAAGTTGACTCAGAAAAATAACAAAGTTTCAATGGTCTAATGTTTGTGAGAAAATCTTTCTACAATCGAAAAAGAGGTTGACTACTACCTCAATTTTTACCTTATCGGAAGGTACTCAAGATTTTGTGATGTATCGTGATGCATCTAGAGTTGGCTAGGGTTGTATATTAATGCAAAATGGCAAAGTTATCGCTTATGCCTCCAGACAGTTGAAAGTTCATGAGAAGAATTATCCAACCCATGAGTTGGCTGTTGTAGTTTTCACTTTGAAGGTATGGTTCACTATTTGTATGGTCTTGATGTTGATGTATTCACTAATCACAAGAGCCTCCAATAAGTGTTCACCCAGAATGAGCTTGATCTCAGACAAAGTATGTGGTTAGAATTTCTCAAAGATTATGACATGAGTATTATTTACCACCCATGTAAGGCGAAAATTATTATTGATGCCTTAAGCAGGTTGTCTATGGGTAGTACCTTCATGTTGAGGAAGAAAAGAGAGAGTTAGCGAAATATGTGCTTAGAAGCACGATGGTAGTCCGACAAATGGATTTCACTAAAGGAGGAGTACTGTGATGAGTGAAGATGAGTCTTAATTAGTGTCAGAATTAAAGGCAAACAAGAACAAGATCCCATTTTTCTTGAATTGAAGGCAAATGTTCAGAAGCAAAAAGTAATGGCTTTTGAACATGGGGCAAATAGTGTTTTGAGGTATCATGGTAGATTGTGTGATTGATTTCAAGGGTAATTGGGATGATCACCTACCTCTCGTTGAGTTCATTTACAAAAATAGTTACCACTTTAGCATCCAAATACCTCCTTATCAAGCTCTTCATGACAGAAGATGCAAATATCCTATTAGATGATTTGAAATAGATGACTGCACATACTTTAAAGTTCCACCCACGAAGGGTGTTATTGAGGTTTGTTAAGAAGAGAAAACTTATTCCCCAATTTATTGGTCCTTACCAAATATCCAAAATGATTGACAAGGTAGCTTATGAGTTAGAGTTACCGCAAGAGTTCCAGTGGTTCATCTGGTATTTTTTTTATTTCATGTTGAAAAAGTGCATGGGAGACATTTCACTTATCATACCAACTGAATATATTGGTATCAAGGATAGCTTATCTTATGAAGAGATTCTGGTTCAGATTCTAGATCGCCAAGTTAGCAAGTTGAGAACAAAAGATGTTGCATCAATCAAAGTCCTTTGGAGGAACCAATTTGCTGAAGAATCTCCTTAGGAAGCTGAAGAGGATATGAAGAAGATATATCCACATCTCTTCGAATCCGAAGAAATTCCATATCAAGGTACTAATTTTCTTCTTAGTACCCTTTAATTATGAGTTGGAATATTGTATTTGCATTGCTTGTTGGGTGTTTAAAATGAATGGTTGCATATTACAGCCGTAGCCTAGTAAGAGTGATCTTATTCGAGGACGAATGTTCCCAAAGGGAAGATATTGTAACAACTTGCAATTTGAAACAACTAAGAAGAGGCTAAGAATTGGAAATAGAGAATTTTTAGAAAGAATGAAAATCTGGAAATTTACTTCAGTTAGAAAAAGTGAGTTTTTGGTCAACTTCAAAGGGTCATAACTCCTATTCAAGATGAATTAGGTGTATTTCCAGATATAGTTGGAATGATCTTTTCAACGCCCCCAAGATTGCGTGATTCTGAGTTTGTCAGAATGAGTTATGAGCTTTGGAAGTTGGACTATTGGAATAAGGAAAGTCTGAAAACCGAATTTTAGAAGGGTAGTTTGGTCTTTTCCTTACCCAACTTAATTTTTTCATTTGTAGGAGTTTAATTGGGTTAAGTTCAGATTTTAGTTAGTTTAGAAAAGTAAATTCACACTAGGGCTTGGAGAGAAGAGAAAAGAGGAGAAAAGGGAAGAAAGTTCAAGATTCATCAAAATCATTCAAGAATCGCATGTGGATTTCGTCAGGGAGTGATCCCTGCGAGGTATGTGAGCTTCCATAGTGTTGGGTTAATTAAAAACCACTTGCCAATCACGATTTATTCAGTGTAATTTCATTTTTGTAATTTAAGGATTTAAGTTCTTGATGAGCTCTTGATAAGCGTTCTTGAAGTTTCCTTATCGATTAAATTTGATGTTAAGATTCTACTTGGGTCAACTTTAGAGGATCATATCTCTTAGAATATTAAGAGCTACATGAGCCATAACCTATCAAACTAAAGGTGATTGAATCTACTTTCCAACTCCACCAATCTCGCATCATCCAATTTCTGAATAAAACGTTATGACTATTTTAGTAACCTATACAGTGCTGTTACGAATTACCTGACGGAAAAACATTAAAAAAAGGTTGTTTTTTTACCTCCAAGAAGACCCTTAGCAAATTCCTTGACTAATAAAAGGTTCAAAACAATCAGAATTTCATCATTACTAATGAAAATCATAATTCTTGGTCATAGAGAATTCAAGAAAATAATTCAAGAATCTCAAGAAAGGTTTTCTTGATCATTTACCTTCAAGACAGGGTTTCAAGATTTCTATTCAAGTTCTTCTTCAAGATTCTTCAAGAACCTTCTTCTTCCAATCTAAAACTATTATTTAACATCATGAGATCTTTCCTGTCACAAATCATAATCCTTGAATCCATATTTCAATTCAAGGAAAGTCAAGAGTCAAGTCAAGAAGTTAAGAGTCAAGTTAAGAATTAAAAAGTCAAGTCAAGAAGCCGAGAGTTAAGTCAAGATAAATTCTTAAACTTTTTCAAAAGTCTTTCACAAACGTTTTAACTTGTTTTAAAACGTAAGTTTCAAAGTTAAGCAAAGAATTCAGATTCGAAGTTCTTTTCTTCAAAGAAGTATATGGGATTAAGTATTTCCAAGATGTTTTTTTAAAAAATCACATTTAAATTAGAAAGGAAAATCAGATTTCCAAAGACCCATTGATCTAGTTTTCAGAAAAGAGCAAATGCTTTCACAATTAAGCAAGAGGGGAATATTTGATTTCCAAGATAGCCTTTGAGCTATGTTTTTTAGCAATTATCTCAAATCACAGAAAGAAGTATGTTTTTAAACATAAGAGCTAGTATCATATTTTGGGAGTAGTATTGAGCACCGATATATGGGAGATTTTATGTAACTCAGTCCCCCCAAAACCATGTAGCCATCATGGGTAGAAAAGGATCAGACATTTTTGATGATTTCTTTAGTGTTTTTTAGCATAGACTAGTGCATCCACTTAAGTCCTATACCCTAGCAAGGTATAGGATAGTCCTTGGCTGCGTGAGGTAAAGTGTTGTATCATCACTATAGCTCTTAAGTGATGGTTGTCGATTAACAAAACTCCAACAACAATATTTTGTATTTTTATATCATCATAAATATTTGTATTTCCGTATACATTACAGAGTTCATATTGTATCTTTGCATACATAAAGAGTTATACTGCATTTATTCACAATTCTTTATATTGAAATAAGTTAAGTTCAGTTGAGTTAAGCAAAGCCAAGGTAAGATTTCTTTCAGACTCTTTTCAAGACTATGTTATGTTTAGCATTTCATTTTTCATATTTGTACATTCAATGTAGTGATGTCAATTGGCTTGAATCGTCTTATGATGCAGATGCAAGTAACCAAGATCAGCAAGCAGTGCATTGTTGATCCAGTGACCACTCACACTCAGTTGGTTTGCCTCCTTACATTTCGGAGGACTTCTTTTTATTTCTTTCCATTATTATATAAGTTCATTAAGATGTCGTATGGTTTGTACTGACATCCATCTAAGTTGTTTTAGAGTCGTCATAGGTAGTAAGTCAGATGTTATTTCATTCGTCATTATCTTGTTATAGGCTTATGTTAAGATTTGAGTTTCAACTTTAGCTAAGTTAAATGTTCTTTTTTTTAACATTATGAGTTTCCTTGAGACAGTTAAGTTATTTAGTATTTAAATCATTTTCTTTATGCCTAATGTCTTCCACTAAGTAAGTACGTCAATTCAAGGGTTCGCTTAAGGCCAACAATGTTTCTCAAGTGCCAGCCACTCCCAAGGTGTAGGCTCGAGAGGTGACACAAATACTTATAACAATAAGTTTGCAAAAACATAAACAACAAAGTTTAAAACATGTATTCAAAAAAAAAAACAATTAAGAACATAAGCATAAATTAATGATATTAAAAAACATATGATGATTTGTACAATAGAATAAAATAGAAAGAAAAAAGTTGAGCCCACTAAATGTAAAGTTGTTTCTTAAGGAAATTATTCCCCTCTAGTATCCAAGGTTAAAAGAAATATATTCTCTCCAGACAGAATGATTTTATTCAGTAGTATATTAATACAAAAATAATGGTATCAGTGAGCCACTCAACATGAGCAAAATAAATGAATATTTATTTCTGTAGAAGAAGATGTTCAGAATTTTCATTGTTTTAAAATGAGAGGAGATACCTCTCTTTATATACAACAAAAGGTAGTGTAAATAAATACTTACTGTCATAATTTTTACAACTATTTAGAGAAATTTACAACCCTTCAGAAAGGTCACAACCTTTCAAAAAGTCATAATTTTTCATAAAAGTCACAACTTTTCATGAAAGTCACAACTTTTCGTTAAAGTCACAACTTTTTAGGAAAGGGAAATACTAGTTTTGGAAATGAATAAATTAAAAGGAAATTCTTGTTTGTGGTGACACCACATAGGCATATATATAAATATATATATATATATATATATATANACATATACATATATATGATTATGTAAAAAATTGAGTAGTGGAGAATCTCGGGCTAGAATATGTGCAACAGAAAGAACTGTACTATGTTAAGGTATTGTATGGGTCGTGTAGGAACTACAACTCGTTGTTGTTGGTTCTTGGTTTGTAGGCTTGAGGATTAAGGCCTTGAATTGAGAATCATTGTACGAAGAGGGACATGAGTCATATAAAGTATGAAAGGTTGTGACTCATGGTTTATGATTCAACATCAGAAAGTTGGGATTTCCAGTAGTTGTTGTACGGGTGACCAGTACATTCCTTAGTACCTTGTATTGATTGTATATAAGGGTCATAGGGTCAATTCGTTAATTATTTCTTAGGGTTTATTGAGTCTTTTCCAACTCTTCTAACTCATATACTACATCATTTTGGTGTTATTTAGAAGACTTTGATTATTGTATGTGGAATTTCATCAATGGGTTCCTATTCAATCCATTCATTTTGGAAAGAAGAAGATGCATTATAATTTAATATTAGTACAAATAAATGGTCGAGTATGGATAGTAATGTTCGGGAAAGGGATTAGGTTTACATTATACACATTAATACCTTCTATAGTAGATGACGATTTTTTTAGCCTAACATAAATAGTTCCTAGTTTATCTGCTTCTATTATTTTAGAAACAATAAATGGAGGAGTTGTCCAAAGTAAGAGGGAGTTCAAGGGTTTTTATGATTTTTTCATGGTTCAATTGATTTCAGGTGTATTCATCATGATTTGATCATATTTCAATGTTTTCAATGAATTTCTTGTTAACTCATGCGCTAAAAGTGATTTTGATATGAGACCATGTTTTGATGATATGCATAAAAGATTTATGAATTCAAGGATGGTTCTGATTAAAGTGTCAATCAGTTTTATGATGAGACCTCATCTGAGACTACCTTATCTATTTATTTTAATTATGTTGATATTGTCTGTTATTAGCTTAGTGTAAGAATCAATTTTTTTTAGTTTCAGTGTAATTTGAATCATGACTCTAATAAATGTTTATTCATTTTAATGAGTTTCATCTAAAATAATAATTTAATTGTGTTATATTAAAGAGCAAGGGGTTTGTATTGTAGCACACCGAAGTCACCTTTCAATATGAGCTTCAAGGATGATTTTCCCTTTGACATCATCATTGATTTTGATCTTGTAAACATGAAAATATTATGATGAACCAATGATTAGGTAATTGAAAAAGATAATCATTAATACCATATAAATTATATGTGATAGCTGATTTCAATATTTATTGCTTAATCGAGAGGGGAAAAATATGGAACATAACTTGACTTTATGGAGATACATTAATTTTATTTGATATTTAAATTTTTTTAATGTAATTATTAATCATTTAGATCATGGAAGGTGATATTAGGGGTATGTTTTCAACCTTTGTGAACATGTATGTAAGCAATATTAAAACTTTTTCTTTATCATGAAATTGAAAATAAATTGAACTTTGTCCATCAATCATCTTAGTTGACACTCAGCAAAAAACTATCCATGCCAAGCGAACCAATATATCTTATTAGATACCAAATATCAATAGAATATTTTGCTAAGCATCCGATTAATTATGTAATTTATTAAACAATCTATCAACCAAAATAAAATACCCGTTATGAACAATGATTGAACAAAAATGACTTCATGTCCATAAACATTCAAATCGCATTATCTATCTCCAAAAATCTAGCGAAGGAGTATCTTATTCAAATAAAAACACAAGTGTGTAGGGACATAAACCCAGTAATACCTAAAAGAGAAAAAGGAGGAATGAGTAAAGACACCACCATGATTAGTATGTGATTTGCTCACCTACATTTGAAATATTAAGTCTCTCAAACTAGAACAAAAGGGTACTACTGTAGGACTTGATTAACTAGATCTCTGTTCGCTCCTCTTCCTCCACTTTTCGCATATGTCTTCCCAAATATTTGGTTTACACCACTTGGGAATTGTGCCATTTTTGCGACCATAATGAATGTTGTCAGAGATTTTATGCCTCACCCTTTTGTCAAAATTAATTGCAATCTGCTTGTCATGCACGGGAAGCCATACACACTTTTCCTGAATTTATTTTTAAAAAATCTCACATTAGCAATGAATAATACATATAGTTTGAATTTAAATTAAAAATTCATAATTACCTTAAATTCATTAAAAATTTGTTGCCTAACCGCTTGTGGAATCTCACTCCACGTCAAGTATGCATCATTAAAAAACTTTTCAATAGAAGATGTAAGGATATCCGCAGTCTTTTTGCGTGGACTAAAACTGCAATATATAATTAAATAACTAGGAGGTCAAATTCATAACTTGTAAAACAAACATTATTATAAGATGTAAAAATATATAAAACTTACCCAAAACCCTCAGGTTCAATGATGAGCCTCTGGTGATCATCTACCTGCCTAGGCAATGCAGGATCCGGACCTTGTGAAGCAGGGTTATGTTGTAGGTTAATCGAGGTATAGCTCTGTGTGATAGTGTTGTCCGAGGTAGTCATGAAAGAGGTTGGTGAAGGCACATCAAAATGACCTTGCAAGTTCAATCATGTCTTTCATAGTGTTATTATGTTTGAAAAAGAGACTAATAAAAAATTATTCAAAATAGGCAGCATGCCATGAGATCTTAAATTAATGCAAAAAAATAAAAAATAAGGTGAAGATGAATATTTCTATAAGGACCCTTCTTGCTAATTGTATTTGAGACTTTTGAATCACTTGTGCTTCTAGGTAATATCAACAAATAAAACGGTGCATACAAAATAAATGTATAATTTGTTAAGGATAATTTAAATAAATATCACTTTATACGGTGTTCTTTAGATTTTTTTCCTGCTATTTTTAAATGTTGTGTAAATTTAAAATGTTGGTGTTGACGAAACATTCGACCAATATCTAACATCTACATATTTTAGATAAATACATTAAAGAAAACTAATAAGGTATTAAAATCGAAGAAAAATAATCATTAGAGTGAAGTTTACAAGGTTCATAATTTACGAGAAAAATAAAAAGAATCATCAGCAGATATCTCAAAAAGAAGAAAAAGTTTTGGTTATATGATATTTGTTTGTGAGGCTGTAAAAATACACTAAAACAAGTATGACCATAATTTATGTGTTTGAGTAATCTTTAAAAATGTTTTTTAAGAGAATTTATTTTCATTTTTGTGACAATAGTTTGATGATATATTTTGTTTTCAAAAACTATTTGAGGCTTTAGAAAGACAAGTAGTTTTTAAAATTTAGCAATTTAGAAAGGTGTTACCTGCTAATGGGTTGAGAATTTGATGGGAATCCTGATTTCTCTCTCCCTCGGCAATTTCTTCCTGCTTTAATCATCCCATAAATACATATAAGTAGCACGTATTATAAATTATTATACATATCGCTTTTAAAATATTTATTAGAGAAAGTGTTACTTAGAAGCTAATGGACTAAGTTGTAAATAGTATTAGTTAGCAAAGTTTGTTATAAAAAGTTAGTTAGCAAGTTAGTTAGGGGTATTGTATATACAATGTCTTTGAGATGTACTGGAAGGGCATTAAGTTGAATAATATTTTGGGAACTTATCATCATCTTCTTTGTTTGTTTCCTTTGAATTAGTAACAAACAACATAAATAGAGAACTCTAACATGGTATCAAAGCATCTCTATCTTTGAATCTTGTGGACGAGAACTCTAACATGGTATCAAAGCATCTCTATCTCTGAATCTTGTGGACGAAATAACCATGGCAAGTGTCGATAATGAATAGCCTGAAAAACTTGGCCACAATCATCTGTTTTTTCTTAGTTCAATTGACAATTCTGGTGCTTACACTCATCTCAATCCAACTAACAGGAGCAGAGAATTTTTCATTATGGACTCGCGCAATGAGAATTGCAATTCTTGGTCGAAAATCTAGGGTTCATTGAAGGAACTATTTTGCAGGAAGCTAATAGTCTGAATCTTACTGCACTGTGGTATCGATGCAATGTCATTGTTCTCTCATGGATTATGATCTATGTATCCAAGGAATTACTTGGAGGAATTGTCTACTCTACAAATGCAATAGTTATGTGGAGGGATCTCAAGGAGAGATATGACAAAGTAGATGGATCTAGGATCTTTCAACTACACAATGAAATTGCATCTGCTAGTCAAGGTACCAGTTCAATCTCTGTTTACTTTGCCTGTTTGAGATATCTCGGGGTGGAATTTGATAGTATCACCCATGTACCTGGATGTGAATGTGCTAAATCAAGAGATTTTGTTCTGTTTATGGATAATCAGAAATTGTTACAATATCTTATGGGCCTGAATGAGTGGTATGAACAGGAAAGGGGACAAATTCTTATGATGATCCCTATTCCTTATCTAAACAAAGACTACTCTATGTTAATTGAGAGAGAAAGTCAAATATCAATGTCAGTCTCATAAATCTGGCAGTCAAACTGAGATAACTGCACTAGTGTACATTAGAGCACGGTCTAATCCTGAAAATCGATTGAAGAAACCTTTCTCTCCTTATGGTTATGATCCTAATGTTTGTCTGTGATCATTGTAAACGAAAGGGTTCACTAAGGCAATAAGTTTTCGATTGGGGGTATCCTCCAAATTTTGAGAGGAGGAGAAGTAAGAATCTCACTAATCAACAATCAGATAAGGGGAACTATCAGGGTGAGAGAGGTAGTAGTAACTATCACATTGAAAGAAGTGGTAATTTTCATAATCGTCATCAGAGTGCTCATTATGTTGTTGGTAATACAGTAATGTATCAAGATCAAGCACCCGTCCTCTCAGGGTATACAGACTACAAAAAAGGTATGGAAGTCATAACGAACAGTATCAACAGATTCTACATATGTTTGGGAAATCAGACCTGCAGGGAGGCTCTGATATGGGTACTAGCTCCCAGGTTCCAAGTACAAGCAGTGCTAACTCTATTCAGAGTCCCTCATCTACAAACACTGCAGGTAATATCAGCAATTACACAATAGGTAGTCATACTTGGAAAGTGGATTCCGGAGCAACCAACCTATGACTTATAATTCAAGTGTTCTTGAACAATTGAAAACTGTATCTCCCAACACTCCAAATCAAGTACGTTTACCTATGGGTGAAACCACTACTGTTACCCACTCAGGGTCCTGTAACATCACAAAATGATAATGTTAATGATGTACTAGTGAAACCTGCATTCAAAAACAATCTTCTATTTGTTTCTAAGCTTCCTAGAGATCTGCATTGTTCAGTTTATTTCTTTCCTGATTTTTTTTGTTTTTTCAGGACCTTTACAATAGGCAGATGAAGGTGATTGGTAAAGAATCTGGTGGCCTCTAATTTGTACCTGGTCACAACCCTTGTCAAGTCTCTTCTAATCACACTCATTACCCCAATGCACGGGAGAACACTCACTCTCAAGTATTGTTGTGGCATCAAAAACTGGAGCACACTTCTTCTAGTGTTCTACCACATATTTTACCTAATTCTGCTAAGCATAGTCCAGTAGAGGTCAAGAATTGTACCATCTTTCCTTTAGCCAAACAACATAGATTGCCTTTTTACTCATAGTGTATCTTTATCATTACTGATATTTCAGTTGTTGCATATTGATGTTTGGGTCTATTCGAATTTCCTACATATGATGGGAACAGGTTTTTTGTTACAATAGTAGATGACTACAAGAATTTTGTGGTTGTTCTAATAATGTTGAAAAGTGATGTTTGTGTCATTCGGCAAAACTTCCTACTTTAGTGCATACACAGTTTGGAGCAGTTGTGAAGATTATTAGAACAGACAATGGGACTGAGTTTGTTAATACTGAGTGTCACACGTTATATACTGGTTTAGGCATTATGCATCAAAAAACTTGCATACATACACCTCAAAAAAATGGTGTTGCACAGAGAAGAAACACACAGAAGTAGCCAGAGCCATTAAATTTCAAGGTCACATTCCTCTTAGATTTTGGGGTAATTGTATTCTAGGTACTGCCTATATTATCAACAGGCTGCCCACTCCAGTCTTGCATAGAAATTCACCTTATGAGGTGTTTCACAATAGTAAGCCTTCTCTTCAACATCTCAGAATCATTGGGTGTTTAGATTTTTCCAAAAATATGCATATTAATGATAAATTTCAGCCCAGGAGTGTTGTTGCTATTTATATATTCTTTTTTATTTGAAGGAAAAACAGTTTTTCATCTAGGCTATGACAGATTGACATCTCCTTATTAGTCTTACATATCTTCTTTTAGAGATGATAGTGTACCATCCAGTTTTGAAGCATCTTGTAAATATCCGAGATGGGTTGAGGCAGTCCAAGCTGAGATTTCAGCTTTAGAGTCAAACAATACCAGGTAGGTTGTACCACTGCCTCCCGGTATATCACCTATTGGGTGCAAGTGGATTTTTAAGATCAAGTACCAAGTCAATGGGCAGGTTGAAAGGTTCAAAGCCAGAGACTAGCAGCAAAGGTTTTGATCAAAGGGAAGGATTGGACTATCAGGAGGCTTTCTCTCCTGCAGTCAAGATGGTCACTGTTAGGAGTGTCTTAGCCTTAGCTGCAGCAGGCAATAGGCATGTGCATCAATTGGATGTGTACAATGCCTTCCTACAAGGAGATTAATAGGATGAAATCTATGTGGCCCTTCCACAAGGCTTCAAACTCCCACGGGGATTTAATGGGCGGAGGGAGAAATCAGTATGTAGGCTCATCAAATTCCTCTATGGACTGAAGCAAGCTCCTAGACAATGGAATGTAAAGCTGATTAAAGTACTCGTCAGATCAGGAATTGTGCAGAGTTATCTGGACTATTCTCTATTCACAAAAAAGATTGGTTATGCCCTGGTAATAATATTGGTGTATGTTGATGATATGATGATCACATGTAATGACATCAACCTTATTCAGGAAACTAAAGAAAACCCTATACAAAACCTTCAAAATGAAAGACTTTGGAGATCTGAGATATTTCTTAGGAATTGAGTTTTCCAGGTCTGAAAATGGTATAGTTATGCCTCAGAGGAACTACACTCTGGAAATCATCTCTGAAGTTGGTGCTGCAAAACCAGCCACTACACCACTAGATCCATATGTGTAGTTAAACACTAAAGAGTTTGATGAGGTCAGTGAGAAAGGTAATACTGATAGTTTGCTAAAGGATCCTAGTGTATACAAAAGACTGATAGGGAAGTTATTGTACCTAATTGTCACCAGGCCAGATATCTCATTTGCCATTCAAACTCTGAGTCTATTTTTACAAAAACCTAAACAGTCTCACATTAATGTTGCATTAAGAGTGGTAAAGTACATAAAGGGGCAAGCATGGATGGGAATATTGTTGTCAAGCACAGACAACAAACTACTACAAGTATATTGTGACTCAGACTCGGCGGCATGTCCACATAACAGAAGATCTATAACTGGATTTCTATTTAAGCTAGGAGACTCATCATCTCATGGAATTCCAAGAAGCATGGAATTGTATCAAGAAACTCAGCTGAAGCTGAGTATTCTAGTATGGCTAATTCAGTAGCTGAGGTAGTTTGGATAGTTGGATTGTTCAAAGAATTGGGAGTAGAAGTTGAAACACATGTAATCATTCACACTGATAGCAAATCAGCAATGCAGATTGCAGCAAATCCAGTGCATCATGAGAGAACAAAGCACAGAGAGTTGGACTCTCACTTCATAAGGGAGAAGATACATCAAGGGTTGATTGAAACAAAATATCTAAATACCAAAGAACAAATGGCTGATTTACTGACTAAAGGTCTAAATAGATCACAACATGAATATTTACTATCCAAGTTTGGTGTATTAAACTTGTTTATACCTCAAACTTGAGAAGGGGGGGGGGGGGATNTTCCTGTATAATAAATAGTAAAAAAATATTAACTTCATGCAATTTATTTATCTAGCACAAAGATGTATAGTATAAATTTTGAGTCTTCATATATAGTGATAAAATGTGGAGAAAATAAGCTCAACAAGGTAGCACCCGTATAATTAATTTCTTACTAATCATATCACGCTAAGAGTTAGACAAAGAATAAATAATTTTAATTTAAAAGATTGAGGTAATTTTTTGTCAACTTCTTAGATACTTTTGGATCACCAACAAATCTTTAAAAAATATCAAACATAAGAATTATAATCTGAATAGAGAAAAAATGACATTTTTAATAAAAAAAAATAGATATATTTCAAATTAAGTAAAAGAGTTATAGAAGACAAGCCAACATAATTTTTCAAACTAATTAGGAGATATACTCTATGGATTGAAATTCCAAGGTCATATGACAGCCTTGTCATGGGTTATAATATACAAGTAGTTTTAATAACGAATAAAAAAGACAATGTCAAGTAGGGGGTGTCAAGGGGCGAAAATAGATAAGTATGATTCATAAAAAATATAACATGGATGATCCGACAGGGAAAAATTAGTTTAAACCAATCTAAATTTTAGTTGGTTAATCCTCTCTCATAGGCGAAGTATGCTATATTGCCATTACCCTAAATCAGATTATGATGAAGCCTACCATAAACCCGGTTGGCCAGTTAAAACCCAAACAACATGTGATAAACCTATGCTACAATATAACTATGTAGAAGAAAAATAGATGTAGAATATGACTATAGCATCGATATATACATAACGATACAAAATATACATTAAAGGCCCAAAATATACCAAGAAAGGCAAATTTAAATAAGAACTAAATTTCGAACCAGATATCACATATACAAGAGTGTCTAAGTACAGAAATAGACTATACACAAAAAATTTGTTTAATAAAAATATAAAATACATAGATAGTACAAAAAAGGAAACACATCAATTAGTCTCCGAACGCTAAGATCTTACAGCGATCTAATTAACAAAGGCAATGAAAGAATCATTGATTCAACATCGTTTATGGTGTTGCATGAGAAAAGTATGTAGAACAGTAGTATGAGTCCCAAAATATGGGTACTAAATTGTCATCATAGTTCCCTCGAGTTCATAGAAATTATATAAATAGAGCACCGATAATAATGCTAACTCAAAAAAATTGATCAACTAACTAAAATCATATTAGAACACTGATAAAAAGGAGATAAAGACAATATGAGGTAGTTTCAAACCTATCATACACAATTATACAATGAAAAAGGTGATGCAAACTCTTTAACAGATGCAATGCATAAAAAGAAAAATCTAGAGTATGCTCACGGAACGCCCAAAATAGACCTCAAACTCATCAACAGATGCAATTTATAAAATATAAGTCGAAATAATCTATCTGGCTCGCAATACCATCTAAAAAATCCATTGCCAAATAAGTCAGCTACAAGAAAAACATAAACCTATTGCTAATAGTTGTTCCAAAGTACCTATTGAACCAGTCATTATGATTCATGGGGAACCTACTGTCACATAGAATGCATCAGAGATCTAGAGTCTAGTTACCGGAGAATGATCGTAGGAAAGTTCTCATATGACAAATTAGAAATTGTAGAATTTAGGAAATCGATTCCAAAGTAATGTGGAATCAAGAGCGAATGTAGTGTTGTAGTTTTGTATACTAGACACATACTTGTTCGATTTTCTTTACTAGAAGATTATGTGTAATTACTGCCCACAACAAATTACTATATCAAGGAGAATGAGGGGTATTGGTAGATACAAATATTAATGTAGTATCCTTGGTTTGAGCTTGAAGCAGAAACTACAATTGATGTAGTTATGGCATATCCATGCCAGATCTGCCACAAAATTTATTTGCAAAGGAAGCAAATTTTCAATTGTTTTTGTTGTTAGGGAGCCTTTAAAAGTAGAAATGGTAACAAAGAACCAGGCAAGACAAAGTTACTATAAGCTGAAAGTTGAAGTAGATTGGTAGCTAAATTACCACATAGAATTAAAATCAACGAAGAGGATGAAA
The DNA here is from genome assembly GCF_001406875.1 of Solanum pennellii. Lineage (NCBI taxonomy): Eukaryota > Viridiplantae > Streptophyta > Magnoliopsida > Solanales > Solanaceae > Solanum > Solanum pennellii. The sequence goes on from NC_028640.1 coordinate 58,450,361, forward strand.
ATACAGGAGAACTAAAATCAAAGTGAATCACAATACAATAAGATCATATGTCAAAGTATTGGAAATAATGTTGTCCACATAGGCATTATGAAAAAGGATGTAGGAATATTCATCCTGAATTACACAACAGGGATGAGCAAGAAGGGACAACAGTGAATAACAGTAAGCAAGAAGAGAAAGAGGGAAATCAAGAGAGAGTACTGACTAGTGGAAAATTGTGAAGAATAAGCATATTTATAATCATAGTAAATACCAATGGCTAGAAAGGAAAAACTAATGCATGAGCGACAAATATGGGCATGTAGTAGGGGAAGTGGATGATATAGAGCATGAAGCATTGAAGTGACTAAATGTGTTTGATGCACTCAAGGATGTTGATAAAAGAAGGGAGGAAGAAGGAGAGATACAAAAGAAAGAGGAAAAAACAAAGGAATGGGTGAATCACAAGTTTGCAAAAAGCAATTATAAAGGTCCTATTGGTAAATTAGCATTTTTAGTATTAAGAAAATGCTTCAGAAGTATTGTCACTGTGTCCATAGTGGACAGTTACATTTTGTATTAAGTGACGAAAGTGGCATTACATCATCTGTTATATGGTACATTACGTTCTTAGTCAACTTTAACTTTATTGTTGTTACTCTTGTAAACATTTGAGTGATGGCCGTTGTGCAACATTTTCACTTGCTTGGTGCATTGGTTGCCTTCACATTACTTCACTCTTTATTCCTTTATTTATGTGTAACCTACATAACTCCTAAGGTCATTATTAACTCTATTTACTATACCATTTTCTTCCTATTTATTCATAGGCAGACTGTTTCTACTACAAATAGTTGTGGTCTTCATTTGGTTTATGATACACAACACACAAGAAAAATATAGAGAGGAAAAGGTTAGTAAAAAAAGAGAGTTCTTATTAATTGAAGGGAGGTGTTCTTTTTGTGGAGCTTTGAACTCAACTCTTGTCTAGAGTTTCTTGAGTTACACTTAGTGAGAATGTTGTTGTATTCTGGAGGGGACAAGTCAAGAAGGACTACTGTTGGACTGGTCAAAAATATTTGCTGCAATGGTTCAATCTCCTTAAAGGGAGCGAGATATCTGCATCTCAGCCTTAAAGAGATTTTACTGCTTCATTTTATTTTAAATTGTAAGAAAAACACAATAATGACTTGATCAATGCAATGTTAGCTAATAAATAGGAAAAGGAAAAAGAAAAGAGGGGAAGGGAAAGCAGTCCAGGAGAATGTTTAAACAAGGAGCACACTAAGAACGAAAGACCTATAGTTCTAGAAGAAGAATAGAATAAGGAGATGACTTCATTGATAATTCAAGTTACCAACAACATGGATTAGAGCAATAAGAGAATAGATAACCTAAATGAATAGGAGATGGAGGAGAATATTTAGAAGATGGGTATAGTAGGCGATTTGCTCCAAAACATATAGATAAACTAAAAGGTATTTATGAAAATAAAATGAAAAATAATGTGGTAAAGAAATAGTTACAAGCAAATGCTAGACTGACTAGGAGTATAGTCACCAGGGCTACCAAACCCTAATGAACGCTCTCATATGGAATATAAGATCAGTGAACACTTAGAAAAGACATGCTTCAGGTGAAATTAATTGGAAAGAAATCCCAACAAGGTCCAAATGAAACAACAAATTAACACAATAGAACCCATGAAAAAATTAATCATGAAAACCTAATCAAACATGAATTAATAAAATTAGAACCCATGAAAAGTTAATCATGAAAAGCTAATCAAACTAATGAAAGTGAACCTGGAGAAATGATAAACCCATACATACCTAGCGAAACCCCGAAAGAAATGGTTAAAACAGCGGCTTGATGTGATAATCTAGCTTCTTCCTTTATCTTGAGAAATAGTTTTTATAGAAACCCTAGAAGGGATTTGGGGATTTTATGAAGTGATTTATAGTTAAGGGGTTTTTGAAGGGTTAAATAAGTTAAAGGGTCAAAACGACGTAGTTAAGGGATTGGGTGGATAGAAAAAGACCCAAAATACCCTTAATTAATATTGTTGGACTAGTTATATGGTTAGAACGTTCGGACCATAAAACTTACTTTGGGTTGTACTGGTCTACCGTAAAATCAACTTTATAAAACCCAAATTATGTTAGGTTTTTCTCTTATTTTCTTTCCTTATTTAAAGTTTATTTTCTCCCTTATATTACCATAAATGCCTGAAATTTTTCTGAAAGAAAAGTATATTTGGTTTTTTCTTTCCTCGGAGTAAAAGTTTGGAGATTTATAAATTAAAAATCACTATTTTTTTTATCATAATACAGTAGAATTCACAATATAGTCGTATAGAGATTTTTTTTATGGGAGATTTTACTCTCTACATTCTTAATGTTTTTTTTATTAGTTTTCAATTATTTAGGCCAATTGGTCATATCACATAACAATATTATATCTTCTAGTATAGTTTTATGGATCTCTAATTTGTTTCCTTATCATTTCCAATTGTAAACTTATGTATGACACCCTAATCATTTTTAAATCCAAAAAGTGGTATCAGAGCACATGATTCAATGACATGAGGTTGAAGATAGGTTCAACGTAGTTGAAATCAATTTACATAAACTGCTTGTTACTATTGGCTTGTATTAGCATTAACTCAGCATGACACCTTAAAAAATGTTTGTTAGGTTCAAAAATCTTAAAAAGATAGCCTAGGAAAAAATTAGTATACACACTGAAACATCACTGTTTGATAACTAAGTTATAACTTGATTCTTATCACTGAGATACTTAGACGATTAAAGTTACATTCTAAGTTCTATTGCATGGATGTCAAAAAATACATAATCCCACTTAATCTGTCACTTGAAAGTTAAGGCTATCACTACTCTTTCACCAAACATAGACTTACACCAATTATTTATGGCTCGATGGGGGCCGGTAAACCCCTATGAAATAAAAGTTTTTCCAACATAATTTCAAATCTTCATGTTCTTTAAGTTTGCAAGAGAAAATCTTCAAATTCTTCAAGTCAGCAAATTACAGTCTCAAATTAGACAACTATGCAATAAGTCTTCAAACTATACAAAGATGTAAATTAAGTCTTTAAATCCTCCATGTAAGTCTGCAAGTTGAAGTATTCAAATCCTCCAATTCGACTAGTCAAAGTCTTCAAATCATCCAAATATGCATGTGAAATTCTTCAAAATCCTCCAAATATGCACGTTGAAGTCCTCAAATCCACCTAGTGTTCAAGTCGAAGTTTCGTATCCACCATATTTGAAAGTCAAATTATTTTAAGTCGTTGAGTTTGAAGGTTTAAGTCTTTAAGACTTACCTTCAAAGTTACCTTCTCAAGGAAGGGACTACTATATATCCCTTTGTGCCATGAAATTACCTTTAAATTATCTTTCATGTGATGGAGACGAGTGCCCATCTCTTTGAGCCGGAAGATTACCTTTAAATTTAGTTTTCTTAAGTTGGGGACAAAAACAATATATCCTTTAACATCTTAACATGACTTTTGCAAGGGTTTATTCATAAGATTATCTCTAAATTTTGATGTCCTAAGGTGGGCAAATTTGTCCTTTATCACCTTAAGATGACCTTTTCATGAATTTATCCTTGAAAAGATTTCTAAAGTGTCATTGTTTCAGGTGAACAAAATTTTCCTCTTTGCACATTAAGTTGGGTCTTTTCATTGATATATACTTAAAGGATCTTCAAACTTTTATGCCTTAAGGTGGAAACAATTTATTCCTTCACACCTTATGCTTAAATATTTGGGATCTCGTGAGCCTCCAAATTATGATCTTAAGGCGGAGACGTTAAAACATACCTTCACACCTCAAACTTAAGTATTCAGACCATCTCATTAAACTCAAATTAGTAATCTCAAGGTAGGGACGGTAAAAACATTCCTTCACATTTTATTATTAAATATTCAAGATCTCATATAGCCTCAAAAAATTTTGTCCCAAGACGGAAACCTTAAACATATCCCTTCATATCTTATGATCAAATATCAAGGATCTCATAAAGCCTCAATAGTATGATCTTAAGGTGGAACATTAAACGCATCCCTTCAAACCTCAAGATCAAATTCTTGTGTTGTGATTAAAAACTCTCCATTCCAGAAAATGCAATTATTCTTCCATGAACCTACAATAACAAATACTAAAAAAAATCACAAAGAAAAGAGAAAACTATAACTTGCAGACTCAAAAGCTACTGTTAGAGATCTCTTTGAAGGTGGTAAAATGGGAAGACTATAAATCTGATATGGACTTTGGTGTATCCTACGACTCCTATAGAACCAAAGCTATCTAAACATATTATATATGTGATAAAATTTAGTTATGTTTGAGATATATATAATTACTAGGAGTTAGATATAACTTAGCTAAAATGGACTCTTTGTTCGTGTGTGTAAATACACTATGCACCAGAACCTGTGAAGTATTGAATAATAACTAAAGAGTTCAACCAATTTGCAGTAAACTTGAGAATCTGTTCATACTTCATATTGAATAAGAGCAATTAATTTGACTATGAACAATTAAATCATTGTGTAGTTATCTATGTCATTGAGATTAAAAGTGGCTCTAGTCTATTCAAATTCCTCAATAGGTCATTAGAGACATACTTGAACTCATGTCAAAAATTTATTAATTCTTTGTCTTCTTTTTACTGGTTCACTTCACACATCAAGGTGCAATAAGGTTTTTAAGGTCTTTATGTCCTTACAATGGCATACCAAGTTTGAATTTTGTCTTCAATGGATGGTAATATAGATCTTTATGAATTTATTTTGTTGTACTATCAACAATTTTTGTAGAGAAAACTTGCGTTACAAGTTAATTGACATGTGTAATTTAATCAGTACAAACAAATACTTATAACAATAAGTTTGAAATAACATAAAAAATAAAGATTACAACATGTATTCAGAAACAACAATTAATAACATAAGCATAAATTACTGACAGTAAAAACAACATATGAAGATCTGTAGAATGAAACAGAAAGAAAAATATCAAGCCTATTAAATGTAGAGTGTCCCCTTAAGGAAATTATTTTCCTCTAGTACCCGAGGTTTAAAGAAATTGATTCTCCCTGAACACAACGATTATATACACCAGTATATTAATACAAAAACAATGGTATTAGTAAGCCATTCAACATGAGCAAAGTACATAAATTTAAATTGTGTCAGAAGAAGAAGTTCAGAATTTTCGTAGTTTTAAAATGAGAGGAATCCCTCTCTTTATAGACAACAAATGGTAGTTTGAATAAATACTTATTGTGTCTTATCGGAAAGGTCACAACTTCTTAGAAAAGTTACAACCCTTCAGAAAGGTCACAACCTTTCATAAAAGTCATAACTTTTCATAAAAGTCGCAACTCTTCATAAAAGTCACACTTTTTCATGAAAGTCACACAACTTTTTATGAAAGGGAATGACTACTTTTGGAAATGAATAAATTAAAAGGAAATTTTGATTTGTGGTGGCGCCATATAAACATATATACATGATTACGAAAAAAAATGAGTAGTAGAGAATCTCGACCTAGAATATGTGCAACAGAAAGAACTGTATTATGTTAAGGTATTGTATGGGTCGTGTAGGAACTACACCTCGTTGTTGTTGGTTCTTTGTTCGTAGGCTTTTGGATCCATGCCTTGAACTAAGAGTCAATGTACGAACAGGGTATGTGACTCATATAAGTTATGAAAGGTCGTGACTCTTGGTTTGTGATTCAACATGAGAAAGTTGGGATTTCCAGTAGTTGTATAAGTGACCAATATAGTCCTTACTACCTCATACGGACTGTATGTAAGGGTCATAGGGTCAATTCGATAGTTATTTCAGGGTTCATTGAGTCCTTTCCAACTCTTTTAACTCATATAGTACATCGTTTTGGGGGTTATTTAGAAGACTCTAAAGGGTTCCTAAGGCCCTTAAACTCTCTATTTTCTCTCATTTTCTCAACCTCCAATGGAATTCTCTCGTAAGTCGTCTTCCCTCATAAAGTTAGGGTTTCAAGGATTCATGTTTTTATTGAAGGTTTCAATTAGGGCTTTAATTATTTTATGTGGAAATTCATCAATGGGTACCTATTCAACCCATTTTTTTGTAAACAAGATGATATATTACAATTTAATATGCATTAGTACAAGTAAATGGCTAAGTATGGCTAGTAACGCTTGGGGAAGGGATTAGGTTTACATTATACACATTATTAACACCTTCTATAGTAAAAGACAATATTTTTATCCTAACATAAAGAGTTCCTGCTTTATCTGCTTCTATTCTACTAAAAACAATCAACAGATGAGTTGTCCAAAGTACAAGGGAGTTCAAGGGATTTTATAATTCTTCCACGGTTCGATTGATTTAAAGTTTATTCATCCCGATTTGATAGTATTTAAATATTTTCAATGAATTTCTCATGAATTCGTGTGCCATAAGTGAATTTGATATGAAACCATGGTTTGATGATATGCATACATTATAATATAAAAGATTTACGAATTCAAGGATGTTTTTGATTAAAGTATCAATCAGTTTTATGATGAGACCTTATATGAGACTCCCTTATTTATTTATTTTAATTATGTTGATATCGAGTGTTGTTAACCTAGTGTAAGAATCATATTTATTTAGTTTCAAAGTGTATTTTGAATTATGACTTTAATTATAGTTCATTAATTTTACAGAGTTTCATATAAAACAATAGTTTAGTTGTGTTATATTAAAGAGCAAGGGGTTTCTATTGTAGCACACTGAAGCCACCTTTTAATGTGAGCTTCGAAGATGATTTTTCCTTTGTCTTCATTATTGATTTTGGTCTTGTATATATGAAAATATTATGAGGAACCAACAATTAATTAGGTAATTGGAAAGTATAATCATTAATATCATATAAATATGTAATAGCTGATTTCAATATTTATATCTCAATTGAAAGGGGGAGAACTTAGAACATAATTATTGCTTCAGTGTTCTCATTATCCGCTTGTCGTTATGGAGATAGATTAATTCTATTTGATGTCTAAAATTTCTTGATGTAATTATTAATCATTTGGATCATGGATGGTGATGTTAGGTGTATGTTTTCAACCTTTATGAACATGTATGTATGGAATATTAGAACTTTTTCCTTATTATCAAATTGAAAATACATTAAATTTTGTTCATCAATTATCGTAGTTGACACTCAGCAAGCAACTATTCATGACAAGCAAACCAATATATCTTATTAGATACCAAATGTCGATAGAATATTTTACTAAGAATCTCATATATATAATAGAAGCATCCGATTAATTATGTAATTTATTAAGAAATGTACTAAGCAATGTACCAACCAAAATAGAATATCCGCTATGAACACTTATAGCATAAAAATAACTCCACGTCCAAAAACATTCAAATATCATTATTTATATCCAAAAATCTAGTGAAGAAGTATCTTATTCAAACAAAAACACAAGAGTCTAGGGACATAAACCCAATCATAAGTAAAATAAAAAAAGATGAAGGAGTAAAGATGCCACCATCATTAGTGTGTGATTTTCTCAACTACATTTGAAATATTAAGTCTCTCAAACTAGAATAAAAGGAACTAGTGTAGGACTTGAGCTTGAATATGTAATGATAGAAAATAACAACAAAGGCAAGCATAAGATTAGGTAGATCTCTATTTACTCCTCTTCTTACACTTTTGCATATGTGCATGTCTGTCCTTATAAATATTTTTGTTTCCACAATATAATGGTGCCTTGCACAGACACCCTTTATATATATATATCTATATAACATTCTAAATATATAGCAACTAGTAAAATTACTCACGCTAGCGTGAATATTTAATATCACACAATAAAATAACACCTAAAACCAATCTCATATAATAATAATTCTTTAAACATAACAAAATTTACTATTTCCATTAAAATATCAACAATTAATAAAAACTCTTAATATATAGTAACTAAATTATTTATTTCTTTTTATTTTTATTTCTTTTTTTCAAATATTCAAGACTCCTTTTTTTAAGACAACCAAAATCTATGTTTATCAAATTCTAATTTAAATACGATATTATCAAATCTATGCTACAATAAAATTGTCAAATTTAGGTTTGTAAGCCTTCAACACAGAACAATGGATAACCGTAAACACCTAAGGTGTTACATATATTATTGAATATAGAATTTATTTAAATGATTCATCTTTAAAATGGGATATTTTCCAATTTGTTGTGAGTTATTTTTATAAAAAAATATCAAAAAATTTTAAAATAATACATTTTGAAGATATAAAATCTTGTTAATTTTATAATACATTCGTGACATATATTGTAACACCCCGTAGCAAAAATAGACCAAAACTTAGTTTTTTAGAAAAATCTGCAGGTGCTAGCAACGCTGGCATCGACGAACCGTAGCCTGAACCACGGTCAGTCCTGCACAACAGTCGATGGGATAAGAAACTCCAAAAAATTTCAGCCTAGAAAAATTGATTAAGTCTTGGATGACGGACGGGCTTACGGTCCGTAGGTCAGACGACGGTCCGTAGTCTGTGACCGTTGATCAAGACTCCCTTCACCCACTCTCTGACAAGACCGTAAGTATGACGGTAGGTGGAAAATTTGCAGACAGTTAAGGAAAAATGCAGCTGGGTCAACTTTAAATGGTCAAAACTCTTAGCACAAAATGAATTATGTGTCCCATGACATACCCACATATAGATAATAGAAATATCTTTCCATAGCAATCGACCTTGATAAAATCAAATCTCCGAGTAAAAAGTTATGCCCATTTTAGTAAAAGCTGGTCGAACAGGCCCAGACGATAGACCCAACGACGGGGCGTCGGGCAAACGACGGACCGTCAGTCCTGGCCGTCGTTTTGGTCTAACAGAAACCTTTCCAGGGGTCTTTTGGACCTTTCCCACTATGTTTAAACCCTAAGTTACGTTGTTTTGACCCTAAATCATCATATTTTAGTCAATTTAAGCCTAGAAACATAATTAAAACCTAGCTAAGTCACATCATTAAATCAAACTTAGAAAATTAGAAGTAATCGAGGATAAAAAGCTCAAGCTCCCTATTCAAGAACGCCACAAGTTTCAGCTGTTCCAACCCCGAAACCTAAAAAGTATTTTTCCGTGAATTTCATCACCAGGTATGTGGGTTTTCACTAGTGGGTTCCTTTCACCCATTGGGTCCCTAGTTTTCAGTCAGATTCCTGATTCTCTTATCATGATTAAACCTAGGGTTTCTAGAACTTTGATAGAACTTCATGAATTTATTAGTTTTATGTTCTAAATCAGATTATCATGTTATTACTCAGATTATCACATTAATTTCAGAACCCTAGCTATGTACTTCTTTAAGTTCTTGAATTACACATGCTAGGTCAGATATTTCAGACACTTCAGATATACATGCCTCAACTATAAATGCATAATTACCAGATTAATTGTTGCATTCAGAGTTTGCATGTTCATTTTTGAGCTATCCAGTATTAACAGAAACTCAGACATAATCAGTTAATTTACAAAATTCATTGGGAGTAGCAAAATACCGAGTTGGACTAGCGTTTAGCGTACCCAATAGTCTCAGAACTACTAGCCAAGTAGGTTTTAAGTCCCCTCTGTGGGCAATCAGTTTAGTGATCACGCCAGCATGCCTTTATACCTTTGGCAGAGTATATTGGGTCCTCTCAATAGGGCGTATACATCGTACTCCACATTTAGTTCATGTGGTTTTATTATTGGTTATTAGTAGCTCCCGCAGATCAGTCAGACTCTCTGCATTGACCATTTATCAGTATACTCAGTATTTAGTTTGAGCATGTTATAAATTTGTCATTGCATTCAGTTAGGTCAGAAATTCAATCTATCATGTTCAGATTATTATACTTGCTTTTGTGCTTTTTCAGTTATGTTTATTTCAGCTTATTTCTATCCTAGATCAGTACCTTTCAAGTACCTCTCAACATCCAGATCATGCATAGATCGATTTCTCGATCTCCAGTTCAGTAGATTCACTGGTGAGTCCTCATTCTCCAAGGAAAACAGTCATGAGTTTCATTTCAGTCTTTAATCATTTAGTTTCAATTTTTGCTAGATTTAGCTGGGGCTTGTCCCTGTATTTCTAGTCCAGTTTAGAGGCTTATTTCAGACATATTTAGATTCAACTTAGTATGGACTTAATATTTTCTTAGTATTAATCTCATTGTTTTCAGATATCTCAGTTACAGAATATCGATATTCCCCGTCTTTTAAAATTTAATTATGATTTAACTTCTGCATCAGTTTAATATCGTTAGTATGCTCATGATCATGCCAGCAGGGTTAGCTTGGGATCATTTGTTGTCCTAGGTTCCGTGTCTGCGTCTCAGGGGTAGATCCAGGTGTGAGAAAACTTGGTATCAGAGCACTAGGTTCAAGAGTCTTAGGATGTCTCAAAAGTCGCACTAAGTAGAGTCCTTTTCATGGGTGTGAACTGCACCACGTCTAATGAGAGGGAGGCTATGAAGTGTTTTAGGAAAAACTTCACTTTCTTATTACTTTTATCGTGCGTAAGGTATGATCGAATTCCATTCTACATTGCTGTTGTGCGCTTATGATCATGCCTTCTTGTAGAGCTTAGGCATAGAATGCTAACGCACGCAATGCTAATGCAGTTCCTCTAGTACTAGATAAGGAAGTTTAAATGCGGAGTTTCAAAATTCCAATTCAACTTTTGGCTAAGAGTATAACCAAACAGAACAATCAAAAGGTTCTAGTTCCTACTAATACAAATGACCAATTAGTGGCAGCCAGAGTTTGTGATTTTGATAGGATGAATCCGCCTATGTTTTTAGGGTCGCAAGTTTGTAAGGACCCACAGAAGTTCATTGATGAGGTCAAGAAAATATTTGGTGTGTTGTAAGTAACTGGTAGTGATAGGTGAGATTTGAATTCTACCAACTCAAGGATGTGACTCACATATGGATCACTCAGTGTAAAGACAAGAGACATGACTTTGTCTTTTGTAAGTCAGTATAGCAATCCAATTCAGTGTTAGTCCAGAAACTCTTTCAGAACCTTTCTCAGTCTCTACTCCAGTCGGTGACCCAGTAACAGCTAGACGGGTATACAGAAATTTCCCTGTCACAGTCTCTCTTAAAGTCACCTTAGCAAATATCTTAGAATGGAAAGGTAGTAGCTTAGCGCCTATGGGTCGATTTATTTCTTACCTTAAGGCGAGAAAGATGATATCTAAGGGTTATCTCAATCATCTAGTTCGGGTTAAGAATTTTAGCTTTGAAACCCCAACTCTTGAGTTAGTTCGAGTAGTCTGTGAATTTCCAGAAGTATTTCCAAAAGATCTTCCTGGAGTCCCTCCCGAAAGGGAAATCGACTTTGGAATTAATATCCTTCCAGATACCCAGCCTATTTCTATTCCTCCATACAGAATGGATCCAGCAGAGCTTAAGAAATTGAAAGAGCAGTTGAAAGACCTTCTATATAAGGGTTTTATCATACCTAGTATTTCACCTAGGGGTGCACTAGTATTGTTCGTAAAGAAGAAAGATGGTTCTCTCAGAATGTGTATTGACTATAGACAGTTGAACAAAGTCACAATAAAGAATAAGTATCCCAGCCCCAGGATTGATGACTTGTTTGACCAACCTCAGGGTGCTAGTCATTTCTCAAAGATAGACCTCAGATCGGGTTATCATCAGCTCAGAGTCATAGATTGTGACATTCCGAAAACAACCTTCAGAACTCGGTATGGTCATTACGAATTTATAGTTATGTCGTTTGGACTAACCAATGCTCTTGCAGCTTTCATAGATTCGATGAACAGAGTTTTTAAACAGTACTTAGACTTGTTCGTTATCATATTCATTGATGATATCCTCATCTACTCTAGGAGTGAGGAAGAACATGCAAGTCATTTGAGAGTTGTTCTATAGAATCTCAAAGATCGCCAGTTATTCGCTAAGTTCAGCAAATGTGAGTTTTGGTTGCAATCCATCTCTTTCCTTTGTCAAATTGTATCTAGAAGGGATCCGAGTAGATTCACAGAAGATAGAAGCAGTGAAACAATGGCCCAGACCTACCTCTGCTACAAATATCAGAAGTTTCTTAGGTCTAGAGGGTTATTATAGAAGGTTTGTGGATTATCCTCCATAGCCTCACCATTGAATATGTTAACTCAAAAGATGGTGAAGTTTGAATGGTCAGATGATTGCGAGAAAAGCTTTGTAGAATTGAAAACTAGATTGAATACAACTCATTTATTGACTCTACCAGAGTGTTTAGATGGTTATGTGATCTATTGTGATGCAACTAGAGTTGGCCTAGGTTGTGTGTTGATGCAGAGAGATAAGGTTATTGCTTATGGCTCTAGACAACTTAAGGTGAATGTGAATAACTATCCAACTCATGACCTTGAGTTTGCAGCAGTGTTTTTGCACTCAAGATATGGAGACACTACTTGTATGGTTGTTCATGTAGATGTGTTCACCGATCATAAGAGTCTTCAGTATGTATTCACCCAGAAAGAGTTGAATCTTCGCTAGAGGAGATGGCTTGAGTTCCTTAAGGATTATGATATGAGTGTGCATTACCATCCTGGTAAGGCGAATGTAGTAACATATGCTCTTAGTATATTATTTATGGGTAGTGTAGACCATGTTGAGGAAGAAAGAAAGGAGCTAGTGAAGGATGTTTACAGGCTTTCTCGCTTGGGAGTTCGCTTTATGAGCATATCATACAGCGGTGTAACAGTTCAGAATGGGGCAGAATCGTCTTTGGTAGTGGAGGTTAATGAAAATCAAGACAGTGACCCAATCATGCTTGAACTTAAGGGTGCAGTCCATAATCAGATAGTGGAGGTTTTCTCCCAAGGGGGATATGGTATACTTCGCTACCAGGGTAGATTGTGTTCCTGATGTGGGCGAGTTGAGAGAGCATACTCTTCCAGAAGCCCATACCTCTAGGTATTCTATTCATCCAGGTGCCACTAAGATGTACGGCGATATGCAAGAAGTCTATAGGTGGAATGGCATGAAGAGGGATATAGAAGATTTTGTGAGTAAGTGACCCAATTTCCAGCAAGTCAAGGTAGAACATCAGAAATAAGGAGGTATGACTCAAGAGATTGATATTCCTACTTGGAAGTGGGATGTGATAAATATGGATTTCATCACAGGGTTACGTCGTACTCGCAGATAGCATGACTTCATTTGGGTGATAGTTGATAGGATGACTAAGTCTTCTCGCTTTTTAGCGGTCAAGATTACATATTCGGAGGAGGACTATGCCAAGCTTTACATCAATGACATTGTGAGGTTGCATGGGGTTCCTTTGTTTATCATCTCAGATTGAGATCCTCAGTTAACCTCTCATTTCTGGAAATCATTTCAGAATGGTTTTGGTACTCAAGTTAACCTTAGTACAGCATTTCATCCACATACGGATGGGATGGAAGAGCGTACCATTCCGACCATAGAGGACATGTTGAGAGCTTGTGTGATAGATTTCAAGGTAGTTGGGATGATCACCTTCCTCTTATTGGTTTGCCTATAATAATAGCTACTATTCTAGCATTCAGATGGCCCTTATGAGGCTTTATATAGGCGTAGATGTAGATCTTCTGTTGGTTGGTTTGAAGTAGGTGAAGCAACTTTGATAGGGCCAGATTCAGTCCTTTATGGGATGGAGAAAGTGCAACTCATTAGAGATAGACTTAAGACAACCTAAAGTCGTCAAAAATCTTATGCAGATGTAAAGAAAAGGGAACTAGAGTTCCAAGTTGATGATTGGGTTTTTCTGAAAGTCTCACCTATGAAAGGGGTGATGAGATTTGGAAAGAAAGGGAAGCTCAGCCCTAGATATGTAGGCCCTTAGAAGATCTTGAAAAGGTTTGGCAAGGTCGCATATGAGTTAGAGTTGCCTGCAGAATTAGCAGCAGTGCATCTGGTCTTCCACATCTCTCTCTTGAAGAAGCGTTTGGGTGTTCCAGCCTCTGTAGTTCCTGTAGAGAGTGTGGCTGTGAAAGATAGTCTTTCTTATGAGGATGTACCTGTTGAGATTCTTGACCGTCATGTTAGAAGGTTGGGAAAATCGCTTCGATCAAGGTTCTGTTGAGGAGTCAGTCCGTAAAGGGAGCTACTTGGGATGCAGAAGCATCCATGAAAGCCAAGTATCCTTACCTCTTTCCTTCCGATTCAACTCCAGCTTGAGGTAATTATTCCTCTTCAGTTTTTCAGTAATTCATGCGTAAATTCAGTTTTAGAATCATGTTCCCTCAGTTTTTACTTGCATTTTCAGCGTAATTGCATGTACTCAGAACTCAAGTTAGTCAATAACTCAGTTCTCAGTTTTTAGTAGTGGGGTTTGCAGCTCTCTCACTCTATTTCAGCTAGTTTAGTCTTCATTCGAGGACGGATGTTTCCAAGGGGGAGATAATGTAACACCCCGTAGCCAAAATAGACCAAAAATTAGTTTTTCAAAAAAAAAATCTGCAGGTGCTACCAACGGTGGCATCGGCTGACCGTAGCCTGAACCACGGTTCGTCCTGGATAAACGTCGATGGAATCAGAAACTCACAAAAAGTTCAGCCCAAAAAATTGGTTAAGTCTTGGACGACGGATGGACTTACGGTCCGTAGGTAAGACGACGGTCCGTAGTCCGTGACCGTCGGTTAAGACTCCTATAACCCACTCTCTTACAACTAGGGATGAACAACACGGTCAGTAGGTGGATCTACGGACGTAAGTCTGACCGTAGGTGGAAAATTTGCAGACAGCTAAGGGGAAATGCAGTTGGGTCAACTTCAAATTGTCATAACTCTTAGCACAAAATGAATTAGGTGTCCCATGATCTACCCACATATAGATAATTGAATTATCTTTCCATAGCCATCAACCCTGATAAAATCATATCTCCGAGTCAAAATTTATGCCCAATTTAGTAAAGGCTTGTCGAATAGGCCCTGACGACAGACCCAACGACAGGGCGTCGGGCAGACGATGAACCGTCAGTCCTGGCTGCCCTTTTAGTCTGACAACAACCTTCCCAGGGGTCTTTTGGTCCTTTACCACTCCGTTTAAACCCTAATTTACGTCGTTTTTACCCTAAATCATCATATTTTAGTCAACTTAAGCCTAGAACAAAATTAAAACATATCTAAGAAAATCATTAAATCAAAACATAGAAAATTAAAAGCAAAAGAGGAGAAAAAACTCAATAACCCTAGTTCAAGAATGCCACAAGTTCCAGCAGTTCCAGCCCCGAAACCTAAGTACTTTTCCGTGGATTTCATCACCAGGTATGTGGGATTTCACTAGTGGGTTACTTTCACCCATTAGGTCCCTAGTTTTCAATCAGATTCTTGATTCCCTTATCATGGTTAAACCTAGGATTTCTAGAACTTTGATAGATCTTCATGATTTTATTAGTTTTATGTTCTAAATTAGATTATCATGTTATTACTCAATTTATAGCATGAATTTCAGAACCCTAGCTATGTATTTCTTTAAGTTCTTGAATTACACATGCTAAGTCAGATATTTTAGACACTTCAGATATACATGCCTTCGTTATAAATACATAATTACCAGATTAATTGATGCATCCTCAGTTTGCATGTTCAGTTTTGAGATATCCAGTAATTACAAAAACTCAGACATAATCAGTTAATTTACAAAATTCATTAGGAGTAGCATAATACCGAGTTGACTAGGGTTTAGCGTACCCAATAATCCCAGAACTACTAGCCAAGTAGGTTGTAAGTCGTCTCTGTGGGCAATCAGTTTAGTTATCACATCAGCATGCCTTTGTACCTTTGGCAGGGTATATAGGGTCCTCTTGATGGGGCGTATACATCGTACTCCACATTTATCTCATGTGGTTTTATTATTGATTATTAGTAGCTCCCGCAAATCAGTCAGACTTTCTGCATTGACCATTTATCAGTATAATTAGTATTCAGTTTGAGCATGTTATAAATTTTTCATTGCATTCAGTTAGCTCAGAAATTCAATCTATCATGTTCAGATTATTACACTTGCTTTTGTGCTTGTTCAGTTATGTTTTATTTCAGCTTATTTATATCCTACATGCTCAGTACCTTTCAAGTACTGACGCATACGTGTGCTACATCTTCTCTTGATGTAGGTTCAGGTTCTCAGCATCCAGATGAAGCATAGATCGATTTCCCAAAATCCAGTTCAGCAAATTCAGTGGTGAGTCCTCATTCTCCGAGGACAACAGTCATGTATTTCATTTTAGTCTTTAGTCATTTAGTTTCAGTTTTTGCTAGATTTAGCTGGGGCTTGTCCAATTTAGAGGTTTATTTCAGAAATAGTTAGATTCAACTTAGTATTGAGTTAATATTTCATTTGTATTAAACTCATTGTTTTCAAATATCTCAGTTTTAGAATATGGGTATGCCCCATCTTCTCAGATTTAATTATGATTTAACTTCTGCATCAGTGTATTATCTTTAGTATGCTCATGATCTTGCCAGCAGGGTTAGCTTGGGATCACTTGTGGTCCTATTTTCCGTGTCCGCGTATCGTGGGTAGCTCGGGCCGTGACATATGTATATATATATATATATATATATATATATATATATATA
>NC_028640.1:58467807-58477560 GCF_001406875.1 Solanum pennellii
ATATATATATATATATATATATACATATGTATATATATATATATATATATATGTATATATATATATATTATCATTTTTCCCTACCACAGACTCATATTTGTCTATGTATTTGCTTTTCCTTGCTAGCCATTGACACTTTATTATAAATATGCCTATTCTCCACAACTTTTTCACTAGTCAGTACTCTCTCTTGATTCCCCCACTACATGTCCATATATTGCTTATTGCTATTCTCCATTTCCCTTCTTGTTCATCCCTATTTTGTAATCCAAGATGAATATTTCAACTTCCTTTTTAATCATGCCCTTTCAGACAACATTCATTACAATACTTTGGCATATGATCTTACTGTAGCGTGATCCACAGTGATAGTAGCTCCCATGTATTTTTATTTTCTTCTTTGATTTTAGTTCTATGTGGTAATTTTGCTACCAAGCTACTTCAACTTTTTTCACCTTAGAAACTTGGTCTTGTATGGTTCGTTATTTCCATTAGAGCTTCTAAAGGATTCCTCTAACAGCAAAAGCAGTTGAAAATTGCTTCCTTTGTAATGAAATTGGTGGCAGATCTGGCATGGAAATTCAAGCTAACGTTAATTACTTTAATGACAAAAAATCAACTACAAGAACTACTTAGATTTTAACCTCAAAAAATTCAATTCAGAAATAACATTTGTGGTTACTTGTTTATTTTCACTTTAATATTTGTTTTACCAAAATAATATATTCATTTGATTGAAAGGTTGCAAGTCAAATACAAACTTGTGTTCTTTATTTATTTTTGAGACACTATCTCTTAATGCTTTTCTTACTCTGTCATTTGCATTTTCTATCGAGTTTTTGATCGTATACAAACACACACTGAACATGCGAAGGGTGTTTTCTCCTCCAAAACTTTTTTTGAATTCCTTAGTTTCAGAATTGGTGCAATTAAGATAGTGCGATTTCTCGCAATTACTCACTCCTACTCTCAATCATCTAAAAAAACAATTCTACTCTAAAAATAAATCACGTTGCATAACCTTAGGCAAGACAATATATGGTATTGTCATTTCGTTTAGGAAGCTACCCACATGTCAATAGTTTCTTCTTTAGAACTCGATGATGTACACTTGATGTGGAAATGATATGGGTAATCCAAACTAAAATACTTAATGGATTTGGAGCAAATAAACTTATCCCACTCTTTACCTTTCTTTTAGATGAACATCGACTAAAACTTGCCGAATATCCAAATAGTTGTTTCAACACCACACATTCTATAAAATAGGTGGGAAAACATTCACAAAAATACACGGAGCTGAAATTCGGGGGCAGTGGGAGTAATATTGCAACTTTTAGGGACACAAGGTGACTAAGTCTTCATTGCTCAGCTAATAGGATTCTGTACCCAAGCACAATAACTTTCGAATTCCCAAATTTTGAGATCACTCCCACATTAGAGGAGTTCAGTAGTTTTACGGAACTACCAATTAGAGAAAGGTTGTCATTGATCTTATTAGTCATATTTTCACATGATTTTCTAAGTTTGTTGGAGTTGCATCTATTTTCGTCTTTGAGATATGTGGACGGCGGAAAGGTCAAGATACACTACATCTTCCAATGTTTTGGGCGTCTTGAAGGGTATGGTGGACACCAACACGAGTTTGCATGTATTTGTGGAGCATGGGTACATCTGAGGCCAAGGGTATTCCTTATGTTTTTTTAAGGAATCATTGTATTCCCAATGAGGTCTCATTTCGTCGACATCAATATATTTTTAATGGTTATGAGCATTTTTCACAATGCGCAAAGATATTATTTCGTGCCTATGATACTCGCTGAGGTATGCCGTTCGTTGACAACCTACACAAGGGGGCACGACTTCTTCGGAGGATGCAATGTGTTGCTACGGGTCTGAATGAGAGAACATTTCTATCGTCGTGATCTAGAGATGAATTATTGTATAGATGCACGTAACAAGATCAGCCACGAATATCATCTTTGATATTAGGCCGATGCGCCGACAAGAAGGAAAGAGTGGTACACATTTTTGAACAACCTTACACGGGACGTAATATACTGGAATTTTCTTGAATAAGGAGTTCTACATTTGCAATAAATCAATATTTGTTCCTTATCAAGTTCATTGGGCTAAGGGACATTAAAATGTACGTATATCTTCGAGTTATGCGACAATTTGGAGTTTCCCAAGACATTCCACTATGGTCAATTATGATACTACACGATGATGCCTTCACTTCGAGCTCACTAGAGCGGATAAAAATTTATAATTCGAAGGTGAATACATTGTTGATTTAAACATGGTCTAATTCGGGGTCTTAAATGTTAACTTTGACTTTATTGATAGCCACACTAACGATTTTATATGTGATCTATGACGCCCCAGCATAAGATTAGAAGTTCTACATCGGCAAACACACAGGAGAGATATTGGATATATAAGCCTTACCAACTAGTGACACATTTTAAAGTTTTGCAGGTCTTAGGCCCAAAGCAGACAATATCACTAGTTTTAATCAACTATGTATTCCCATTCATCTTGTAAATTTCTTTTTCTCTCTAGTGACTGAAGTGAAGGAATCCTAATATGATCTCATGATCGGCTATAACGGAATGTTTTGGACAACCCAATTGTCGCATAACTCGAAGTGGTGCATATGATTAAATGTCCATTAGTCCAATCAACTTGATCAAGAACAAATAATGAGTCCTTTCAAATGTCAATCCCCCTATCCAATAAAACTTCCATTGAATGCATCTTCTGTAAGGTTGTTCAAAAACATGTATCATACTTCCCTTATTGTCGACGCGCCCGTCTAATATCAAAGGCGATCTTCATGGCTTTTGATCATATTATCTGTGTCTATACAGTAATCCATATGTATATCGCGACGAAAGAATGTTCTCTCGCTCAGATTTGTAGCAATATATTGCATCCTCTGAAGAAATCACACCCCTTCGTGCAGGTTGTCAATGAACGGCGTACCTCAGCGAGTATCATAGGCACAAAAGAATATTTTTTCAGATTGTTAAAAATGTTTATTACAATTGACAATATATTGATTTCAATGGAATGGATCTCATTTGGATTGAAACGATTCCCAAAAATATATATAATGAATACCATTGGCCTCAAATGTACCCACGCTCCACGAATACATGAAAACTCGTGTTGGTGTTCATCATATCCTTCAAGACGCCCAAACTTTTGAAATGTTGTTCATCTTCTATTCCAAACATACTTAGAACAAAACTTTGAACATCTTTGTAAGATAACAAAGTTTAAGAACATTTTCACAAGTAGAAAATTAAAACTAGTAGCGAAACTAGAATCAGAAACAAAATTAAAAAATAAATACGAAATATTTTTCTTAAAGAAGAATTGCTGTTAATATGTGTCTAAAGAATCTTACTGATTCCAACAAACTTTGCAGAAAATCAAAGTTATCAAGATTAATGAACCAGTGAAGAACAAAAGAATACAAGAGCTGAAATTAATTCACAAATCTAAAATTTGTAAAACACGTACCAGAATCTGGAAAAATTTTAATAGGAAAAAGATCAAGGTCACTGGACTCACAGTGTCCCCTTAACGAAATTATTCCCCTCTAGTATCCGAAATTTGATTTGGAATATGACCTCCCACGGTAAAATGATCTCAATCACCACAGTAAAGTACACTTAGAATACTAGATTTAGTAGTTGAAGAAGAAGTACATGAATTCTATATCAAAATGAGAGGAAATCCCTCAATTTATAGAAAACAAATGGTAGTGCGAAAAGATTCTTATTGTGCCTTACCGGAAAGGTCAAAATCTTTGGAAAAGTCACAATCTTTTAGAAAGGTCGTCATCTTTCATAAAAGTCACAACTTTCCATAAAAGTCACAACTTTCCATAAAAATCACAAC
Organism: Solanum pennellii; assembly: GCF_001406875.1. Taxonomy (NCBI): domain Eukaryota; kingdom Viridiplantae; phylum Streptophyta; class Magnoliopsida; order Solanales; family Solanaceae; genus Solanum; species Solanum pennellii. Next base: position 58,471,720 of record NC_028640.1, read on the forward strand.
TTTTCATAAAAGTCATAACTTTTTATAAAAGTCGCAATATTTTATAAAAGTCACAACTCTTCATAAAAGTCGCAACTCTTCATTTTCCATTCACACCTTTTTAAAACCCAACAATCCCCCGGATGAATGGGGAATGACTCGAAGACAGAGAAACGGACAGATATGTGTACTTTACAAGCAAGAATTAATTGCATCTGGATAAGTAGGTTATCCCTTGGATTTTTCGTAGTGAACATATGTCGGATATACTCGGTCCATCGGTAAATGCGATATCTTTGAACCGTCGAACTTTGGAGTATACCTAGACAACCATATGTCACACAATTAACCATTTACCGTTTATGGTTGTTACAGTTGTGTTCGTTTTAGACATGAACACCTCCTGGTTTCATGAGTGTACAGAGAGATGGGCTATTGACAATCATCTTCTTTGAAGCGGCTTACACTTCACACTCACATTGGTGATTCCTAACCGTGTTATCGCGTAGATACAGTATTTGGTCAACTCTGCAAAACTTAGCAAATTATTAAAAACCATTAAGATTTATTAACTCATTAACAAGCCTTAATGTTGTATCCTTGTCCTTGAGCATTGTCTTCATCATGAGAATGGATTGAGTTTGTTGACAATGTCGAACCGTCATTCAATAACTTTGTTTTTCTCCTTAAATCTAGCTATTGGGATCTCCAGTCTGCTAGATAGAGTTACTGCCTTGATGACTTAACCTAAGCCGTAAATTCATTCCCTTAGATGATCTTTTAACTTCCTCTCTAGTTAGGCCTTTTTTGTAAGTGAATCCGACACATTATCCTTTGACTTTACATAGTCAATTTTGATAATTCCACTAGAGAGTAGTTTTCTAACATTATCATGTCTATGTCGTATATGACGAGACTTTCCGTTATACGTCATGCTCCATGCCCTACCTATTGCATCTTGACAGTGAAAGTGTATGCAAACTAATGTCAATGGCTTGGGCCTAAATAGAATATCTATCAAGAAATTCTGGAGTCTTTCAACTTATTCACCGACCTTATCGAGAGCTACTAGCTCAAAGATCATTGTAGAGCTAGCGATACATGCATCTTTTGAAATATTTCTAAGAGACTGCTCCTCTACCAATAGTACATACATATCCACTCGTGAATTTTACTTCATTCGTCCGATGATTCAATTTGCATTACTATCTCTGTCAATATTGTTGGATATTGTTACAATGCAAGACATAGTTTTAAGTATTATTTTAAATACTCCAAAACTATAATTATTGTCATCTAATGAATTTATTTGGGATCACTTGTGAACCGACTCAGTTTAAAATAGCAAATGCTATATCTGATCGCACACACTATATGATATACATCATGCTTCCCAAAACTCTAGTACAATCCAATTGGAAGTCACTTTTGTTTTCACTCTTTTGAAATGCAAAGCTCACATTTATTGGAGACTTGACAATATTGACATCCAAATATTTGAACTAGTTAAGTACCTTTTCAATGCAATGAAACCGTGAAAATGCTAAACATTATGGAGTTCTACGAATTCTTATATCTAAGATCACATTAGCAACTCCAATAATTTTCATTCCACTTGCTTTATAGCATACATTTAGTAGCATTTATGTCATTACTGTCTCTATTGATGATCAACATATCACCAATATACAAATAAACAATGATCTTATGATTTTAATGTGAACACATTTATCACTTTCATCATTCTTTAATCCATTTGCCGACATAGTTTGATCAAATTATGTCATTGTTTGGGTGCTTCCATAATGTGACTTAACAAGTTCACACACTTTCTTTTATTTACCACGAACCACAAAACCCTCGGGTTGTTCCATGTAAATTTCTTCCTCTAATTCTATATTTAAAAAAGTTCTTTTCACATTCATTTGATGAATTTGGAGGTCATATACCACACTAATAATTTTTGCATCCGAATGGATGTAATTCTAATTACTAACGAGTATATATATCAACAAGATCAAAACCTTGGTGTTTTTTTGTCTAAAGCCTTTGACAGAAAGTCTTGCTTCATATTTTTCAACAGTTCCATCAACTATTATTTTCCTTATAAAGATTCACTTTGAACCCAAAGGTTTATTATCTTGAAGAAGATCAATTAACTTCCATTATTGTTTATTAACACTATCTTTCCAAAGAATGAGTCTACAAAACACACAGGAAATGTTACAAAATCATATTCGAAGGAACTAAATGTCCTTTAACATTTACTAAGCCTCTGAATCTCTTTATTAAGTACATTATCCTTTTCATTTCATAGGCCTTTTAGACCCTTCTCTAGAGTCTAATTTTACAGTCCACAGTCATAGGTCCTATTTTAATTCTTTTAGGAATAGGAATTTGGACTTTGACTAGATACCCCCACACTTTGAAATATTTCAAGTTGGATTTCCTTCCTTTCCATTTCTCACATGGAAAAGATTGTATTCTGATCAAACAAAATCGTTTTCTTTCTAAGAAGACAAAACTTTTTGTTGTTCCCTTTTGCAGTAAGGATAATTCCTCCACAAAAGTTTTTGTAAAGCCGAACTTATAAATAATGCATCCATCATTTCGTTCAACATTCAGTTTTTTCATTAGATTGAGGTGAATATGGCAGTAGTTTGATGGATATTCCACTTTCCAAACATATTTCTGCACAATTAGATTTATACTCTCCATTCTTATCACTTCATATATTTTTTCACACTGATTTTCAACTTCGATATTACATTGTCTAGATATTTCTATTGCTTCATCCTTACCATTCAGCAAATAGACATAGTTATTTTTAATGCAATTCTCAATAAAAGTAACAAATACTTTTTCGCACAATGAGATGATGTTAACTTCATATCACAAATGTCAGTGTAAATCAATTCTATGGAATGAGAATTACTTTCAACATATTTATAAGAATGCTCAACATACTTAGATTCCACAAAAACTTGACATTTTTATTTATTGTACTCAAAGTTAGGCAAAACTTCTAAGTTGATCAGTTTTCCTTACAAGGTTTTGTAATTGACATGCCCCAAGTGTTCATGTTACAAACATTGACTCAAGCAAGTAAGAACAAATAAAAACATTGAGTTCGAAAAGCTCTTCGCGAGGTAGCTTTTTCCTCACTAATATTTTGTTCCTATTTCTTACAATTTTGTGTGATACAAACATTGTTTAGATTGTCAAAAGTCCTTTTCAGAAGTACATTTCCATAACTTTCAATATTATTGCTATAGAACTACCCTTGAACAATGTTTCATCGGATTCAGTAAAGACAATATAGTCTAAATGTTATTTTTACAAAAACATAACAAATGCCTATTAAACAATATTCATGTCTATGCAAATACTTTTATTATAATAGACATATCTTTTCATGAAAAATCACAATATTTTAAGTGATATTTTTTTTCCATAAAAGAACAAAATTATTTTAAACAAATATATATATAATTTGGATGTTTCATACTAGTCACACTATACTAGAAATAGAGAAACTCAACAACCACAATAGCAAATATACTCCAAGAATTTTGTGGGTATAACATAATTTAAAAGTATCATTCAATTTCATATCTTTTGCTCTAAAGTTAAAATAGACACCAAGTCTAATCATAAGCAAATAACTCCCACATTTCAAATGTGATCTCAAAAATATTTTTTAAGTATTTGAAAATAGTTTTTTTCACATATTTTAATGTTGGAAACATTATTCTACGAAAGAATTATAGTGCTGCAATTGTCTTTGAGAATGTTTACACAATGTCAAAGTTCATTCCATAGAGACACAAAATCACAAATTCTAAGTCACTCGTATTTTTCCTCTATCATAAATAGGCATACCACTTAGTATTTTAAATACTAACAATAAGGACAAAAAAATTGTACAATTTATTACTATATTACATTGAAGTTTATAGAAAATCAGAAGTGCAACACTAACTTATTATGTGAACTTTTTATATTATTCAAACCAATTGCATAGTCCAATTCATCCGGAGTATAAAACCACAAAAGTTTTTAGTCTACAAAAATCAGACACACTAACATTTCTCATGGAGTACAAAACTACAAAAGTCTTTTCTTTCTCCAAACAGAATAATGCTTTTATCACATAGAAATGTTTCTCTTATCAAATAATCTTCCAACTATAACATTTTGACATACTATTTTATCAAACAAAACTATGCATCTCTCATTTTTGCAAACTAAAGAATTTTAAAAGCAACAATATTTGCGAAGTAAAATTCATTCCACAACATATGGTTTGCAGATCTTTTTCCAAAGATACACATAATAAAAAAAATAAAAAATCAAAGATGATAACTCTTAGAAACTATTTTCCTCCTTAGATAATTTAATAAGAAGGTTACCTGGTAATCTTTAAACGGAATACCATAAAAATTTTCTGTTACATTCTCACTTCTATCTTGCTAAGCAAGGAAACGATTTATGGAGAAGTAATGCATTTATCTTCTACTTCCATGATCAGATTCTCTCAATCAGTAGAATACAAAAAATACTAAAAGTATAATAATTTCCTTAAGATTGTTGTTCATCATGTATTCCAAACATACCTAGAACAAAACTTTGAAGATCTTTGTAAGACAAAAAGTTTAAGAACATTTTCACAACTAGAAAATTAAAGCTAGTAGCGAAACTAGAATCAGAAACAGATTTTAAAAAAATATACGAAATATTTTTCTTAAAGAAGAATTGTTGTTAATATGTGTCTAATGAATCTTAATGATTCCAACAAACTTTGCAGAAACACGAAGTTATCAAGATTAATGAACCAGTGAAGAACAAAAGAACAGAAGAACTGAAATTAATTCACAAATCTAAAATTTAAAAAACACGTACTGGAATCTGGAAAATTTTTAGTAGGAAAAAGATCAAGTCCCTGAACTCACAGTGTCCCCTTAAGGAAATTATTTCCCTCTAGTATCCAAGGTTTGATTTAGAATATGACCTCCCAAGGTAAAATGATCTCAATCACCAGAGTATACATATCAAAAACTTCGGTGTTAGCGAACCACTGAACGACAGTAAAGTACACTTAGAATACTAGATTTAGTAGTTGAAGAAGAAGTCCATGAATTCTATATTAAATTGAGAGGAAATCCCTCAATTTATAGAAAACAAAGGATAGTGCGAAAAGAATCTTATTGTGCCTTACCGGAAAGGTCACAAACCTTTGAAAAAGTCACAATCTTTCAGAAACATCGTCACCTTTCATAAAAGTAACAACTTTCCATAAGAGTCACAAATTTTCATAAAAATTGCAACTTTCATAAAAGTCACAAATTTTCATAAAAGTCGCAACATTTCATAAAAGTCACAACTCTTCATAAAAGTCGCAACTCTTCATTTTCTATTCACACCTTTTTAAAACCTAACATGAAAGAGGTAGTCTAGCTTGACCTTTCCGTCGTTCACATATTTCAAAGACGGAAATATATTCAACTCCAACAAACTTAAAAAATTATGTGAATATATATGTAACGACCTGTTTAGTCGTTTTAAGCAGCAGATTTTATTTCTGGAAAAACTGTCTGAGTCGACGGAACCCACGACGGACCGTCATGGGCACGACGGACCGTCGAGGGGATCTCGTTCCAAAACACTTAGAATTCTGAAATTTGGGTACTGAAATCGACTCTCTGAACTTCGTAACGGAATGGCAGGACGGACCGTCGTGGGCCCGATGGACCGTCACAGACTCTTGGTAAAAATCTAGTCTCTGAACTCTGTGACAAAGCAGCAGGACGGACCGTCGCAGGCACGACGGCCCGTCACAGACTGCGTAATCCCAGGCTGGGT